>NC_065598.1:101957671-102271325 GCF_024542745.1 Macaca thibetana thibetana | reverse complement strand
TAAAGCTCCCCAAGTGATTCCAATATACAGCCAGAGTTGTAATCTACTTATACATGTAGGCTAGGCAAACTACAGGCTGCAGATGGCTGCAAGCTTTTGTAAATAAATATTTATTGGAATATTGCCATATCCATTCCTTTACATACATATGGCTGCCTTCAGTCTACAAAGGCAGAGCTGAGAAGCTGAAACAGAGACCAAATGGCCTGCAAAGCCTAAAATATTTACTACTTGGCGCTTTACAGAAATAGTCTATTGCTTCCTAAAAAAAGAGGGCAAAAGTCCTGTTACTTATCAAAAATATAAGGGAGAAAATAGAGACTGTTGCTAACATTAATAAGAAGTAAAACTGTTTTAAAGACCAAAAGGTACATTTTAAATATATTATCACCAAGGCTAACATTAATTAGAAGTAAAACTGTTTTAAAGACCAAAAGGTACATTTTAAATATATTATCACCAAGGCTATCGTTAAAAAAATAATTTCTGTATCTGCAATCACTTACTTGAAAGCATAGTTTCTCATACCTTAGAGAGTTTCCATTATGAAAATCTGGTCCTATAATTCTATATAGCAGAGGTAGCATGCTGTAAATCAGCGTCCTCTTGCCAACTTTAATTGTGTTTTATTTTTTATTTTTATTTATTTATTTATTAAAAAAAATTTTTTTAATTATTATTATACTTTAAGTTCTAGGGTACATGTGCATAACGTGCAGGTTTGTTACATATGTATACTTGTGCCATGTTGCTGTGCTGCACCCATCAACTCGTCAGCACCCATCAACTCGTCATTTACATCAGGTATAACTCCTGATGCAATCCCTCCCCCCTCCAAACTATACTACAAGGCTACAGTAACCAAAACAGCATGGTACTGGTACCAAAACAGAGATATAGACCAATGGAGCAGAACAGAGTCCTCAGAAATAATACCACACATCTACAGCCATCTGATCTTTGACAAACCTGAGAGAAACAAGAAATGGGGAAAGGATTCCCTATTTAATAAATGGTGCTGGGAAAATTGGCTAGCCATAAGTAGAAAGCTGAAACTGGATCCTTTCCTTACTCCTTATATTGTGTTTTCTTAGTAAGTCACAATATCTCTCTCAGTTTAGTTCCTCACCTTTCTATAGCAAAAATTAATGAGGTAATAGACTATGTGTACCAGACTACCTAGGTAATAACTTCTTCATCTAGCAAGATCTGACCAATGTCTGCAAGATGCTTAAGATTTTAATAAATAATCATATAAGGTTTTTGCAAATAAACACAAGTTTAAGAAAACAATTAACAACTGCTACCTTTACCTGAATATTCTCTAAGTAATTAAGCTTAATGGATTAGCTGGGGAATTCAGAATACACAGAAACTCAGGTTCAGAATAAAGGTATTATAAACCAAAAACAATATTTAATCTACAATTCTTACAAATGAAAGTGAAAAAAATCACAGTCATATCTAAAAACAATTATTTAATACATTAATTTTAATGGTCCAAAAATATTTGTGATGTCAATATATCAATACTAGTTAGGAAAAGCCCTTTCAAGATTGCAGCAATTGGCAAAATTTGAATACTGACTATAGGTTAGATATTAGTATTGTATCAATTTTAAATTTCCTGATTTTGGTAATTATACTCAGATTATGTAATAGAATGCACTTGTTATTAGAAAATACATGCTGAAATACTAGTGAAGTGTTTAGGCTTAAAGGGATATGTATGATGACTGCCACTTTCTCTTACTGGATCACAAGGAATATGTATACATACATACGTGTGTATGTGTGTGTGTGTGTAAAGATATGTATATGTATGAAAAGAGATATATAATGATAAGGCAAAGGTAAATGTTGGTAATTGTTGAATATGGATAAAGGGTATATGGGAGTTCTCTATACCATTCTTTCAACTGTTACGTAAGTCTGAAATTATTTCAAAAAGTTAACAGAAGTCCTTTTTAGATAGCACCTCCCAGTAACTGCAAAATATATTCAACATTAACTTAATATTTTATGATCAAAATTAAAATAAAACAAAATAAGTACAACCCAAGTGGAGCTCATTCTTCAATCAACAATAAATATCTCAGATAATTTCTCTTAATAAATGAAATAATAAATAGGTATATTTATTAGGTTATGTGATTGCTTGAAAATTTTATGGACAAAGAAATGTAAAGGTTTCATAGGTTCTAACAGCTTCAGTAATTTTTATGATCTTTTTTCCTAATACGGTACGTTGCCAATTTATATAAACAAAACAGTGATAAGACAACAAATTCATTGAATACTTAACCCATTGTAGAAATTAGTTTGATCTGTGGATCCACGGGGACAGGCTGTATTCTGAATGGATAACTCTTTTTAACAGAATAGTCTTGAAGCAGAAGAACTAAACCAACCCGCAAACTTTTATACCACTCAGGACACAGGGCATTCCACATAATCACTGACACTGTGCCTGAACTGTCAGCAACTTCCAAAAAGGTCTAGAAAGAAAATGATTAAAGCACATACATATTTGTCACTTTTATCTATACAGATAATACATAACATATTATTTGTGATCATTTAGAGTGATGAAAAAAACATTTAAATTTTAATTGTTTATTAATAATGATTCAGTTGTCAATTCTGTTAATATTGATAATCTAAAGAGAGTGCCACCAGACCAATGGAAGTACTAAATATACTACTAACTTACTGTGAGACTGTAAACTCTGAGGGCACAGGCCAAACCTTATTTATATTTGATTCTTCCATAATATTTAGCATGGTGCCTTACACAGAGTGATCCCACAATACATTTGACAAATGAATGAGACAAAGTTTTACATGAAAATTTTGACATCATTCTTGGTTATCTGAACTGTTGGACGGCCTTGATATTTATATTTGAGAACTTTAGATAGACATATAATTGAGTGGGCACGATGCCATCAATGCCCTGGTTACATTAATTTATTTATAGCAATATCTGAGACTGGAACATAAGACATGGAAATCATTTCTGAGATACTACTTGAGAAATTATGCTAGCAGAAGGGGGAATGTTAAAACAAGTATGCATTCTTGCTGACTCTGAGTATAGTTAAAATAGAGAAATCTATTGAGGTAGAAAGTATTTGATGGAGTATTTCTCAGTATTAAAATACAGTGACAGACAACTTCAGTTCTGCCTAAACGGCAGTCTGTAAAGTGTTTTCTAATTCTTAATTTCTTCTTAAATAATGATGTTATATTCTCAGACCCTTTCTCTAAATGATGAATATACATTTTGGATAATTCATTCCTTTATTCATTAAACATTTACTGAATCCATATTCCAGACATTATGTTAGACTCTGGAATGAAGAGATGAATCAAACACTGCCCCTAATAATAATAGCTAAAATATATATATATATAGGACTTTCTATGTGCCTGGAACATAGGTAAATCCTTTACTTATATTAACTAATTCAATCCTCACATCAACCCTGTAAGGTAAGTACAATTAGTATCCCTATTTTACAGATGAGTAAACTGAGGCTTTAAAAGAATAAATAATTTTCCCTACATTATAAAGGTAAGAAGTGGTAAACAGAGCTGAAACTTGAATTCAGTTCATATGACTACAGGGCATGCACTCTTAAGCACTATTAGATACTTCTTCCCTACAGTCAGGGAGGTCACAGTAGAGTAAGATTAGCAAACAGGTATGTGTAACTGGGTTATGCATGCTCGGATAGACCTATGTAAGGGCATACAGTGGGGTCCTGAGTAGCATGTAGTTGATTCTCCCAGTGACTAGGCATATGGGTATACATGGAAAGACTTAAATCAGAGGTAAGCACTGAACTGAATCTTAAAGATGGCTTTGCCAATCTGACGAGAATTGAGAGGAAGAGGATTCTAGGCAGAAGAAACAACATGCGCAGAGGTATGAAAGGTAGAAAACAATTGGCTACCGTTAGAAAATTCCAGGTAGGGCAGTTTGGTTAGTATGAGGCATAGAGAGCTCAGGAAGAGATGAGACTGGAGAGGCAAGCAAGGACGAAATGATGGAGACACAAGGAGGTAGGAAGGCAACAAACAAGGGAGGAAAGTATTGCAACAATGAGAAGGCAAAAAACTATCAGGGAATTACTGAATAATTTATGATATAATGTGCTAAAAATATATAACTGTAAAATATGAATGAAGAATTTTTAGTGATATGAGAAAATATTTAAGAAAATGTTAAATAATACAAAATTGTATGCACAATACGGTACTCATTTTGTAAGATAATTTAATGTGATATATGACAGTCACATGAAATATATAATATATACACATATGCACATATATGTGATATATATGATTAAATAGAATATAATAGATATGTGTATGTATATATATGATATGCTTATATATGTGTATATATGTGATTTACACACACACAAGAAAGAGAATAAAACACATCATGTTAACAGTGGCTCTCTCTGAGTGGTAAGATCTTCAAACAGCTTTCTACATTTTCCACATTCCCTACAATAAGCATGTATAACTTTTATAATAAAAGTTAAATGAAACATCTAAAATAGTTCTTGATATCATAGGAAAATACAATATAATATTAAGTAAGACAAATATAGAACACAAACATATCAAGAAAGTAGAGCTCATGAGCATTATACGGCACAGAGAGTAAAGACAATAAAGAAGTATCACACAGATTTGACAATTAGAGTTACTAGTGAACGATAAGCTAAGGAAAAAAGCCAAGATAATTGTGTTGAGAAATGGGAGGCAAGATAGTAAAAACATCTAGTGTAGACTACTTCTTCAAGAAGCTTACCTGAAGAGAAAGATAGGGAATAGAAGAGTCATAAGGCCAAGGGAGACTATTTTCTTTTCTTTTTTAAATGGGAGACTAGAGTATGTTTATATGTTGGTGCAGAAAGTATAGGTGAGAAGAAAAAGTTGAAGGAAAATAAAAAGGTGGGAAGGAGACCACCTGGATCAGGGAAATAAAGGGCACCAATACAGAAATAATTTCTTTTTGCACAATAAACTATGCAGAAAAATACTTTATAGTATACATTTATGTACAATTAAAAATTATTATATTGAATTTATGAAATGTTATTTAAATGAGCAGGTTATCATACTATGGAGTTAGGTGTGTAAGTTATAATTTATAACTTTAAATTAGCATATGATATCTTATTACTTGTACCTGATATGGTTCAATCATCTTTTTATCAGGTTTTCCATAGTATCGCAGTTTTGATTTATGTAAGATCCTCACAAGCAATGCAGGAAAATTTCTTCTGTTAGTCCAGGTCATTTCAAGGTGAGAAAGGGAAATTATTTTGGTATCTAGAATATGAAAAAGAGGAAAGAAATCCTGTTTAACATGTAATGGTAACTTCAAAGATCTATTTTAATGGTTAAAAATAATAGGTTGATCATACCTAAAGTGACTCCTTCTTGCCAGCTAAACCTTGCCAGCTAAGTCTATATACCTCTCCCACATAAACTAAATTTGATCCCTAATATTAACAGCTGAAATATATATAGGGCTTACTATGTGCCTGGAACATAGGTAAACACCTATATTAACCAACACATTGTTCCACCTAGAATGCCCTCCATGTTACCAAACCATTTAATAACTTTCTGGAAAACCTGGATCTAAATTCACCTCTCTGAAGATATTTTGTGAAAAAAAAAAAAAAAAAAAAAAAACAAAAAACTCAATGTCATGGAATATGTTTCCCATTATTAAGCACTTATATATTTAATATATAGAAATGGGCCAGGTGTAGTGGCTAATGCCTATAATCTCAGCACTTCGGGAGGCCGAGACCAGCAGCTTGCTTGAGCCCAGGAGTTCGAGACCAGCCTGAGCAACATGGCGAAATCCCCCATGTCTCTCCAAAAAGAGAAAAATTTGCTGGGCATGGTGGCATGCCTAAAGCTCTAGCTACTCAAGAGGCTGAAGTGGGAGGATCACCTGAGCCCAGGCAGCTGAGCTCACTGCAGCCAGGCTGCAGTGAACCATGATCATACCACTGCATTCCAGCCTGAGCAATTGAGAACCCATCTCAAAATAATAATAATAATAATAATAATAATTGTTTTATTACACATTTTTGTATTGCCTTCATCTCAGTTTCATATGTATAAATTCTATCTCCCCCAAACATGACAGACATGGCCCTGTATCAGAACCTTTGCAATTGCTGTCTTCCCTTTAGATATCCAAGTGTCTTTCTCTCTCCTCTCTTCAAGCTTTGCTCAAATATCACCTTCTCAGTGATATTATCCCTAACCATCCTATTAAAAACTGACTGTTTTACTTATCCTCCATTCCACTTTATTTTTCTACATTGCACTTACTATCTTCTCATATGCCATACAATTTACTTAGAAACGTTTTTATCTGCAAGCTTGCTGGCAAGTTCAAAAACTGCTTAAAAGCTATTCATCATCTTAAAGAATTAATTTGTCATACTGATGTATTCTTCCTTGGATTAAGAGAGGTTCCATCTGCAGTTGTCTCCACAATTTTCTCTCTCACAGCCCACAGTCCCAACTATTAAGACCTGAATTTGCATTAGTACCAGTATTTCTTTTGCTAAGGCTCCCTTCATTTCTAGCTTTGTTTACATAATGTTTTACCTAGTCAACGTTTTTGACACAAAAATCACACTTGTAATTTCTTTTTAATAAGGGATTAAGTGGTATTATATAATTACGCCTATACTATAAAACACACACACAATTTTTAGTATTAGGATACTCTGTAATTTTCCTTCCAGATTCTCCCAATAGATTACTATCCTAGGATCACAGGTCCTAACATTTGATCTGATAGAATTGAGTGATTTCATTTTAACGTCAGATGAATCTCGGATCAGTTTTGAATTGTCTGGGATGTACGTGGAATACTCTTGATCAATGAAGGCACATACAGCTCCTTTACTGTCTGGAATAAATTCAAGAGCTACCTAGTTGCGTAAAACCAGAGTTCTAAGAGCCTCTGTTTCTGTTATAATTAGGTCCAGAGAGTTAGCTGTAATCAGACATCTTTCTGGTTAACATTTTTCCCAGTTTGGGTTTTTAACTCACAAACTTCATAGAATACACATTTTATCTCTCAAATCTAAAAAAGAATTAGAGGTTGTTTTTAGACAATGAAGAATTTGTGTAAATTCATAGCAATAAATGTGTTCATTATCAAAAAATGATGAAAATAAACTGGTTATTCAATATGCAATAGAACAGTGGTTCTCAAAACGTTTTGGTCTCAGGATCCCTATACATTCTTAAAAAATATTGAAGATCTTGAATAGCTATTTTTTTTCTTTTGTTGAGATGCAGTCTCACTCTGTTGCCCAGACTGGAGTGCTGTAGTGTGATCTCGGCTCACTGCAAACTCCACCTCCCGGGTTCAAGCGATTCTCCTGCCTCAGCCTCCTGAGTAGCTGGGACTACAAGTGTGCACCACAATGCCTAGCTAACTTTTGTATTTTTTAGTAGAGACGAGGTTTCACCATATTGGCCAGGCTGGTCTCCAACTCTCGACCTCAAATGATCTGCCCACCTCAGCCTCCCAAAGTGCTGAGATTACAGGCGTGAGCCACTGTGCCCATCCTGAAGAGATTTTTACTGTACTATAAAGTAGACTAAGAATTTTTAAATGATCAATTCATTAAAAATAACAATAATAAACTAATATGTATAATTACAAATAACATATTTTTTTGAAAAATGACTGTATTTTCCAAAACCAAAAACAATGTAGTGAGAAGTGTGGCATTGATTTGCATTTCTGCAAATCTTGTTAGAATCTAGCTTAATAAATGACAGGTGGATATTCATATCTTCTTTGATATTCAGTTTGCTTTTATGTCACATGTCATTTAGCCTCTGGAAAACTACACCGTACACTTGCGAGAGCATCAGAGTGAAAAAAGGTAAGTAAAGCCTTAGTATTGTGAAAATAGCTTTGACCTCATGAATCCTCTGAAAATGTCTTGGGGCACCACTAGAGGTCCCTGGACCATACTGTAAAAATCATAGCAGAAGAATAAATCTAAGGAATGTAGAAGGAATAAAAATTAAAGCTAAAAATAATGAATCGGAAAACACTATACCACAATAAAAAATAGAATTGATAAATTCAATTCTCTAGAAAAATTAATGAAAATGTAAATCTTTGGCAAGTCTAATCATGAAAAAGAAAACAAAAATGTAATACTCAGAATGTAAACAACTATACACACAAAGAAAAATTGTTAAAAGATTATGATGTATGATTTTATATCAATAAATTTGAAAAGATCAGTGAAGTGGGTAATTTCTTAGAAAAATATGAATTACCACTATTGCGATAAGAAGTAAAAGAAAACCAAACTAGGTCTTTACCCATGGAATAAAATGAAAAAAGTTTATGAATGATGGCTTCCAAAACCGGCAGCAGGTTCACATGGTTTTACAAGAAAATTCTAACAAATTTCAAAGAACAGCTCTTTCCTTGAGCTATAAATTGTCCCAAAGCCTAATAAAATATAGAAATTGTACCACTTCACTTTATAAACTTAGAATAATCCTGAAAAATTCCAACAGAAATAGTACAAGAAAGAAAACTATAAATCAAAAATCAGTTATGATGGCTAAAATCCTAAATACGATACTTATTTAGAAGCATGCACAAAGACAACTGTGCCATGATCAAGTGGAGTTCTAAATATCTTCTCTTATTCAGTAGGGGTATATTATATATTTTGAATAATTCTGGAGACTGAAACAGAGATGTAAGTTTAAATAATTTTGTTAAAACATTAATACATGTACTATATATATATATATATATTTATACACAAACATACCTACTATGTACCCATAAAATTTTTTAAAAAACATTGAGTAACAACTAGGAGACTAGAAGAATACAAATATAATGTATAATTTCCAAACTACCAGAAGAAAATTTTAATCCTGCAAAAGTAAAAAAAAAATAAGGTGGCATATGGTAAACATAAAGTAGAATTTCAAGAACAGGTACAAACATCATTATTCACATTAAATTTAGATAAATTAAATTGATCTCTTAAAAGAAAAATAATTGGTTTGGGTCAAAAGGCAGTCTTAGCTATATACTTTTTAAAAAAGACAACCCTAAAACGAAATGGAAATAAAGGGATGGAGAAGCATACACTAAGGCCAGTGGTTCTCTTTCTTTATTTTTTGAGACAGTGTCTCACTCTTTTGGTCCAGGCTGAAGTGCAGTGGCACAATCAAGGCTCACTGCAGTCTCAACTTCCTGGACTCAGGCTCCCCCCACGACACCCCCGCACCAAGTAGATGGGATTACAGACACAAATCACCACGCCCGGGCTAAGGTATTTTTATTAAAGACGGGTTTCACCGTGTTGCCTCGGCTGGTCTAGGCTGGTCTGGACCTAGGCTGTTCTCAGCATGGACTCTGAACTCAAGCAATCCGCTCGCCTGGATCTCCCAAAATGCTAGGATTACAGGCATGAGCCACCGCGACCCGCTTGCCAGTGGTTCTCAAAGTGTGGTCTCTGTACCAACAGCATTGTTACCAGCAGTGAACATGTTAGAAATGTATAAATTCTAGGGCCCTACCTCAGACCTAATGAATCATACACTGGGAACGGTGGTCAGCAATCTGTATTTTATCTTGTTTTATTTTTGTATTTTTACATTACTGAATTACTGTAGTCATTTTTGAAATAATTACACTTCAGCATAACGGCCTTTCTTTGGTGTTTTCCATCTTTCAAATCCATTAAAAATATGACAAAACTGATTTTAAAAAATCATGTTGGAAACTAGATGTTGTGATAACTTATTGTGCATAAATTCATTTTGATTACATAATTTCATGTATTCTGTTTAGCTTTTTGGGGTCTTCTCTGCCATTTCAAGTGAGAATTTTACTGAGACGGTAATATCTTTAAACCCTTCTCTTTTATTTTCATGGCATGCAATTGGCATTTCTTTTTTGCTTCGACATTTGAAACATACTGCCTTAATAATTTCTTTAAGTTTTGGTGTATTCTTTATCTTTGCAACCTTTTCCAAATCTTTTTTTCTGCTTAAATGTTTTTTCTCTGATTTTTGTAAGTGTAATTTGAACTTGTCAGTACCTGGATGCTTATTTGTCTCCAATTCCCATTGCTCATTTTTGCATTTTTGCCCCATCCATTTTTTGCAGTGTTTCTTGATATTATTTGTGAATTTGTAAAGTTAAGAATCACTTAAGTTATTTTTCTGACTGGCACTCTTGAGGTGATATGCATGCCTACTCACATTTGGGTATCATTGTCCTAATATGCTACCAAAAAGACTGTGGAAGTGGCAAACATTACTATCAGGAAAAATAGAACTCAAGGCAAAAGGGAAAAAGAGGCAAATTCCACATTGATAAAGTGTAAAACTCAACAATAATATATTAATCAGTTACGAAATTGCACACGTTATAGTAACATCTAAAGCAAAACCTTTTAGAAATATAAGGAGAAATAAATGCAGCTATCCTCATAGAGAGAAGCCAATATTCCTCTGAGAAACGGGCAAATAAAGTAGATTAAAAATAAGGATATGGAATATGTGAATTACATTTTTAAAAACCTGGTATAATAATAAACTTTAAACCTAATAAACAAGCTTTTTCTGAACTTTCAGAGATTAAAGAAGCAAAAAAGAGCCGGGCACATTTGCTCACGGCTGTAATCCCAGCACTTTGGAAAGCTGAGGTGGGTGGATCAACTGAGGTCAGGAGTTCGAGACCAGCCTGGTCAACATGGTGAAACCCCCTTCTCTACTGAAAATACAAAAATTAGCCGGGTGTGGTGGTGTGTGCCTGTAGTCCCAGCTACTCAGGTGGCTGAAGCAGGAGAATCGCTGCTGGAGAACCCGGGAGGCGAAGGTTGCAGTGAGCCGAGATCACGCCAGTGATCCAGCCTGGGCAACACAATGAGACTGCCAAAAAAAAAAAAAAAAAAAAAAAAACAAACAAACCAAAAAAGAAACAATAACAACAAAAAAAAAAAAAAAAAAGAAAAGAAAAGAAAAAAGAAAAACGGAAATGCCAATTGCATGCCAAGAAAATAAAAGAGAGGGGTTTAAAGATATTACTGTCTCTGTAAAATTATCACTTGAAATTGCAGAGAAGACCCCCAAAATTGGAAAATATCAGTGAAATTTAGACTCCAAAAGGCTAAACAGAATACAGGAAGGTAATGAAAGTATATAATCAAAATGAATTGATGCACATTAAGTTATCACAACATCTAGTTTCCAACATTGTTTAAATCAGTTTTGTCATTTTTTTAAATGGATTTGAAAGATGGAAAACACTAAAGAAAAACCATTGGGCTGGAGTGTAATTATTTCAGAAATGACTACAATAATTCAATAATTCAAAAATACAAAAATAAAACAAGATAAAATAAGAAAATATAAATAACGAGTAACAATAAAATCTCTATACTTCCAAATCTGGGGGATGCAGCCTAAGCAATATCCATGGGAAATTTCAGAATTTTAAATGCTTTTGGAAGAAATAAACAAGCAAATATATGAACCAAGCATTTAACTCAAGAAAGTAGTACAAGAAAAATATGAACAAAGGAAGTATGTAAAAGAAATTAAAGATGATAGCAGAAATTAAGTAGAAAATACCTCCTCACTATAGATTTTGTTATTAGTAAAACCAAGTGTCTTAAAAGAAAGATCAACAATAAGACTGATAAACTTCTGGCAAGGCTCACCATAAGAAAAGGTGAACACACAAACATGAGGATTGTGAAAAGAGTCGTAATTGACAAGATAGGTCAAAAAACATTGATTACTACGTATAACTTTCAGATCTAGGTGAAATGAGATTTCCTAGTGAATTATCAACTCTAAAAAATGGGCTCTTGAAAAACCATTATTGGTTTAATCATTTTATCTAAAAGAAATTGAAAAAGAGGCATCCCCCCACAACCCCCAATCCTGGTCCAAGACAACAGGTTCAGATAGTTTTAGAGAGGAATTTTACTAAACCTTTAAGGAACATATAATTTCTGTAAGCACAGAAAGACGGACAAGCTTTCCAGCTCATTCTACTAGGCTAATATTAACTCCATATAAAAATTGCATTGAAAAAGTACTCTCCCTGCAAAAAACAAAAACAAAAACCAAACCTATAGACCAAATTCACTTAAATAAGCAGATGTAAAAATAATCATGACCAAGTGGGAAATCAAAAGTGGCTCAACATTAGTAAAACCATCAATTTATTTCATTCATTCCTTTATTCAACAAATACTGAATGCCTACTATGTGCCAGACATTGTTCTAGCTATAAGATACGGCCCACAGAAATGAAAAAAAAAAAAAAAAAGAGTCGTGGATCTTATAAAAATGTAAGGGGGGAAAGAAAAACAGCTAAAGAAAATAATTTCAGAATGCTATGATTCTAGGAAGACCATTTGCAGGGTGGTATAATAAGAATAAATGGGGAAGGAAATATTTATTTAAAAAGCTCTTTTAATATGTTTGTATTTGAGTTGAAACTGGAAGGTGGGAAGAAACTTTCCAGAAAGAGGAAAAAGCAGGTGCAGGAAAAAGACTGGAGGTTTGAGGATCAAAAAGAAGGCTGGTTGCTAGAACAAAATGGTGGAGGAGAGGGGTTAGAGATTAGAGAGGTGAGTAAGGGATTCTGTAGGGCAGGAGTCAGCAAACTATACAGCCCACAAGCCAAATCCTGCCTGTTGCTTGTTTTTGTAAATGAAGTTCTATTGCAACACGGCCAGACCCATTTATTTACATACTGCTTGTGACTGCTTTCCATATACAATGGCAAAAGTGAATGGTTGTGACAGAGATCATGTCTCGGAAAGACAAAAAGATTTACTGTTTGGCTCTTTACGTAAAGTTCGCCATCCTCTGGAGTACGGCCTGCCTTCCAGACCCCAGTAGAGTTTGGGTTGCTGCCTAAATGCAGTGGGGAGCCATCTGAGAGATTTAGGCAGGAGGGTGTGGCACAGGCTAACTTCTATTTTTAAAAGCTATCTTTGAGGTCACAATATGTGCTACCTTTCAGATAGGCTACTGACCAGGAGGAGGCATGAGGGAGACTTTTGGGGTAACAAGATACAGAAATGTTCTATATCTTGAAGGAAGGGAGGTGATGGTTACACAGGTACATATATATGAAAATTTATCAAGCTGTATTTTTAAAACTTTTTTTTTTACTGTGTACAAGGTAAACTGTAATGAAAAGTTTCAAAAGCACAAACGTGTGCCATAAACAAAGTTAAGAGAAAAAGAACAGAATGCAAAAAAATAATTTGCAGTATATAGCAGACAAAATTGTAATACCCATTAGCAAAGGAATCTTATAAATTAATTAGAAAAATATCAAAAGATATATTTGAAAATAGTAAGATATGGGGAAATGGGCATTCTCATATGTATGTTGGTGAATGTAAATTAGTACAACCTTTTCAGAAGATGATCTGTCTATATCCACAAAATTTTAAAAAAAATTAAATACCTTTTAAGCCAGCAGTTTCGCCAGAGGAAGCCGTTCAACAGCAATACTTGAACATAGTAAACAAAAATATGTGTGCATTCTAATGATGCTTAGCATTGTATTTAATACTAAAACAGTAATAAGTGCCTAAAACTATAAATTACCTATTCACATGGGCATGATTATAGAAATTACAGCACACCCATGCTATGGTATATTGTATGTACAGATGTACATGAAAGATGCCTGAAGTATGTTTAGTGGAAATAGCAAATCACACAATGTGACATTGATTTCTTAAAAAAAAAAAAAAAAAAAAAAGAGAGAGAGAGATACACAACAAACTGCTGACAGTTTGAGATTTTTAGAAGAAAGGTGAAGGCACCAGGGAAGGTGAAAGAGGTCTTTCACTTCTCCCTAATATTTTATCATTAACAATTTGAAACATACAGCAAAACTGAACAAATTTTACAATGAACATCAATATGCCCACTTCCTAGATTTTATCACTAACATTTTACTATACTTGGGTGGTATATTTCTAACACAACATACTTTTAAATATACAGATTGGGTTTTATTTTGGCATACATACATTGCCTTTTGTATTATAAATATGGTTTTAATGAATGAATAGATATTATGACAAAATACATTTTACAAAGTATTAATCCCCTCAACTTTTCTTGTAGGGCACCAGTTTTTCATTTACATATTCAATTCTAAAAATTAAAGTGATCAACATTTAGAGTAGTAATGCACTAGTGCCTTATTTCACGCTTGAGATAAAATAACTCCATTTTTTCATACCAGAAATAAATAGCTATCTTGCTTTCTAAAATTTAGTTATTTAAAACTTCCTTGCCTACACATTTCTATAACATATTTTTTCCTTACAACTGGATGTGACTATAATTGCATGGTTTTTGAGCCAGTTATCCTTTTACTTTCAAGTTTGTTGCTCTTACACGTCACAGTAAGATTATCCGTGATTTAGCATTGTGACAACAACATTGCAAAAGGGACTGAAAAGCAGTAATGTAGAAAATTACAGTCTTTCTCCTTCCAGTACTTTCTCTTATTTTGTTTTTTGCATTTTATTTCTTTCTCCATTTCAAGCGTGTTCATGCCTACGGTACTATCATTCCCCTTAATTTCATCTGTTAGAGAAAAAAAACGTATTTTAGAGCGGTTGTTGATGGCAAGCTAGTGTTTTCAAGCTAACTTCCTAATTCTGATACAGAAAAATTGAAGTTCCCAGATCAGTACTCTTTGTGGTGAGTAATAAGAAACAAGAAAATGAGAATGTCAAGCCTTCCATAAAAATCACACAGTTAAAAGGTGGTATTTACATAACTGTTACACGGCCTTTCAATCAATGTAAAGTATTAAGGCATACATCACGAAACATCCTTTTTGAATGAAGATTAAAACATGCAAACCCGCAAATTTTTACAACCTTTATGCTAACTTCAAATCTATAAGCTCTTCAACCACAACGTACTATTTCCACAACTGGATTGGGGGTAAAACTAAGATTAATTCCACCACAATCAAACATGTAACGAACGTATGAGGAATACTGACTCCCACATCAGTACATTTGCCAGACTGAATTTTAAGATGTAGTCAGACACACTTCCTGAATTGGCCACTTTTGCAATCAAACAAACAGACAAACAAACACCAACAAAAACCATGGGCTGTGCAAATTTCATTGAGCATTCCTTGGTCATTTAAGAAAATTTGTCTACCTACCACTCCTGGCTTGCAATTAACAACACAAAAGCATTTTCATTTCCTTTCCCGTTCACTCAAGCTGCTGAAAACTATTTTTTAAAACCCTCTGCCATTCTTTCCACACACTTACCGCTAAAGTTGTGTTCCTCAGGTTGCTTGTCTGTTAACCAGATATCACCATAGGGATCTTCGTTATTCCACAGCGCCAGGTAATGACTCTTCCCGCCTCTTAAAGGCCTCTCTGGTTTCTCCTGGTGCGCTCTATTTCTGAAGGGAGTTTCTAAAGAAATACTGTCTGAAGTCTCCCCACAGTGGACGTTATCTATGCACAGGATCCCCTGGCCTATCCTTTTCTCATTGTAAAGACACGAGACTCTGGAAATTCTCATTTGTATGCCAACTTTAAGAATATTTTGATATACGAGAGAGTTCAAGCTGGGGTCCAGGTAGCACTTCTCCTGGTACACCCCGTCTGAGATCGTCACATCATAGCAATAAAGGGGAGGCTTGGGCACCGTGTCCCGTGGCTCATCCTCTAACAGGTACCTTTGGACGGCCAACACAGTTACAGGCACCACCTCCGAGGGGGTGACACACTGGCGAGGTGAGTCCATAATCTGCTCAAGAACCTTTTGGATCCAGGACCTGGGCCCTTGGGCACCAGCTCTTCGGATCACCCCTCCAGGGACCCCAGCCCGATTCCTCTCAGGGTTCGGCCAATCTAGCCCTGCATGTGAGGGACCAGCCTCAGGCTGTCCTGACTCACCAGACATTGTTGGATAACTGCGTACCCGCTTCACTCCCAAAAGCTAGTTTGCCCCTTCCAAAGCGGAGAGTAATAAAACCGCGCGTTTTCGCGACGATCGCTACTCTGCCCCTGCTGACAGGCAAGGCTCCGCCCCGTAGCGAGGCTGCAAAGACTTTACGCTTGCGCCCGCCAGCTCTCCCACCCCGCCCCTCGCTCAGTGCGCTTCCGACTCGAGACACTGTTACTAGGCAGTCACACGCGCGAGTTACGTAGCAGGTCGTCGGACCCTGTGCCCGCCGGGTTGCCGTCTGGGGGAGGGATGACAGGGGACCGGGAGGGGGAATCGGTGGTTGTCATGGTTCTCAAAGAGGGAAGGGGAGGAGCGCTTGTGGCTACCCTGGAAAGGAGGATGCCTAGAGGCAAGGGAAAACAGAAAGTGGCAAGAATCAGGGTGCAGAGTCAAAGCTCAGGGTTTTAGGGGTTTGGGCTTTGGGCCAGGAACAGAAAGTAATTTAGAGTTGGTTAATATACATTAATGTAATAACATGGGTTTCCTGTAGTATGAACAAAACCAGATAATTTATGCACAGCCTCCAGGACAGGCCGTAGCACAAAAAGTCCTCAATAAACATTAGCAGCTATTGCGATTAGCATTAGCATAATTATCTGTAGTGGCTCCCTGAGTGTAGGGTGGGTGAATTAGTGTTTAAGTGCAAATGAAAATAGAAAACTAGAACCGGCTTGTAAAGGACTGCCTTTAGATTAGACTTCTTAAAATGCACGTAGTTTTAATATAATACGTGGCCGAATATACATCTAGGGTATAGATTTCAGAAACTTCGTTTGTTTAATTCAAGGCATATATCAGGAATGAATGTAAAGTGAAAAAGCTGATAAGAATAGTAAAAATTAAGGATAAAATATTTACCAGATGTACTTAGATGTACCAATATACACAGAGGTAGTAATTGTTCTAAGAATACTTTTTAAAATGGTTATGAGCTAATTTTGTTTATATTAATTTCCTTTGACTCTCTATTTTATCATTCTTTATTCACTATTTATGAAGCCTCTATATGAGGTAGGCACTGTTTTAGGCCACTGGTGATAACTGTAGTCAGGGTCCTTCCCTCAAGTTTCTTCTCATTGCTTGGGCTAAAGAACCCTGCCGTTATTAATACTTAACTAATTTACTCATTCTATACAGATTTCTTGAGTGTCTGGTCTCGGCCAGTTATAGCCTTGCTAGGGAGACCAGAAAATACAGTAAGGGGAAAGAAGTGGAGGGAACAGGAGTTAATATTTTATAAAAAGTATGATTACAGAAAGACTCGCTAGTAAGAGACTGAACAGAACAGAGATGTGCAGGAAGTGAGGAAGTGAGCTATGTGGATATCTAGGGGAATGGCACTTGAATCAGAGAAAACAAGAAGACTAAATTCCATGAGACAGAAGCATACTTGATATTTTTAAGGAAATGCCTAAGCCAGTCAGCTGCAGGGGAAGGGCGAGGGGGAGAGTGGTAGGAGGTGAGATCGGAGAGGTAGCAGAATTTCTTCTGTTACTTAGTCTTGAATCTCACTTCCTTCATGATGCCTCCCCTGACCAATTCAGTCTAGGATAACCTTTCTCTTCTCTGTATCACCTTGTATCACTCATTTGACATTTATCATCTAATACTTGCAGTTAAAAAAGAAACTTAATGTATGCATAACTCAGAGTTTCTCAGCATGGGCACTCTTGATTCTTTGGGCCAGAAAGTTTTTTGTTGCGGGCTGTCTTGTGCACTGTAGGATGCTTAGCAGCAACTCTGGCCTCTACCCGTTAGATGCCTGTAGCACCTCCCTCTCCAGTTGTGAGAATCAGAAATATCTCCAGACATTGCCAAATGTCCCCTGGGGTGGCAGAGTCGCTCCAAGTTGCAACATCCGATTGCAATCTGCATTAACTAGATCTTAAACTTTTCGAAAGCAGAAACTGATTTGTTCTTTTCTGCTTCCTGTAGTTCTTTCACTACTGTTATGCATAAAAAGACACTCAAATATTTTAAATAAGTAAAACATATAATTCCCAGTGCCTCTCTACCGAAGGGAATATACAAGTGTGGCTTTCCATAAACAAACAAATGCAATATACAAAAATCCAAACTTACCAAACATAAAATAAGTTGCCTGAGTGTAGGTACTTTGTTATGTTAACTGCAGAATCTCCAGGTGCAAAATCAGTATCTAGCATATAGTAGGTACTCAATAGTATTGTTGAATGAATAAATGAAATTGTGGATTTGTATTACATTTACTGTAGGGGTCATTAAATGTCAACTATCTCTGTTGTTTATCAAAGGAGAATGTGTTTGAAATATTTCAAATCTATTCCATCAGCAGCCCCTAAACTATATATCCTCAGTGAAATTTATGAATAATAGTATTGTCTCATCACATTCTGGGTCCTTCCAGCTAATTCATGAAAGATGGATATTGGCAGTGGTGCTTAGTATTTGGATAATCACTGGAATTGGGAAGAAATAGCACTAATGTTTAGTTTTACACTACTACTAACAAAGATGTATGGTGACTGTGGGCACACATTTGGAGACTTATATTGCTCTACTGACAATCTGCTGATAGTGTGCATCTCCCCAATAATTAACGTGCCTACTTGAGTAGTAGTCACACCTATGAAAGTATGAATGCTCTCTGATTTGGCATTACTAAGTACCTGTTTTAGGATCGATTTCACAATAATAGAAAAAGTAAAGGATATGACCTTCAAAGCCAGTAATGAGTATTATTAAGGTTATTGATCTTTTTCTCCTCTCAGATCTGGAAGGTTTATTACAGTGCCTTCCAGAGTTTAAAATGGTAAAAATAGGCAAGACAAAATTTTATAAAATGGAATGTTCTAAGGTATTCAAAACACCTTAAATATGTTATGAAATTTATTTTGGTTGTCCACTAAATTTGGTGCAGCTATAAGCCACATTGATGTTCTTCATCTTTAAAATTGAACCAATAAAAGTAGTCATAGTTGTTGAAAAATTAAGTTAGTTCATATGGGCAAAGTGCTTAAAACAATGCCTGGCACATAGTAAAAGCTCAATAATTGCTATCTATTTTTACTATTATTCTAAAAGGAAGATAAAGGCATAACATAAAATCATAGAATTCTAGAACTATAGGGAGCCATTAGATGCCCACAGTTCAGTGTTCTTCAGACTGTGGATTGTGAAACATTAATGAGGCTATGAAGTCAATTTATTGGGTCACAAACAGCAATTAAAAATATATGAAAATAACGGCACAGAAAATATCAGGGTACATCACACATAGTAAGGGTAAGAATTGCTTTGTAAAATTTTTGTGTTAGATTTGATGTATGTATATGTGTATACTGGGTTGTGATGTAAAATGTATTTCTTACTATAGTTTTGGCCAAAATGTTTAAAAACAACTTCTATAGTTCAACTATATTTTATTATAAATGAAGAACTCAGGCCTAGAAAGGGGGACAAACATGAACAAGAAAACAGTGTGATAAGTGGCAGAGCATAAGAACTGCTAGCCAAGACTTCTGATCACCAACCCTTAAAAAAAGGCTTTCCATGATGCTAGGTAGGACAGATCCTGCATTATCTTCCAAACATAATCAATTTTTTTGTGTGTGAAGAACCTTGTTTTTTTCTATCCTCACATTCATTTAACAATCCTTTCATTCATTTGCCTGGATAGGCAAATTAGCATTATTCTCCAGCCTTGGACATTGGAGGTGCACATATAGGTTCATCAAATTCATAAGATTATGAGAGTGTGGGTGGAGTTGTGGGGGAGGAAGAAAAAGAAGTGGCATGACTAGTTGGTGCTAAAAGGATGTGGAGAGTTCGGCTGCTATCTCAAAGAGTAGGTAAGCTCTCCAAACATCACCACGGTAACAAGAGAGGGCCTGAGGGTGGCTGCCTGGCAACGAGAGCACTACAACCTCCAGCGCAGTGCTGCCCTTTTCCAACATCTTTCCCTTTTAAGGCTGCTCTTGATGATTTTATTAACTAAATTGCCGGTATATACAAGGATAGATCTGTATAGCCTGTAATACCCCATAGCTCATCGGAATCAGGGTTGCTCCTATGTTATCTTTCTATCAGATGTTGAATGAGGTTTGATTGATATATTTGAAGCACGTAAACAGAAGTCTTTAACACAGATTTACCATTAAAGTGGTTCTGGACTCTTTTGCCCTTCAGTATCTCAAGCAAATATTCATATTTTTTCCCTGCCTTTGCTCAACCTGAGCACATATTAAACATACTATGAATGGTGATTGATGTTGTTCCCCCTTCCTTTCTTCCATCCAAATCCTACTTCTATTTTTAGTAAAGACCTAAGCATGTTAGATTTTCTTCTGAGTCTTAATATTATATCTCTGTAAGAGACTTGGATTTTAGAGTGTAGATTTGCTGTTTTCAATTTATTAATCTTTCTTTTCTCTGACTGTTAGAGAAAGTGGGATTGCCAGTGAACTCCTGGGATTCTACAGATTAACTTAGTCCTTCTTATACTCACTTATCATTTTCCTTTGTCATGATGTGTCTAACACCCTTCAGTGCTTATATTGTTGCTTTCAAGATTTTGTTTGTTAAAATGTGTGGCTAAAATTTGATAACATTTTGGAAATCTGAACTCCAGTGTCTACCCTGGGTTGCTGTACTTGAAATAGAACTGGACTGGTAGTTGGTTCAAAATAGGCTATTTCTCTGAAGATGTCTTTGTTAGTTTTTGTTTTGTTTTGTTTTTATACAACAGCCTTATTAAAATATAATTCACAGACCATACAATTTACCCATTTGAAGTGGAAAATTCAGTTGTTTGTAGTATAAAGACTTGTGCAACCATCACCACAATCTAATTTTAGAATATTTTATTATCCTATAAAAGAACCCTATGCACATTAGCAGCCATTTCCAATTCCAACTGGCCACTGGCAACTGCTAATCCAATTTCTGTCACCATGGATCTGCCTATTTCAGACATTTCATATAAATGGAAACATACATTGTACTTGACTTCTTTCACTTAGCGTAATAATTTTAAGGTTCATCCGTGTTGTAGTATACTTCATTCCTTTTTATGACTGAATAATATTTCATTGTATGGATACACCATATTATGTTTATCCATTCGTCAGCTAATGGACATTTGGGTTGTTTCCACTTTTGACTATTATGAATAAAGCTGCTATGAATATTAGTGTATAAGATTTTGTGTGGACATATGTTTTCTAATCTCTTTGATAGTTACCTAAGAGTGAAATTGCTGGCTCATACGACAAGCCTATGTTTAACTTTTTGAGGGACTGCCAAACTGTATGACAAAGGGTTGCATCATTTTACATTCCTACTGGCAATGTATAATTTCTACTTTCCCACATTCTTGCCAACACTTGTTATTTTTCCTTTTTTATTATTTTTTATTATTATGTGTGTGAAGTGGAATATTTTGTAAAATATTGCAAATATATTCTCCTAGTCTGTAGCTTGTCTTTTTATCCTCTTAACAGTGTCTTTCACAGAGCAAAAGTTTTTCAGTTTTTAATTTTGATGAAGTCCAATTTATTAATATATATTTTTAATTTTTTAATTTTTGTGGGTACATAGTAGGTGTATATATTTATGCAGTACATAAGATGTTTTGATACAGGTATGGAATACGTAATAATCACATCAGGGTAAATGTGGTGTCCATCACCTCAAGCATTTTTCCTTTGTATTACAAATAATCCAATTATGCTCTTTTAGTTATTTTAAGATATACAATTAAATTATTATTGACTATATTCACTCTGTTGTGCTATCAAATACTAGCTCTTATTATTATTATTATTATTATTTTTTTCTTTTTTTGAGACAAGTTCTCACTGTGTCGCCTAGTCTGGAATGCAGTGGAGTGATCTGGGCTCACTGCAACCTTCACCTCCGGGGCTCAATCTCTCCGCCTGCCTCAGCCTCCTGAGTAGCTGGGATTAAAGGTTCATGCTGCTGTGCCTAGCTAATCTTGTATTTTTAGTAGAAACTGGATTTTGCCATGTTGCCCAGGCTGGTCTTGAACTCCTAGGCTCAAATGATCTGCCCACCTTGGCCTCCCAAAGAGCTAGGATTACAGGCGTGAGCCACCGTGCCTGGCCCATTCTTTCTAACTGTATTTTTGGTATGCATTAATCATCACCAATTCCTCCTAACCCCTTATTAGGGGATCTAATATTTCCTTTTAGTATGAAGTCTGGGAACCCTTTGCCTTGCACTAGATTTCAAAAATAATCTTTTTTTTTTTTTTCTAGAAGTTGTATCCTTTTACATTTTATATTTTAGTCCATGGTCCATTTTGAGTTTGTTTTTGTATAAGATGGGAGACTTAGGTCAAGATTCATTTTCTCACCCATGGATATCCAATTATTCCAGCACCATTTGTTGAAGACCAACCTTCCACCACTGAATTGCACCTTGGTCAAAAAATCAGTGGCCCGTTCTTGTGTGAGGGTATTTCCAGGTTCTCAATTTTATTCCATTGATGTATGTGCATATTCCTCCAGAAATACCACACAGTCTTTATTATTGTAGGTAGTCAAGTCTTGAAATTAGATTTCTCCTTCCTCCTTTTATCAAATTTATTTTAGCTATTCAAATTTATTTACCTTTCCGTAGAAATTATAGACATATTTTGTCCATATCCACAAAAATCTTGGTAGGATTTTGATAGTAATGGCTTTAAACCTGTATATAAATTTGGGGAGATTGACAATTTTACTACATTGAGCCTTTCAATGTATGAACTCTGTTTACTTTGATTTTCTTATCAGCATGTCATAGTTTTTAACATGTAAGTTTTGTGCGTGTATTGTGAGATTTACACCTATTTCAGTTTTTGAGCAATTGTAAATGATACTGTGTTTTAAATTTCAGTGTCCGTGTCTTCATTGTTAATATGTAGAAATAAATTGATTTTTGTATGTCGAAATTGTATCTTGCAAACCTGCTGAACTCATGTATTAGTTCTAGAATTTTTTGGTACCTGCTTTGGCATATTTTACGTAGACCACCATGTAATATGCAAATAGGGAAAATTTTATTTATTCCTTTCTGAGTTGTATAACTCTTATTTATTTTCTTGTTGTGATAGTTAGGATCTCCAATATAATGTTGAATAGCAGTACTGAGAGTGGACATATTTACCTTGTTCCCAATCTTGGGAAGAAAGCATTCAGTCTTTCACCATTAAGCATGATGTTAACTTTACGGTTTTTGTAGATACCCATTATTGAATCGAGATAGTTACCTTCTATTTTTATTTTGCTGTAATTTTATAAAGCATCCTGAATGGATTTTAGATTTCACCAAATGCATTTTCTGCATCAATTGGTATGGTCATGTGATTTTTCTTATTTAGCTCATTGATATGGTGGATAACATTGGGTGACTTCTGAATATTGAACAAGTCTTGCATACCTAGAACAAATTTTGCTTGGTCATGATGTATAATTATTTTTATACATTGCTGAACTTGCTTGGCTAATATTTTGTTGAGAAGATTTATGTCTACATTTATGAAGAAAATTGGTCTGTAATTTTCTTTCTTTCTTTTCTTTTCTTTTCTTTTTCTTTCTTTCTTTCTTTCTTTCTTTTTTTTTTGACAGAGTTTCGCTCTTGTTGCTCAGGCTGGAGTGCAATGGCGCGATCTCAGCTCACTGCAACCTCCACCTCTCAGGTTCAAGGGATTCTCCTGCTTCAGCCTCCCAAGTAGCTGGGATTACAGGTGCCTGCCACCACGTCCAGCTAATTTTTTGTAGTTTTGGTAGAGACAGGGTTTCACCATGTTGGCCAGACTGGTCTTAAACTCCTGACCACAGGTGATCCGCCCGCCTCGGCCTCATTGTAAGCTGGGATTACAGGCTTGAGCCACCATGCCTGGCCAATTTTCTTTTTTTTGTACTGTCTGTCTGGTGTTGGCATTAGAGTGACAGTGCCTTCATGAACCGAATTAAGCAATTTCACTCTTTTATTTTCTGGAAGAGACTGTGTAGAATTGTTATCTAAAAAAAAGTTGGTAGAGGTCTCCAGTGAAACCGTTGGAGCCTGGAGATTTCTCTTTCAGGACCTTTTAAAAATTAGAAATTCAACTTTCTCAGTAGATTTAACAGACAAATAGTGTAGTTGGTATACATGAATTGAACCCAATGTACCTCCTAACTTACATTTTACCTCACAAGAGCAGAGTTTGTCCCACCAGTTTCAGCATGTAGTTGAAAGAATAGAGCAGAATATACCATTGGCAGCAGGCAGAGATCACAGAAACCAGACGATGAGGCTAAGCTGTATGTTCTGAGATCATTATCCCAAAGTCATCCGTTTCATTATTCCTCCTGTGGGGAGGAGCAATTAAGGGATGGGAGGAGAGGTCAAGAGTGTTAATCTAATGCGGAGGGGGGGGGGCTCTTCAGTCGAAAATATTAATTTAAGAGAAAGATGAGATACTCCCCAAATAGCTACATGACATCAAGATGTCAGAACCAAAATATCTTACAATAAGTGAACATACTTTAGAGAATTTTCTGCAACCGACATGTAACAGAAAAGGATATTATTACATTTCTTTAAAAAACAAAATTATTTTAAGTCCATTTTTAAAATTAAAAAGCCATAACTCTAGCAAGAAAAAAATGTTCTAAGTGAAATAGTAGAGGTATTTAGACTATTTTCAATATAGATTAGCCTTAAGGATGCATACACCCTGATTACTGTGGATTGCATTCTCTTGGTTTGGATCCTGTTTGGTTATCCTCCTCCTACTTCTCCTCTTCTTAATTCTTAATTTGACTCATCTGGTTCTTTGCCATCTTCATTAGGATCTTGAACTTCTTCATCAGAGGCATCATTATCTTCTGTGACACCTCTTGAGTGATGTCATATTGATCCTGGGAGTCATGGAAAAAGTATTCCACTTTATCTGCAGCAAGGATTGTTTCAGCAGCATCATCTAGAGATCATCCCCCAAGAACTTCAAGGGGACAAAAGCAATTAAATAAAGAATCATTATATACCTGTTAGATTGGCAATAAAAAGGGCATGAACCAATAAACAGCTAGTGGGAATGTAAATTGTTTCAACTAATTGTTAAATGGAACACATGCATACACTATGATCCACAAATTTTGTGTGTGCGTGTGTGTGTATCTCCAAGAATAGTGTTTTTCAAAGTGGAGGGTGATACTAACATTTCATGGGGAAATGATTTTTCCTTGTGCTGGAAAGTACCAGACATTTTAGGGTGTTTAACATCCCTGGTCCTAACCCTCTGAATGGCAGTTTTACTCCCCAATCACTGTGAAAAATCAACCCTTCCCAGGTGAGACCTATTGGCCTAAAGAAACCCAAATAGCTGCACTAATAGATGTGTAAAAGAATGTTCACAATAGCTCTTAAGTGGAAGTAGCCCAAATGTCCATAATGGAAGACTGAATAAGTAAATTGTGATGTAATCACACAATGGAATAACTTGATGCCTTCATGGTATCAGCATACCAGCCCTCACTTGCCTATGGTCAGTCTTTATAATGTAAGAGCAAAATAATCTGTCTTATTTAGCTACTTTTCCAGCCTGTAAAAAAAAAAAAATACTAGTTTTAAAATTACTGTGATTTGGAAATGAGCTCTGTCCTTTAGTAGGCACCCTGCCAAAAAAAAATGTGGTATTGTAATGAGATTTTGCCCCTTTAATCACCACACCAGATTATCCCCTAAAATGTGTGAAACCCATAGGGCTTAGATCTAATGCTGGTTGATGCAAGTTGATTATGATACAACATTCTGAATTGAGGCACCGATAGTTTTGAAATGAAAGCATGTGGTTGGCTTTTAGCTATATGATTTTTAAGGCCGACTACTATGCCTGAGCAACCCAGTCTCTGAATGTCTGACCACCTTTGATGTAATTAAGGTTCATCAGACTCTGGATATCTGGTGGTCCTCCATGTGATTGGATAGCTTAAATCTTGAATGTTTGCTAATTTTCATAAAAGTCAGTACTTAGATGGCTTCATAAGATAGAAGGCCTAAGGTTTTAATTTTTTAAACAGCCTGGAAACAATTCATATCACTAGTTTGTGTTGGTGTTATTATAACCTCTGACACATACTTTAAAATGTACTATTCCTTCTTTGACTAGACACAATTTTCTGGATGGCTAGGTTTCTTTGGGGGTACCCTTAGGCTCTTGAAATAATTTTTTCCATCCTTCTCCTCTATCAGTGTACTTTATACTCTGAGGAATGTTGAGACATTTTAACTCATAATTTCTCTTTAGTTGAGAATCTTCCACTTTATTCCTCACTGGATCACAGGAGACAGACATTGGCAACAACATATTTGCGTGTTTTATCCACAGTTTGCTTCTATTTTCACTACGAGAACTGGATAGCCTAACTTTTAATTCAACTAGTACAAATATGAATTCTTATTATTCCACGTACTAGTTGTTTGACCTTGTGTAAGTTACCTAAACTCTCTAGGCCTGTTTCCTCCTTTTTAAAGTGGAGTGGATCACCTACCTCACAAGGTTGTTATGAGATTTGAATTATGCTGTAACTAGAAGGTCTAGAACCGGGCCTGTTTGAAAGTTAACACTATTTACAGGGTTAAAAAAGCAATTCCTAAAGAGCAGTAGTCAGTAAAAAGATGTTTCATAATGTAAGATATAGTATATAAGTCAGAGACGTGGTAAGAAATACATGACTTTGAATTTTGTGTGTGTATGAAATCCAAATGGCCAATAAACATAGGAAAAGTATCCTAACCTCTTTAGTAGTCAGGTAAATGCCATTTAAAATTGTATACCAATTTATGCTGCTATAAAGACACATGCACACGTATGTTTATTGCAGCACTATTCACAATAGCAAAGACTTGGAATCAACCCAAATGTCCATCAGTGACAGATTGGATTAAGAAAATGTGGCACATATACACCATGGAATACTATGCAGCCATAAAAAAGGATGAGTTTGAGTCCTTTGTAGGGACTTGGATGCAGCTGGAATCCATCATTCTTAGCAAACTATCACAAGAACAGAAAACCAAACACCGCATGTTCTCACTCATAGGTGGGAACTGAACAATGAGATCACTCGGACTCAGGAAGGGGAACATCACCCACCGGGGCCTATCATGGGGAGGGGGGAGGGGGGAGGGATTGCATTGGGAGATATACCTGATGTAAATGACGAGTTGATGGGTGCAGCACAGCAACATGGCACAAGTATACATATGTAACAAACCTGCACGTTATGCACATGTACCCTACAACTTAAAGTATAATAATAATAAATAAATTAAAAAAAAAAAAGAAATATAAAAAAAAATAAAAAAAAAATAATAAAATTGTATACCAAATTGGCCAGGTGCGGTGGCTCACGCCTGTAATCCCAGCATTTTGGGAGGCCAAGGTGGGCAGATCTCGAGGTCAGGAGATCGAGACCATCCTGGCTAACACGGTGAAATCCTGTCTCTACTAAAAATACGAAAACAAAAAATTAGGCGGGCGTGGTGGTGGGCGCCTGTAGTTCCAGCTACTTGGAAGGCTGAGGCAGGAGAATGGCGTGAACCCGTGAACCTGGGAGGTAGAGCTTGCAGTGAGCTGAGATCGCGCCACTGCACTCCAGCCTGGGCGACAGAATGAGACTCCGTCTCAAAAATAAAATAAAATAAAATAAAATAAAATAAAATAAAATAATAAAAACAAAATTACATACCAAATTGCCAGAAAATTTTAGAAGAGTGATAATGGGTCATTGTGAAGTAGCCATTTTGTCTCATCTCC
The DNA here is from genome assembly GCF_024542745.1 of Macaca thibetana thibetana. Taxonomy (NCBI): domain Eukaryota; kingdom Metazoa; phylum Chordata; class Mammalia; order Primates; family Cercopithecidae; genus Macaca; species Macaca thibetana. The sequence goes on along the minus strand of NC_065598.1, from coordinate 102,243,445 downwards.
AAGTGGTTGGACCTTAGTGAGGTGAGAGTAACAAGGAGAAGAAGGACTTGTTAACCAAACTGTAGGGAAGGCACTTGGGCTGCTTATGGATCTTTCATGCTTTTTCTCCTTTCATACTATGGACTGATCCAAACTCTAGACATCACGTTAAGGCCAGAAGCCATCTCTTTTCTTCCCTGCCGAGGTGCCTCTAAGGCAGAGATATATTTTAGAATATAAAAATTATAGCTTGAAAATTATGCATTGGGCTTTTACTTTCAGCTAGGATGGAGCAGCTAATATCAAACTAGCTCAACTATTGACAATAATTACAAATGCTTGACAAATATTTTACAAAGCTGTTTGAAGACACTAGAGACCAACCAAGGCAGATAGGACATGACAGGATAGGTTATAGTGAAGGGAAAAACATTGAGATGAGTTTTGTATTTGCTGCTGCTTTCTCCCCTGAAAGAATTGTCCAATTCACAGAGTGTTTGATATAAAGGCCAAACAGAAAGCAGCAATTAGAGATTATAGCACTCTTACTGGGCCAGGAAGACCAAAACCGAAGGTCACACCTACCAAGTGGCTGGGACTTGAATGTCCAAGGTCCCCAGGGGAAAAAGAGAGGCTGTTATGGACTGAATGTTTATGTTGCTCCAAAATTCATATATTGAAATCCTAACCCCTAAAAAGATAATATTAGAAGACAGAGTGTTTGGCAGGTCATTAGTTCATGAAGGTGGAACCCTCACGAATGGAAATGGTGGATTTGTAAGAGACATAAGAGAGATACTCTCTCTCTCCACTATGTGGAGATCTAAGAAGATGGCTGCCTGTAAACCAGAAAGAGGACCTCCACTAGGACCTGACCATACTGGCACCTTGATTTTCTACTTCCCAGCCTCTAGCTCTTTGAGAAATAAATTTCTTTTTAAAGTCATCCAGCCTATAATAATTTGTCATAGCAGTCTGAGCAGATTAAGACACAGCTACAGAGAAGTGTGATCAACATTCTGCATGAAATTTCTTCTTGACTAGATCAGTAGAGAAAAAAATGGAAGGATACAGAAAAGAGAATAAGAAACATCGATAACATGATGAAAATGATAAAGAAAAGAGAGTAAGAAACATAGACAACATGATAAAAAGGTATGACATATGTGGAATTGGAATCTGGTAAGAGAACAGAGAGAAAAGAGGGCAAAAGCAATATATATGTATATATTTTTTTCTTTTGAATTTTTAAAAACATTATTTTATTTTTTATTTTTATTTGTTTTGTAAGTTCTGGGGTACATGTGCAGGATGTGAAGGTTTGTTACACAGGTAAACTCTTCACCTAGGTATTAAGCCCAGCATGCATTAGCTCTTTTCCCTAATGCTCTCCCCCTACTGTCCTCCCCCGACAGGCTCCAATGAGTGTTGTTCCCCTCCCTGTGTCCATGTGTTCTCATTGTTCAGATCACACTCATAAGTGAAAACATGCAGTGTTTGGTTTTCTGTTCTTGCATTAGTTTGCTGAGGATAATGGCAAAAGCAATATTTAAACAAATACTTGCTGAGGATTTTCCACAAATTGAAGGAAGGCATCAAGCTACATGTTCAAAAGGCTATGTAACTATGAAGGAGCGTAATGACCCTAATTCGAAGAATTTGTGAATATGTTATGTTACATAGCAAAGGGAATTTAAGGTTTCAGATGGAATTAAGTTTGTTAATTAGATGACTTTCAGATAAGGAGATTATCTTGGATTAGTTAAGATGTGCTCTTAAACATGGACAAGGAAGGTAGCAGTATTGGTTAGGGAAAGACGTCGCATGAGAAGAATTTGATCAACCATTGCTGGCTTTAAAGAAGGAAGAAGGGGGCCATGAGTCAGGGAATGCAGGTGACCTCTGGAAGAAGGAAATGCTGATACTTATACCCAGCAAGAAAACTGGGAATTCAGTCATACAAGTGCAAAGAACTGAGTTCTGTTAGCAATCTGAATAAGCAAGGAAATGAATTTTCCCTTAGAGCCTACGGAAAGGAACTTATCCCTGCTGATACCTTAATTTTAGCCCAGTAGGACATTTTCTGGACTTCTGGCCTATGAAATAGTAAGACAACACATTTGCATTGTTTTAAGTCACTAAATTTGTAGAAACTTGTTATGACCATAGAAAACTAATGTAGTGAGAAAGAAAACCAGACTTGGGTACATCAAAGTGAAGATGATGCATATCAGAAACAAAGATAAAATCTTAAGAGTAAGTAGACAACATAGGTCCATTATCCTTAAAGGGGCAACAGTAAGCTTGACAAATAAATTTTTCAACAGAAATAGTGAAAGAAGTCAAAGTTGTGACATCTTCAAGTGCTGGAAAAAAATTAATGCCAACCTAGTAAACATTCTTTCAAAATGAAAGTGAATCAAATGTGTTTTAAGATAAACAAAAATTGAGAGAATTTATAAGATGTGCACTAAAAGAAATACTAAAGGGAGTTATTTAGGCAAAAGGGAAGTGATTGTAGATGGAAGCAAAGCAATTCAAGAAGGAATAAAGAACACTAGAAAGGATTAATATGAGTAAATCTATATTAATATTAGCTATTTAAAACAACAGCAATAATATCTTTTGGGATTTAAAATATATGTGCAATTAAAATACATGATTACGGCACAAAAGGTAGGAGACTATAAATGGAGTTGAAGTGTTTTAAGGTTCTTACCCAATATGGGAAGTAGTAAAAGCACTATCTTAAGGTAGGTTTTATTTTTATTTATTTTTTAGTTGAAATGTGAACATTTATTTTTGATTTTTAAAAATTTTAACTTTTAGTTTAGATACATGGGGTACATAGTTTGTTACATGGGAATACTGTGTGATGCTGAGGTTTGAGGTATGGATCCCATCACCCAGATAGTGAGCATAGTAACTGGTAGGTAGTTTTTCAGCCCATCCCCACTCTGCCCCCTAATAATCCGGTGTCTGTTGTTCCCATATTTATGTCCATGTGTGTTTGATATTTAACTCCCATTTTTGTTTTCTGTTCCTGCATTAATTCACTTAGGATTATGGCTTCCAGCTCCAGCCATGTTGCTGCCAAGGACATGCTTTCATTCTTTTATGGCTGTGTAGTATTCCATGGTGTATATGTACCACATTTTCTTTTTCCAGTCTACCATTGATGGGCACCTGGGTTGTTTCTATGTCTTTGCTCTTGTGAATACTGCAATGATGAACATATGAGTACATATGTATTTTTGATAGAATTATTTATTTTCCTTTGGGTATATACCCAGTAGGACTGCTGAGTCGAATGGTAGTTCTATTTTAAGTTCTTTGAGAAATCGCCAGACTGCTGTCCGCAGTGACTGAACTAATTTACATTCCTACTAATGGTACATAAGTGTTCCCTTTTCTCTGTAGCCTCAACATAGATTTTCATAAGCCAAGAAGGAATGGTGTAATCATGGTAACTAAACTATTAATAAACAATATATCACAGACAAGGTATAGGAGTGTTAAAATGAAATGAAAAACAACTTGATCAATTAAAAAGAAGGCAGTAAAGTTAAAAAAGGAATAAAGAAGAGAGAGCAAATGGAAAGCAAATAGTAAAATTGTAGATGGAAGCAAAGCAATTCAAGGAATCACATTAAATATGAATAGATTAAGTACTCTAACTAAAAAATGAAGATTGTCAGACTGGATAAAAATACTAATTACAACTATGTGCTGCTTATAAGAGACATACTTTAAATAAAACAGAATATTTGAAAGTAAACGTAATAAAAAAAGATATACCATACAAACATGAACCAAAGTAAAGCTGCTGTAGTTATAGTGATATCAGACAAATCAGACTTCAAGACAGGAAGCATTGTGAGACATACTAGCGAGACGTTTCACAATGATTAAAGGATCAATTTAACAAGTTTTTTTTAAAAAATCTTAATTGGTATGCGTATATGAAGTAGATCAAAAATACAAAAAGTGAAAACTAACAGAACTCTAAATATAAATAGATAAACCTACAAGTATGGTAGAAAATTTTGGCACATCTCCTCCAGTAACTGGTAAAAGAATCAGATAAAGAAAAGTGTGAATGTGGAAGAATGAATAAGAAGACTAACAGGTAGGTCCTAGCTAACATATTTAGAACACTGCATGCAATAAATGTAGAATGCACATTCAAGTGTACGCAAGTTATTTATCAAAACTGACCATGTGTTGGGCCACAAAGCAAGTCTCAATAAATTTTGATTGGCTGAATTCACAGAATATGTTCTTTGACTACAGTGGAATTAAGTCAGAAATAATACCAAAAAGATAGAAATCCCCAAATATTGGAAAATTAAGCAATATATTTCTAAATAAACCAAGTCAAAGAAGGACTCAAAATGGAAGTTATAAAATATTTTGTGCTGAATTACAATAAAAGTATGACATCACAACTTGTGTTTAGAGCTTTAAACCTTATATGCATACATTAGAAAAGAAGAAATGCAAAATTATGTAAACACTCACACCAAAAGGGTTAAACAGACAACCAGTTAAATTCCAAGAAAGAAGAGAAATAGTAAGAGCTGAAACCAAAGAAGTACAACAGAGACAATAAAGAAGATCAACAAAGCCAAAAGTTGTTTTTTTGAGAAGAATAATTAAATTGATAAATCTGTATTAATATCAATGAAGAAAAACTGAAGGCATAAATTGTAAGTATCAATAATGGAAAAGGGACATCAGTACAGAATCTATAAATATTGAAAAGATGAGAAGGTATAATGAACAACAAATCTGATAATTTGCATAAAATGCACACATTACTTGAAATACATTTTACCAAAACTGATTTCAAGAAGATATACAAAATCCAAATAATCTCATAAACATTAATGAAATAGATTCCATAGTAAATATCATTCTGCAAAGAAAATACTGAATCCAGGTGCTGTCATAGTGAATCTCCCTAATATTTACAGGAAAAAAAATAATACCAATCTTACATGAACTCTTCCAGAAACTAGAAAAAGAGGGAGCGACACATTTCCATACTTGTTTTGTGATGCTATTATAACTTTGATACTAAAAATCTATGAAGCACCTTATAAGAAAGGAAAACCGTAGACCAATATCTCTTGTGAATATAGATGCAAAAATCTTACATAAAATATTAATAAATTTAATCCAGGGGTTTATAAGGTTAATACATCACAACCAAGTTGAATTTATTCCAGGAATGAAAGAACGGTTTAACATTTATAAAGCAATAACATAATTCATCACATTAACAGAAAAAAGAATATATGATTATTACAATAGAGGCAAAAAAGCCTTTGATAAAACTCAACACTCGTTCATATGAAACAATTTTAGAAAACTAGGAATAGAAGAAAAGTTTCTTAATTTGATAAAGAGAATCTTCAAAAACTACAATACATCAATACATGGCATATTAATGGTGAAATACTGAAAGCTTTCCTCCTGAGATCAGAAATAGACCTGCTTTGTCTGTATCACCATTTCTAATCACTGCATATTTTAGCCGGTAAAACAAGGTAAGAAAGATGAATCAACTTTACAAAGACTGGAAAAGAAGTAAATCCTTCATTATTCACAGATGACATAATTACGTTTAGAAATTTCAAAAGTATTTACAAATAACTTAGAAATAATAAGTAAATTTTTCAAGTTTGCCAGATATAAGGTCAGTATACAAAAATTAATTGTATTTCTATATATTAGTAGAAAGCAGAAAGTGCAATTAAAAGCAATACCATTTGCATTAGTTTCAGAATAATCAAATATTGAGGATTAAAATTAGCAAAAAATGTCCAAGATCTTTACACAGAAAACTTCAAAACATCGAAAGTAATTAACACAGACTTAAATAGAGAATTATATATTGATTGTGAATTGGAAGACTTCATATTTTAAAGATATTATTTTTTCCTAATTTGATCTCTGATTCAAAATAATAATTCCAGTAGGCTTATTTTTCAAGGACATTGGCAAATGAATTCTAAATCTTAAATAGAATTGCAAATGTTAAGAGTAGCATTGAAAATATTGAAGAAAAACAAAGTTTAATGATTTACAGAAATCAAGATATTTTACAAAGCCACAATAGTTAAACCAATATATTGTTGTTATGAATATAGAAAAATGACACAATGGACTAGAATAGTCTAAAAAGAGAACTATACATATTCTCTTTATGACAAAGAATTTGTAACAATGCAGTGGGGAAAAGAACGGTCATTTTAATAAGTAGATCTTGATCAAGTGGGTATCCAAATGGATCCAAATGAACCTTTGCACCTATTTAAAAGTGCATACGACATTTAATTCCAAATGAATTGTAGAGTAAATGTCAAAGGTGAAACAAATAAAAGTTACTGGAGATAACATAGGAAAATGCCTTAATGGTCTTGATGTAGTCAAGCATTCTTTTAAAAAGACATAAAAAGCACTAACTCTAAACAAAAATAAAATAAATTCGACTTCATTAAAATTAATACACTACTAAGGGAGTTAAAAGACAAGTCACAGAGTGGGAGAAAATATTTGCAATACCTATATCTGAGAAATGACTTGTATTCAGAATACACGAAGAACTATAAATCAATAAATAAAAACCCAATTGTTGTTTTAAAATGACAAGTCTTGAACAGCCAGATCAAAAACAGGATATCCAAATGGTCAATGGAACAATAAAAAGGTGCTCAATTTTATTAGTTGAGTAAATATAAATTAAAATCAGTATCTGGTAATACTATATATTCATCACAAATGCTAATTAAAAAAAAAGCAAGCAGACAGGTGTCATCAATGATGTGGAATGTAAGAATTCTAATACATTGTTGGAGGGCATGTTAATTGTTACAACTACTTTGGAAAATTATGGGCTGTATATCTTAGAGCTTTTGGTGTTACCCAGCAATTCTAAGCATATAAGTACAATAGAAATGCCTATACATGTGTACCAAGAGAAATGCATGAGAACATTGATAGCAACATTATTGTAATAGACAAAACCAGTAAATAACCCAAATGTCCATCAACAACAGAATGAATAAATTGTGTTATATTCATACAATGGGATTTTAGCAACAATGGAAAAGAGTAAACCACAATTAAAAATAACAAGGATACATTTCACAAAAAGAATATTGAGCAAAAGAAGCTAGATACAAAGAATATGCACATATTATTCCATTTATACAACATTTAAAAATAGTCAAAACTCATCTATGGTAATAAAAGTCAGAATAGTGGTTTATATCATGATGCCGATGACTGAGCAGTGTGGAGGAGGCTTCTGGGATGGGGATGATGTTATAGATCTAGATCTGGATGTTGGTTCCATAGGTGTGCTCATTTTGTAGAAAAAAAATGCCATCAAGCTGTTGGAAATAGATACTCTTGCACATTTTTTACTAAAATTTGACTATATTCCTTTGGAATACTGAAAATTGTACTTATGAAAAATTAAAATATACTTGTCATTTACCAAACAATTACACTTCTGGGAATCTATCTGTGGTAGTCAATATTGTTTGCGTAATATTTCTGGTTTCTACTCTAGGTGTGTGGTAGGCTAGCTCTTCCCAGCTCCCTTGGATTTGGGTATTGCCGTGGACTAGCTTTGGCCAATAAAATTTGAGTGGAAGTGACATATCCACAAACAAAATAGAAATGACCAATGACTAGGTAAACAAACAATAAACAAAACAATTAAGTAAATTCAAATATAAATAGTACTGAGAATTGATTTTTTGCCCATTTGCATATAAAAATTAGAAAAAGACCAAACACCATGTTGACAGTAGGAAAAGGAAACGGGCATTTTTGGGCCCCAAGTCACACATCTGGGAAGTGGGAAAGCTTAAATCAGAATGCAGGACTGTCTATATCCATAGCTCTCTCGTTGGAAAGCATAGACATACCAGTATCAGCTGCTGACTAGAGTTAGTCATCGATACAGGTAGATGACAAGGAAAATACACCCAGGGTATTTGGGCAAGTAGAGATAGTGGATTTATGGGCTGCACTGTTTAGCCAGGGAAAATTCCATTCTTAACTAAAGACAAGGATGTATGTGTATGTGTTCATATGTGACAGGTTGTGATGTGTAACACAATGAGATATGTCATTTTAAGCTTATTTTTTCTCTGATTATACTGTTACCCAAAAAGTGAGATGAAAAGAGAAACACACTCTAAGCAAGTCAGGCAACTCTCTACATCAAGTACATATGCAGGACTCTACTCTCCAGCTCCATGGAGAATTCCATTCTCACTGAAAGATAAGTCACGTGTGCGTATTTAACAAAATAGGATAGGTCAGTTTCCACTTCAATTTTTATTCTGATTTTATAAATGTCCTTTAAAAATCTAATAAGATGCTGAAAATTATAAAGGAGGACCTATATATTATCAGTAATTTCTTCACCCAGAAATATTTGTTATTAACATTTAGGTCTGTAAACTTTCAGACTTTTATCCTGCTTGTTGTGAGTTGAATGTGTCCCCACAAATGATATGTTGAAATCCTAATCTCTGTTACCTATGAATGTGATCTTATGTGAAAATCAGGTATTTGCAGATGTAATCAAACTTAAGATGAGATCACACTGAATTAGGGTGGGCCTAATCCAATACTGGAAGAAGAGACAGAGAGAAACAGAGAAGAATGCCATGGGAAGACACAGACGTATGAGGAGATGGCCATGTGAAGACTGAGGCAGGATTTGGAGTCATGTATCTGCCAGCCAAGGACCAGCAACCACTAGAAGCCAGAAGAGGCAAGAATTCTCCCCCTAGAGCCTTCAGAGAGAGCATGGACCTGCCAAAACCTTGATTTTTGACTTCTAGCTTTCATAATTGTGAGAAAATAAATTTATCTTGTTTTAAGCTACTTAGTTTGTGTTATTTTGTTATGGCACCCCTAGGAAACTGATTCCTAAGGGTCCCCTATTCATACAATTTAAATAAACTATTTGAAAATCATTTAACAAAAAACAACAGCATGTTTGACAACCTTCATTGTCCATACTATCTACATCATTAGTAGATGTGAATCACTTGCAGAAGGAATAATTTCTTCATAGCTTCAAAATCGTTTACTTCTTTTACTTTTCTGACTATAAGGATAGCATATGTTTTAGATAAACAAATGATAGGGAAAATCTGTAAAGTAAGATTTAATTGCCCTATGACCTCACACCTAGGCTCCTTTCCAAGATATTCTCTATAAGCAGGTTTCTAAATTACATTATTCCAGATTTGGTACCAAGAGAAATGGAACTGTCTTTTACTTTCGCTTACTCTCTCAATGAGAACTGCATATGTTTTATTGATGTACTCTATTAGCATAAGAATGCTTATCTGAAGAATTGTCTATAATGGCAAAATACTGGAAACTAATTGTATGTACACCAATAGCTGGATGCTTGAATAACTTGTGCTACATTCATAATAGACTATTTTATTCAGCAATTAGAGAAAGAATGAGTTACAGCTATATTAATTACTAGAAGGATATTCATGATGTATTGGTAAATGAAATGTACACACACTCAATGAATATTGAGAAAAGTGTACGATAACACAGAGTAGATTATCTGGAGTTGGAGCTGAGGAAGGACAAGGTTTATGTGTATGTGAAATTTTATTTCTTTTTTGAGAAGATCATTATATTATTCCATTCCATTGCTTGCAGTGAATGCATATTAATTTTATAATTCTGGAAGAACATTCGATTACAGAATGAAAAAATGTACAAATTTGAAAACCTTTTGTTTAATACGGATATATCAGTTGAAGAATACATTTCAAACATTATCATTTATTATGTTTTAAACTTAAACACATTACATAAAAGTAGAAAAAATAACACATTGCATAAGCCCTTGGTATTTAGGGTCATAAACATAATAAATACATTTAATTTAGGAGTTCTCTTACAAAAACTTACTTGTAACACACACTTCCTTCATCAAAAGGGCCTAATCATCATTCAATAACATAAATTATAAAATTTTATTTATTCAAAAATCCTCATTGATGACAGATAAAGATAGGGTAAAATTACTTATCAGGAGGTTTTGTAATAGCTTAGGGTACAATTACTTATCAGGAGATTTTGTAATAGCATTTGCAGAAACCAAATAAAAGGATGTTACACAGAGCTCTTTTGAGAGGCCCTTCAGGGTCATTTACTTGTTCTTCCTGTGTGTTTCCTTTTCAGATTTCTATTTCAGCATGTAATTTTGAAGTAAGTCCTGATTATAGAAAATGGTCATTGTTCCACAAAATTTATGACATTTTAGCAAATAAAATAGCCTCTGTCACAGTAATTTTCTTCCTGTCAACACATTGCTATCATCACAGTCTTCACTTTAATTTACCATGGAGACTATAACAGTGTCAATATTTTTCCAGTCTGTTAAAGACTTAGTAAATGATTGAGAACTGTCATAATGTATATGTTACAAGTGGTGCTGCCATGATGTCCATAAGATTGTCTGAAGTAGCTTTCTCACTGGTCATGATCACAGCTTAGCGAGTCGCAATGTTTTTCTGTACCACACATCATTTCAAATAATTAAGTGCTTCTTGTGTGCCAGGAACTGTGTTAAGCATTTTACAAGCATATTATTACTCACACTTTAAACCATGGCTCAGGGTTTAAACCATTTGTCAGGTAGCAAATGGAAGAGCTAGGGCTAAAATTTAGTTTGTGACTCCAGGTGTACTCTTTAACTACAAGCTATACTACATCCAGTAGTATCTGAGGTATAAACACTGGAGTTCAACAAGTATCTGGTTCTCCTCCATTTAACGGGTACCGGAAAGCTATAATTCCTAGGCCTTTTGTAATTAGTCAGAGTCATATAACTGGTTCTGGCCAAAGGTCTGTGAACAGAAATGATGTATTTAGTTTCCAGGTTGCAACATTTAATTGATAATGTGAAACTCTCTTAGCATCTCTCTTTCCTAGTTGCAGCTGCCGAGAAGGCCCTGTGTTGAGATGCTGGAGCTTTAAATTTGAAGTAGCCTTATTATTTAGTCACCATCTAGGGGGCAGACACTCAGGAGAGTTGCCTGAATCCACAGTGTAATTCGTATGAGTCAGAAACATGCTTTTGTTGTGTTAAACCACTGAGATTACAGGACTGTTTGTTACCATAGGGTAGCTTAGCCTATTCTGATGAATTCAGAAATTGATACTGAAAGTGGAGTATTTTAACAAAACCCTGAAATGCGACATTGGCTAAGTGGTTTTGTGGCAGGATTTTGCAGTGGCAAAAATTTGGTATAACAGTCATCTGCAATGAACTCAACACATAAAATTAAGAACTTCTAACTCTAGAAGAAAAAATTGTGAAAAAAGTGTTAATAGAAAAGAGCCTGGAAAACAAAATGTTAGTAGTGTTAATAGGAGTGATAGTAGTTCTTGTTGATTGCTGCTGGCTTTGATTGGCAAGACAGTACAAGAATGAGGTGAGATCAGAAAGAATTAGCTGGTTTGCATACATAAATAAAGGGGAATAGAGAATACAGAAATTTCAGACCTTGTGTGTTTGAGAAAACCAACTGAGTTTCAACTTCAAACTGCAAAAAAAAAAAAAAAAAAAAAAAAAAAAGATTTAGAGAGCTTTCAGGAAAAAATTAGACTAATGGTGTGACACCCTGTAAAACCTTTTAGTTAAATAAAATTACTCCAGGCAAAGATTATCTTAAGGGTATAGTCTTCCCATAGAAGACTAACAGTCTCAGGTTAATCCACATTGAAGGTACAGGAAGATATGGGGGGGCAAGAAAGCAAACAAATGAAAAAACGGGCTACAAATCTGAGAGTTTTGCCTGTAAAGAATTCTTGGTGTGGTTATTCGCACATGGAGCTGACTGAAACCAAGCCTATTAAGTTTTTGAGACAATTGAACTGTTAAATCATGAGCCTAAACTAAGAAAGCCTGTGACAAAGACTTAAAATAATCTTTGGGTTACCAGGATTAAAACAATTTAGGCCATCAGACACAAAGTAGGCCATCAGACTTAAAACAATCCTTAGTCCATCAAAATTCTGTAGGCAAGACGCAGGCTGAGAGAAATAGATATCCCAGAAGAGGACATATATTCCATAATGCTCAATTTAGTTACAGCTGAGGAAGATAATGGAAAAGGAAGAACTTACCGAGAGGGGGAATCATGGGTCCACAGAGAACAATGAACAAGAGAACTATTACAGAGAAAAGAATCAAGACCTAATAAATGAATATCTCTAACCTCCCTGGATAAGAGATATTCACAATGCCTGCTACAATTTGCCTCTGTGAATGAGAGTGTTCACTGTGGTTACTCCATCCTTCTTTCACCATTGCATATTGGGTGAGTGGGGGACAGATGATCTATCTTTTTAGTTTATAGGTCTCAGGACCAACGGGAATCACAATTTGACCTGATGGAGAGTACCGTTAATCACCTGGGGATTCTGGACTTTTAAATTGTGACTGAATGGGGTTTGTGGTATCTTCCTTGGAGAAAAGGTGAGTGAGTTTTCCCTGTGGGAAGAATGAAGCAAATATTTTGTGGACTATGATAGAGATAACCGTGTTCACCAATATCTATTTCTCCTTTACTTCCTGAGTATATAGAACATCACATTTACCATCTCTTTTAAGAGCCATGTGACCAGTGTGACATTCACTACTTGGCAGGAGGATTTAATTGCTTTTGTGGTCTCTCTTCCTTTTTTGTGGCAAAAAGATGAGGTCTTGGATTGAGATAGCAGTGCCAAAACCCAAAGCAGCTTAGCTTGTGAGTCACCATTTGGAGGAGAACTGCCCTACAGAGCCAATTGAACATGCTGAGAATATTGGGTTGTTTGTTACCACGACTTGTTTTATTATTTTTCTCAACAGATATGAAACAATTGTTTCTTTAAAAAATAAAAAATTAAGGATAAAAACAAGTGGAAAAGATTGTTAAATATTTCCTAAACAATTTCTAAGAATAGGTATCTCCTATGCTCTACAAACTAACCCAGGCACACACAGAAATGTATACAGATATTCAATTATAAAGTAGTATAACCTTAACACAAACCTGACAAAGATAACTCAGGAAAACAGACTAATTGCATTTATGAATAGAGGTACATAAACCCTTAATAAATGTAGCAAATATTGTGAATTGACCAACCTAACCCTCCATTCTACCCTTCTAATTATAGTTAGGGCTCTGATAGCAAATTAGTTTCTGTCAATTAGATAGACTTGTCTTATATTTGTGAGGTGGAAGTGAGATGGAAGACATCTTTCTGCAACTATTGCTGCTGGCAAGGTCATGGATAGAGAATGACAGCTGTGGCTGGACCCAGTATTCCAGAGTCTGGTCACCAGTTTTATGAGTATGTAAAGGCAATTACAGAGGCCAGTTTAGCATCCTATTGTTTAGTTCCTAGCTTCATGGGCATTGGAAGTAGTTGTGGGTGGCAACAGTAGTGGCTTGAATTTAATGATGCAGTGGCAGCGCTCTGATTTCCACCCTCTAGCTATTACAATAATTTTATAAGCACCTAAATTCCTTTATTAAGTTTCTTTCTTCTTGAACTATGTAGAGTGGCCTCTATTTCTATTTTGATTTGGTAGTATGTGTTCTTGAACTGCAGAGATTTGCATCAGCTCAGAATCAGTGTCCAGTGATACTCTTAATGTTTGGTTATTTCCCTTCTCCTGTGTACACTTGGCCCATTAAATGGTCACAGATTGATAGGCTAGGGGAAATATTTATTGTATATACTTATGGCAGTATTACAGGATCCTACTTCCAGGGTACTTGGCCTTCCCTTCATTCAGTGGGCTCTGGGTTTTAAAATGGCCTAGGTTTGGGAACTGTGAAAGGGCCTGACTTTCTATTTTGGTGACCTAAGTCATGCCTCTGTTCACCAGACTTGAGTTAATTTTTTTTTTTTTTTTTTGGTATGCAGACCAAACAGAACCTTAGTATTCTGCCCATCTATTTTAGTCTTAGGGTTACCATAATCAATTAGCCATTGCAAAAGGTCAGCAAAGGTTCTGTCACTTGTTCTCTACTGGTTCAGGATCCTATGATACCCATTGAAATTCAGAAGCCTATTTCTGTGGCAGCAGTTACCTAGCCTCCCAGAGGGCAGCCACTATAGTGATATTATAGTACTCTCCTCTCCAAATAATTTCTCAATTTTTGGTGAAGAAAGTGTCATTTGGGTCCTTTTGGGGGACATAGTTGGCAAGTTAGTGGGTTATACATGATAAACCCATTTCGCCATTCTTACCTTTCTAATTCTTTGGCTTACTTCCTCTACATTGTATCAAGGAATTTAGTGGTGTACACCTTTGAGTACGGGTGTGGCAGGCACATTCAGCACTCCAAATCACAATTGCACAACCTTATCTCTGACTTGTCCTATGCATGTCAGCCAGCCTCTGTCCTTGGCTACTCCAGTGTTTGCACAATGGACCTAGGAATGGAAAAGCCACAATGGTAAGAATTGAGGCTATACATGGGCTGGAAAGCATGGACTACTCACCATGGCCATCCAGCATCTTGATGGCAGGTTGATTACTTCAGACCTTCCTACCATGAAAAATGCAATGATTTGTCCTCAACAGCATTGATACTTTCTCCATATATGGGTTTAGTTTCCTTTCCCTGCCCTCAATATTTCTGTTGGCATCATAATTTGAAGCTTACAAAATGCCTGATTTGTGACAGGGGATCCTGCATAACATTGTAATGAAAGGACCCATTTTACACTGAAGGAAGTGTGGTGATGTGCACCTAATCATAGGATCTACTAGTCCTATAATTTAACATATAACTTAACACCAGGTGATCAAAGAAATCAACTTAATGGCCTGTTAATGGCTCAGCTAAGGTACCAGATAGAGGATAACACCTTGCAGAGTTGGAATACTGTCCTCCAGGATGAGGTATATGTACTCATATACTAATAACGGATATGCAGTGCTGTGTTTCTAATAACTAGACTCCATAGGTCTGGGAATTGATCCAATAACCTACTTATACAATTTGTGCTTTTTGTTTCTACATACTCAGGCTCTGCTAAATTAGAGGTTCTGCTTTTCAAGGAGAAATGCTTCCATCAGGGGGCACTTTAAGAGTTCTACCAAACCTGAAGCTACAATGACCTCTTGAGCAGTTTCTGCTCCTCATTTTGGTAGACCAGGAGGCAAAGAAAGGAGTTACTCTGCTAGTAGAGATAATTGTTTCTGATTATCATTAGGATTAGGGTTGCTGCTACATAATGAAGGCAAGGGTCACAACAAATGTGTAGAAAAGTTGTGTTGCAGAGAAAATAGTAATTTTAACATAACCATTGAAATAAGAAAATAATTTATAATTAGATATTTAATAATCTCCCACTACATAACTACATATTGCTTCCACATACCATTCCGTTTTTAACCAGTGATATTCCTGGTGGATATCTTTCAACATTTGTCAGGACAAAATCCATGTGATACTGAAATATCTGTGGTGTAAGGGTTGGTTTATTTTTTCATATAAAAATATGGAACATATGCAGCTTATCAATATGTACATATTTACTTTCGAGATCACTTCATGAGCATCCATGCCAAAGTAAATATGCATTTGTTTATGTTCAGTTCAAGCTCTAAGCCTCAGGGGATGCATCATGGTGAGCATAAATGGGTGACATTGACAATCTTTCTAAATTCTTCCATTAAGTCCTTCACTATAGGATTATACGGGGTTTCTAGAAGCTGAAAAACTTGCTAATATCCTGTAGCCAAACTCTCATAGTTTTAATAATGGTATTGCAGATTGTAAATATTTTGTTGGATGTTATCACTAATGTTTCTTATGAGTTCACTATTTTGAGCTTGTTCTAAGTACTGAGCTAGCCCCGCATATGAGGCTCCACTTGAAGTTGTCAAATAGCAAAATGATGATTTATGGTAGCTGGAGCAACTTTGCTACTTGTTGATACAGTTGGACCTTAGTAACCCACTTGGACTTCCTTCAGAAAATTGAGAGAAACCTGGAATCTAAACATAGCCAAATGAAATAGTGTTAATCTTTACTAATGATAGTAACATTTTCAAGATTAATATCTTGTGTGTTTATAAGTAGTCTCTAATTTGGAAATAACTATGGCGTTAAACTTTTGCCTTGATAGCTGTAATAATAGACATTTTCTTATTTTTTATTATACTTTAAATTCTAGGGTACATGTGCACAACGTGCAGGGTTGTTACATAGGTATACAATTATATATTGCTACTATATTGTTCCTGTCTTTACACTCGGGTGTATTCAATGTTTAGTTCCCACTTATAAGTGAAAATATACAGTACTTGGTTTTCTGTTATTGTGTTAGTTCACTTAGGATAATGGCCTACAGTTCCATCAATGTTGCTTCAGAGGACATGATTTTATTCTTTTTTTTTTGGCTGTGTAGTATTCTATGGTGTATATGTACCACATTTTCTTTATCCAGTCCACTGTTGATGGGAACCTGGGTTGATTCCATGTCTTTGTTATTGCGAATAGTGCTGCAGTGAACATATGGGTGCATGTGTCTTTTTGACAGAACGAATTATTTTCCTTTGGGTATGTACCCAGTAGTGGGATTGCTGTGTTGAATGATAGTTCTATTTTAAGTTCTTTGAGAAATCTCCAAACTGCTTTCCACAATGGCTGAACTAGTTTGTATTCCTACCAACAGCATATTAGTGTTCCTTTTTGTCTACAGCCTTGCCAGGATCTGTTGTTTTTTGAATTTTTGATAATAGCAATTCTGACTGGTGTGAGATGGTGTCTCGTTGTGGTTTTGATTTGCATTTCTCTGATGATTAGTGATGTTGAGCTTTTTTATATGATTGTTGGCCACTTGTATGTCTTCTTTTGAGAAGTATCTGTTCATGTCCTTTGCCCATTTTTTTGGGGTTTTGCTTGTTGATTTGTTTAACCTCTTAGTAGATTCTGGATTTTAGACTTCTGTCAGGTGCATAGTTTGCAAATATTTTCTCTCATTGTGTGGGCTGTTTACTCTGTTGGTAATTTCTTTTGCTGTGCAGAAGCTCTTTAGTCTAATTAGGCCCCACTTGTCAATTTTTATTTTTGTTGCAATTGATTCTGGGGACTTAGCTACAAATTCTTTGCCAAAGCCTATGTTAAGAAGGGCACTTCCTAGGTTTTTTATTAGGATTTTTATAGTGTGAGGTCTTACATTTAAATCTTTAATCCATTTTGAGTTAATTTTTATTTATGCTGGGGTCCAGTTTCATTCTTCTGCATATGGCTAGCCAGTTATCCCCATCCAATTTATTGAATAGGGAGTCCTTTTCCTATTGCTTGAAGTAACACACTTTTAATGTATTGTTTATAATACAGCATTTCATAATTTCTCACTCCATAGCTTTCTACATATATCCCATTTTACTCCTAGTTTCAACTGCATGGGTATCATTCAAATACATTTGTCACATACACAGAAAAATACACACACATTAAGATTCCACTGAAATGCAAGGTATGGGGTGGTTTATTTTGTTTTATTAATTTTGTCATATTAATTTATTTTCATATTTCATCATTAGAACATTGTTTGTCCATAACTATGAAACCAGTTTACTCTTCAGAACACTTTACAGACAGCCACCCATGCCAATATGTGTATATTGCTAGACAAATATATAGATATAAGTAGTTGATTTTAAAATGAACCTCTGGAAACCATAAATAATGACTTGTGGGAAGAATTAATTGCTGCTAATTGGAATCGTGATTTTTTAATGTGAGATTCAAATTTATCTAACAGTATTTTATGCGTTCATTTTACTCCATTGTGCTCTTCATCATAGTTTTAGCCAATGCCATATTTTTTAAAAAAATGTATGACAGACCAACTATGTACTGTGGTGCCTGCTACTGCTAGTACTCCTTAGTAGACGCCTTTGATCAGTAAATATCTAGGTGGTTAAAAGTGGTAGTTCATGTTGAGCCTAACTAAATTGCCTAGGTAGGCAAATATCAGTTGCGGTAACTGGAGCAACTTTGCTGCCAGTTGATACAATTGGTTCGTGGCAGCCTCATATATTCCACTCAATCACTGGGTATTAAGCTTGGGTTAAAGAATAGTGATTTTTAAATATTTTAAAACTAGACTTTATTTTTAAAAGCAATTTAAGATTTACAGAAAAATTTAGTGGAAGTTGCAGAAGTTCTCCACACATGTTTAACCTCCCCCATTATCAATATCCTCCACCAGAGTGGTACATCTGTTAAATTGACAAATCTACATTAATGCATCATTATTGTCTAGAGCCCATAGTTTACATCAGGGCTCTCCCCATACATTCTATGGGCTTGGACAAATGTATAATGACATATTTATCATTATAATATCATACAGAGTATTTCTACTGCCATAAAATTCTTGTGTACTCCACCTATACACCCCTTTCTGTAGCTTAACCTGGCAACCACTGATTTTTTACTGTCTCCATAGTTCTGCCTTATGTAGAACATCATATAAGTGAAATAATATACTATGTAGCCTTTTCATATTGGCCTATTTCACTTGCATATGAATTTAAGCTTCTTCCATGTCTTTTCATGGCTTCATAGCTCATTTCCTTTTAACACTGACTAATAATCCCTTGTCTGGATGTGTCACAATTTGTCTTTTCACCTATTGAAAACCATCTTGGTTGCTTTCAAGTTTTGGCAACTATGAATAAACTGGCTATGAACATCCATGGGCAGGTTTTTGTGTGGACATAAGATTTCAACTCCTTTGGATAAATACCAAGGAGCATGATTGTTGAATTGTATGCTAAGAGTATGTTGAGTTTTATAAGAAACTGCTAAACTATTTTCAAAAGTGGCTATACCATTTTGCATTCCTGCCAGAAGTATATGAAACTTTCTGTTGCTCCACATCCTCACCAGCATTTGGTGTTTCAGTGTTCTGGATTTTGGCTATACTATTACATATATGGTAATATTAGATTGTTGTTTTAACTGGGATTTTTTTACTTGGGATGATATGTCATGGGGACCGGCTTTTCATATACTTATTTCCATTTGTATAGCTTCTTTGGTAAGGTGTCTGTGTAAGTCTTTAGCCAGTTTTTAAATTGGGCTGTTCATTTTCTTATTGTTGAGTTTTAAGGGTTCTTTGAATATTTTGGAGAACAGCCTTTTCCCAGATGTCTTTTGCAAATATTTTTTCCCAGCATCTGGCTTGCTTTTCATTCTCTTGACAGTATCAGTCACAGAGCAGAAATTTTTAATTTTAATACATTCTAGCTTATCAATTCTTTCTTTCATGGATTGTATCTTTGGTTATGGAACAGTGGTGTTTAAATTTTTAAATATTAAACTATTTTTAAGAGCAGCTAAAGATTAACAGAAAAACTGAGTGGAAGGTACAGAAGATTCCCAAATACTCCCTTCCCCATACATGCATAACCTCCCTTATTATCAACATCTTTCACCAGAGTGGTACATTTGTTAAACTGACAAACTTACATTAATGCATAATTATTGCCCAGAGTCCATACTTTGCGTTAGAGCTCTCCAAATCCAAAAAGCCATTGCCAAACCTAAGGTTATCTTGATTTTTTCCTATATGTTTTTAGGAATTTTATAGTTTTGATTTTGTATTTAGCTCTGTGATCCATTTTGAGTTAGTTTTTGTGAAGGTTTAAGGTCTGTGTCTGAATTTATTTATTTATTTATTTATTTATTTAGTATTTGAGTATCCAGTTCTTCCAGCATTATTTGTTGAAAACCCTATCTTTTCCCCTATATTTATAGTGCCTTTGCTCCTTTGTGAAAGATCAGTTTACTATTAATATATCTATGTCAATCTATTTCTGGGCTCTCTATTCTGCTCCATTGGTCTGTTTGTTTATTCTTCCACCAATACCACACTTTGTTGATTGCTGCAGCTTTATAATGAGCCTTGAAGTTGGTTAGTGTCAGTTCTCCAACTTTGTTCTTCTCTTTTAATATTGTGTTGGCTACCCTGGATCTTTTGCTTCTCTCTATAAATATTAGAATCAGTCTGTCAAAATATACAAAATAACTTCCTAGAATCTTGACTGTGATTGCATTAAATCTGTAGATCAAGTTGGGAAAACCCGACATCATAACAATATTGAGTGTTCCTATCCATGAACATAGAATATCACTTCATTTATTTAGTTCTTTAAATTATTTTAGTAGTTTTCCTCATACAGAAGTTACACATATTTTGTTAATTTTATACCTAAGTATTTCATTTTGGGGTTGCTAATGTAAGTAGTATTGTATTTTTAATTTCACATTCTACTTGTTTATTGCTGGTATATAGGAAACTGATTTACTTTTGTATTATATATTAACCCTGTGCCTTGGAACTTCGCTATAATTACTTGTTAGTTCCAGGAGTTTTTTGTTGAGCATTTTGGGTTTTAATTGTAGACAATAATGTCATCTATTAATAAATATAGTTTTATTTCTTACTTCCCAATCAGCATATCTTAATGTCCTTTTCTTGTCTTATTGCATTGGCCAGAGCTTTCAGTATGATGTTGACAAGGAATGGTGAAAGGAGCTACCTTTGCCTTGTTCCTGAACTTAGTGGGAAACCTTCTAGTTTTTTTTTACCATTAAGTATGATGTTAGCTGTAGGTTTCTGTAGATATTCTTTATCAAGTTGAGAAAGTTCCTCTCTGTTCCTAGTTTAGTGAGAGTTTTTATCATGAAAAACATTTGTCAAATGCTTTTACTGTGTCTATTGATATGATCATGTGATTTTTCTTCTTTGTCTTATTGATGTGATAGATTATATTGAAGTGATTTTCAAATGTTGAACCAGCCTTGCATACCTGGGATAAATTCTACTTGGTGGTGGTGTATACTTCTTTTTACACATTATTGGATTTAATTGACTAATATTTTGTTGAGGATTTTGCAACAGTGTCTAAGAGAGATGTTGGTGTGAAGTCGTTTTCTTAGATTGTCTGTGTCTGCCTTGGTGTTAGGATGATATTGGCTTTGTAGAATGAGTTAAGAAGTATGTCCCCTGCTTTTATCTTTTAAAGGAGATTGTAAAGAATTGGTATAATTGTTCCTTAAATGTTTGGTAGAATTCTCTAGTGAACCCATCTGGGCCTGGTGCTTTCTGTTTTAGATGGTTATTATTGATTCAATTTCTTTAATAGATATAAGCCTATTCATATTGTCGATTTATTCTTGTGTGAGTTTTGGCAGATTGTGTCTTTCAAGGAATTGACCCACTTCATCTGTTATGAAATTTGACCTATTTATCATTATGTTATGCCCATCTTTATCCCTGATAATTTTCTTTGGTCTAAAGTCAGCTCTAATATAGGTTCTTTTGTTTTCTTTTGATTAGTATTGGCATGGTATATCTTTCTCCATCTATGTACTTTTAATCTATATGTATTTTTATATTAAAAATCAGTTTCTTGTAGAATACATATAGTCTACAAGTGTCTTATTTCTTGGTCTACTCTTTCTTTTTAAAAACTCTTATATTTTAGGTTCAGAGGTACATGTGCAGGTTTGTTATATAGATAAACACACGTCATAGGGATTTGTTATACAGACGATTTCATCACCCAGGTATTAAACCTAGTACCCAATAGTTATTTTTACTGCTCCTCTCCCTTCTCCTACCCTCTACCCTCAGGTAGGCCCCAATGTCTGTTGTTTCCCTCTTTGTGTCTACGTGTTCTCATCTTTTAGCTCCCACTTATAAGTGAGAACATGCAATATTTGATTTTCTGTTCCTGTGTTAGTTTGCTAAGGATAATGGCCTCCAGCTCCATTCACGTTCCTGCAAAGAACATGATCTTGTTCTTTTAATGTCCACACAGTATTCCATAGTGTATATGTACCACATTTTTTTTCCATTCCCCATTGCTTGTTTTTGTTGCTTGTTTTTGTTGAAGATCAGATGGTTGTAGGTGTGTGGCCTTATTTCTGGGTTCTGGTCTCTTTATTCTGTTCCATTAGTCTATGTGTCTGTTTTTGTGTCAGTATCATACTGTTTTGGTTACTGTACCCCTGTGGTATAGTTCAAAGTCAGGTAGCGTGATGCCTCCAGCGTTGGTTTTTTGTTTGTTTGTTTGTTTTGTTTATTTTTTTTATTTTTTATTTTTTTGCTTAGGATTGCCTTGGCTATTCAGGGTCTTTTTTGGTTCCATATGAATTTTAAAATAGTTTTTCTAGTTCTGTGAAGAATGTCATAGGTAGTTAAATAGGAATAGCACTGAATCTATAAATTGCTTTGGGCAGTATGGCCATTTTAATATTGATTCTTCTTATCCCTGAGCATGGGATATTTTTCCATGTTCTTGTGTTACCTCTGATTTCTTCATGCGGTGTTTTGTAGTTCTCCTTGCAGAGATCTTTCACCTCCCTGGTTAGCTGAATTCCTTGGTATTTTATTCTGTTTTTAGCATGAGATTCTTTTGTGAATGAGACTGCATTTCTGATATGGCTCTTGGCTTGACTGTTGTTGGTATACAGGAATGCTAGTGATTTTTGTATGTTTATTTTGTATCCTGAAACTTTGCTGCAGTTCTTTATCAGCTTAAGGAGCTTTAGAGCCAAGACAATGGGGTTTTCTATATATATAGGATCATGTCACCTACAAACAGGGAGAGTTTGAGTTCCTCTCTTTTTATGTGGATGCTCTTTATTTCTTTCTCTTGCCTGATTTCTCTGGCCAGGACTTCCAATACTGTGTTTAACAGGAGTAGTGAGAGATGGCATCCTTGCCTTGTGCCAGGTTTCAAGGGGAATTCTTCCAGCTTTTTCCCATTCGATATGATGTTGGCTATGGGTTTGCCATAGAAAGCTCTTATTATTTTGAGGTATCTTCCTTCAATACCTAGTTTATTGAGAGTTTTTTTTAACATGAAGTGATGTTGAATTTTATCAAAAGCCTTTTCTGCATCTATTGAGATAATCATGTGGTTTTTGTCTCTAGTTCTGTTTATGTGATGAATCACATCTACTGATTTGTATATGTTGAACTGACCCTGCACCCCAGGAATAAAGCCTGCTTGATTATGGTGGGTAAGCTTTTTGATGTGCTCCTGGATTCAGTTTGTGTTGAGGATTTGTGCATCAATGTTCATCAAGGATATTGGCCTGAGGTTTTCTTTTTTTGTTGTGTCTCTGCCAGATTTTGTTATCAGGATGATGCTGGCCTCATAGAATGAGATGGAGAGGGGTCCCTCCTCCTCAATTTCTTGGAACAGTTTCAGTAGAAGTGGTACAAGTTCTTCTTTGTACATCTGGTAGAATTCGGATGTGAATCCTTCTGGTCCTGAACTTTTTTGGTTGGTGAGCTATTTATTACTGATTCAGCTTCAGAGCTCATTATTGGTCTGTTCAGGGATTAACTTTCTTCCTAAGTTTCAATCTTCAGAGGGTGCATGTGTCCAGAAATTTATCCATTTATTCTAAATCTTCTAGTTTGTGTGCATAGAGGGGTTCATAACATTCTCTGATGATTATTTGTATTTCTGTGAGGTGAGTGCTAATGTCCCCTCTGCTGTTTCCAATTATCTTTATTTGGATCTTCTCTCTTTTCTTCTTTACCAGCCTAGCTAATGGTCTATCTTAATTTTTTTCAAAAAATAAACTCCTGGATTTGTTGATCTTTTGGATGTTTCCCTGTGTCTCAGTCTCCTTCAGTTTAGCCCTGATTTTGGTTATTTCTTGTCTTCTGCTAGCTTTGGGGTTGGTCTTCTCTTGCTTCTCTAGTTCTTTTAATTGTAATATTAGGTTGTTAATTTGGGATCTTTCTAACTTTTTGATGTGGGCATTTAATGCTTTAAATTTCCCTCTTAACACTGCTTTACCTGTGTCCCAGAGATTCTGGTATGTTACTTTCTTTGTTCTCATTAATTTCAAAGAATTTCTTGATTTCTGCCTCAATTTCATTATTTACCCAAAAGTCATTCAGAAACAGATTGTTTGTTTTCCATGTTTTGAATGATTTTCTTAGTCCTGAATTCTATTTTTACTGTGCTGTGATCTGAGAGTGTAGCTGATATGATTTCGGCTCTTTCGCATTTGCTGAGGATTGTTTTATATCCAATTGTATGGTCAATTTTATATGCCATGTGGCAATGAGAAAAATGTGTATTCTGTTCTTTTGGTGGTACAGAGTTCTATAAATGTCTATCAGATCCATTTGGTCCAATGTTGAGTTCAGGTACTGAATATCTTTGTCAATTTTCTGCTTCAATGATCTGTCTAGTACTGTCAGTGGGTGATGAAGTTTCCTACTATGATTGTGTGGGAGTCTAAGTCTCTTTGAAGGTCTCTAAGAACTTGTCTTATGAATCTGGGCACTCCTGTGTTGGCTGCATATATATATAGGATAGTTATGTCTTCTTGTTGAATTGAACCCTTTACTGTTATGTAATGACCTTTTTTGTCTTTTTTGAACTTTGTTGGTTTAAAGTCTGTTTTGTCTGAAGTTAGGATTGCAATCCCTGCTTTTTTCTGTTTTCCATTTGCTTGGTAGATTTTTCTCCATCCTTTCATTTTGAGCTAATATGTGTCATTGCATGTGAGATGGTTCTCTTGAAGACAGTATACCATTGGGTCTCAATTGTTTATCCAACTTGCCACTCTGTGCCTTTTAAATTGGGGCATATAGCCAGTTTACCTTCAAGGTTAGTAGTGATATGTATGGATTTGATCCTGTCATCCTGTCATTAGTTGATTATTTTGAAGACTTGTTTGTGTGGTTGCTTTATAGTATTACTGGTCTGTGTACTTAAGTATGTTTTTGTAGTGGCTGATAATACCCTTTTCTTTCCACAGTTAGTGCTTCTTGCAGGAGCTTTTGTAAGGCAGGTCTGATGGTAATGAATTCCCTCAGCATTTACTTGTCTGAAAAGGATCTTATTTCTCCCTCACTTATGAAGCTTTGTTTGGCCAGATATGAAATTCTTGGTTGGAATTTCTTTTTGTTAAGAATGTTGAATATTAGCCCCCGGTCTCTTCTGGCTTATAGGGTTTCTGCTGAGAGATCTGTGTTAGTCTGATTGACTTCCCTTTGTAGGTCACCTGTCCTTTCTCTCTAGCTGCCTTTATTTTTTTATTCTGACCTTGGAAAATCTGATGATTATATGTCTTGGGGATGATCTTCTTGGGAAACATCTTGTAGGTGTTCTCAGTATTTTCTTATTTGAGTGTTGCCCTGGCTAGCTAGGTTGGTGATGTTCTCATGGATGATATCCTGAAATATGTTTTCCAAGTTGCTTTCTTTCTCCCCATCTCTTTCAGAGCTGTCAGTGAGTCACAGGTTTGGTCTCTTTACATAATCCCATAATTCTTGGCAGTTTTGCTCATTCCTTTTTAATCTTTATTCTTTATTCTTGTTTAACTGTTTTACTTCAGAAAGCCAGACTTCAAACTCTGAGATTTTTTCCTCAGTTTGGTCTATTCTGCTGTTAATGCTTGCAATTGCATTATCAAATTTTTATAGTGTGTTTTTAAGCTCTATCAGGTCAGTTACATTGTTTTCTATACTGGCTATTTTGTGTGTTAGTTCCTATATCATTTTATTGTCATTCTTAGCTTCCTTGGATTAAGTTGCAATGTTCTCCTGCGTCTGAATGATCTTCATTCCTACTCATATTCTTAATTCTACTTCTGTCATTTCAGCTATCTCAGCCTGGTTAAGAACCTTTGGCCTAGTTGAGAACCCCTGCTGGAGAATTAGTGTGATTGTTTAGAGGAAAGAAATCACTCTGGCTTTTTGAGTTGTCAGAGTTCTTGCACTGGTTCTTTGTCATCTTTGTGAGCTAATGGTGCTTCAGTCATTGAAGTTGCTCTCCTTTGGATGTGTATTTTTTCTTGTATTATATTTGAAGACCTTGGGGGTTTGATTGCAGTATTTCATGGACTCAGTCAACTGACTTCTTTTCTGGAAGATTTTAAGAGGCCAGTGCTCAGCTCGGAACTCCTAGACTGCATGTTCTAACTCTGTTAGACTGGTACCAGACCCTAGCTTTGTTTTCTCACTCCTCGAGAGTAAGAACCTGCTGCACTGTAGGGGCCAAGTTGCTCCTAGACTGTTGGTCACAACACTCCAATGGGTGGTGCCAGTCAAAGCAATCTGTAGGGCAGTGGCAGTGGAATTCATCCTCGTTTGTATGTGTCAGCAGCAGCAGCAACATGATGGGGTGCATGCTCCTTGACTGTTGCAGGGTGCTAGTGGGTGCTTGGTTGCTGACCTCCATGTGGGCATTTGTAGCAGTAGCAGTGGTAACACAGCTTGGGGAGGCAGGTGGCTTTCGCTGGTGATTGTGCATGCATTCACATTGGTGGTGGTGTCAGCATGGGAACAGGGTGCTTGTGGGCATAGGACTGTGTGCACCCTCTATGCTCATTCATGCAGGCAGCAGTGGCCACTTAGGAGGAGGGAGGATCCATTGTTCTCTGTGTCTTGTTTCTCAGTGGAGGCAGTGTTGGCACAGGGCTGGGCTCTGGCAGGGGCGAGACTGACAGGCTCCAGATGACAATGATGGTGTGGTCAGGAAGGAGGTACAGGGTGCAATCACTCTGGTTACAGTGGCAAGGCGAGGTGCATATGCACATGAGCACTATCAGGGAAGGGAAGGCAAGGTCCAACTGTGCACACACTTGCTGGCAAAGTGATGTGGAGGGTGGCTGTGGGTAAGCACATTCAGGTAAGGTAGCACAGGGGAGGCTGAAGTAGGGGGAGGGCAGGGGTGGACTGGTGCATATCTGCAGAGGCCACTTTGCTGGAGCACTCTGCCAGTCAGGCATAGTCTTCTAGTGGAAGAGCTATAATCTAGGATCCCAGCGGGGTCTTGGGGCTTCACTGTAGGCAAATATGGCCAGGTTTGTGCCCCAACAGAGGCCAGCAGTCCGAGGTGTGCTCAGGTTAGACTGGCACCATCTCATGGGCAAGAATGCCCTGCAGAATTCAGGACCAATAGTTCCCCTAGGATTGAAGTCTGCCATGGGAGAAAGTTGAGCCTAGTCAGATGGGCATCTCTGGATGTGCTGTACTACAGACGCTCTGGCATCAAACACTCTGGACTTTTGCACTGGCTGGAGTTCTGCCCCTACCATTTCTCTAACCATCTCTCCCTGCCAACTCAAGTGTCTGTGGTGGTCAATGGTTCTGCCAGGATTCTCGAGGCCTGTGGCAAGAGTAGATTTCTCCTTGCCTGTTCAACTCTCCCCTTCCGCAAGAGTCGTTTGGGGCCAGGAATGAGGCCCTGTGTACAGCAGCCCCATGCAGAGTTCCCAGCTTTCTCCCACTTCAGTCCAGCATTTGTGTCTTCCCACCATTTGCTCATAATGTCTTCCCTCTGAAAATCTGCTAGGAGTGTGCCAGTTTTCCCGATGTCCCAGTCTCTTGGTGGCCAATGTTCCTCCTTGCTGTGTCTAGTCAACCATTTTGGAAAGACTCAGAGAGATAAGGTTTCTGTCGTTCTCTAACATGGCATCCCTATACAAATTCTGCTGAGCAGCATCGAGGCATTGCCACTCCTCCAGAGAGAATTCTATGGCCACATCCCTGAACATCTACAGTCCCTGCAGGTCACAGGGTCACAGAGGCTAAGCCTCTAGAAGCAGAAGACACAGAGTAGTGAAGATGAGACCTGGAGCTCTGGCTGCAGTGAGAAACCTATATATATTCTTAATGTAGTACTGAAGCTGGCAGTGTTTGAAATCAAATGCTTCACAAAATGCCATGCACATGGTAAATATTCAAATGCAGGAATTGCTGTTACTACTTCTACTACTGCTGCTCCTACTGCTACTCCTACTACTACTCCTGCTACTACTACTACTAGAGCTAGAAACTGCTGGAGGCAAGATTGAACTCATGTCTCCTGACTGAGCTCAGTTCTCTTTGTTTCCATTGCTGCTTTGCATATAATAAGAACACAATTAACAGTGGACAGTGGAATATTTGATTCCACTTTCTTTTCCTCCTTCTGCATCCTCTTTTGGAGTCATGTGGCCAGGGGAGGGCATAGGGGATTTTAGTGAGCAATGGTTTTCCCCCCTGAGCAGACATATATGTGTGCAGCACCAGAAGTCTAGTGTTGGAAGCTGCCTTTGACATCATTTCCTCTGCAAATAATTTCTACAGCACCATTAGGAGGTTCACCCAGCTCTGCCTGTCTACACCCTTCTTCAAAAAGCTGCCAGTCCCAGCACTGTTTAGCCCAGTAGTGAGAACTTTCTTCTGATGCCTTTTGGTACTTTTGCCTTATTCTCCCTGACGAAAAGACAGTTTTTCTAGCAGGGACAGGGAGCATTCCAGCTCTGATAATCCTCTTTCTCTCTTGTTTTACATGAGGGATCTGGCAGCCAAAGCAATCACCCAAATTTCCATGCTTATCACTTTTCACTCTGTTCCTTTTGGCTTTGGTTTTGGGTATTGGCTTTGAAAATATCATTTTGCCATTAATGCTGGGGTTAATGAGTAACTAAGAGTAGCTAGTTTTACAATACAGAATATGTTATAGAGATGAAAAGGTTTTTCTTTCTGAGACATGCAAATGGCTTCTTGGACATGCTTTATAAGTACGTTTTTTTTTTTTTTTTTTTCTTTTTGGGAACTTTCAACATCTCTATCAGCAAGTCAAGAGTTCCAAATCACTATGAGGTCTGAACTGCTAGCTCCAGGATCCAAGGCTTAAGTGTAACCATCTGATCATTGGCTTCCTACCTGTCTCAGCAACTTTTACAGAAAGAGAACTATGGTTACAATACGGAGACTGGATAAAGTGTGAAAGAAATGAAGATGAGAAGGAGGAGATAGAAGACAATGTGGCCTGTTTGGAGCTGATGCAGTAGTTCAGGCCTTGGACTTGATGCAGTGGCAGCAGGAATGGAAAGAAGGGAGTTTTAAGGTATTTAGAAAGTAATATTCACAGGGCATCATGACTCATTAAATGTGGGCAATAAGAATGAAGAAAACCCCTAACACAATGCCTAGATTTTTGGCATGAGGGTTTCAGCAGACAGTGATATGATTGCCTGAAAATGTGGAACAAAGGAGAAGGAGAAGGCTTGAGGGTATGATGAGTTTACTTTTGGAAACTTTGAGATTGAGATATGTGTGGACCATCCTGGTGGATATATCTAATAGGCAGCTGGATAAATGTCTAGGAACACAGGAGAGCAATCTGAGTTAGAGATATGTAGTTTTGTGAGGTAGAAGTTGAGTTTCTGGGAGTGGATTATATCACCCAGTAAGAGGATAGAGGTCTAAGGAAGGAGCCCTGTCCTGACTCCATGGATCTCTTCACTCTGACCACTCATGTCCATGGTTGTTGGTGATTTCACAACTGACCCCCTTACTCCATTGCCTTGTACTCTTCCAAGTTCAGAGCATGTAACACCGTATCTTTCTGGCTTCCTCACTAGCAATTTAGAATTAATGCACATGGATATTAAGAGTAATAGTGTTAAATGCCTTGCAACTTAAAATGACTCTTTAGATGATAACGATGATAAGAGAAATCTAAAATGTAGACAGTTACATCTTTATCTTCTTCTTGTTCAAAAGTACTTCTGTGGCTTCAATGCATTGCACAAATGCATGGATTTCAACATGTGATCTTGCACATGGCTCCACAAACTCCCACCCTTCCTTCCCAACAAAACACATATTGTGAAAATTGTTCTCTTTTTTCTTTCAGTCGAAGAAAGTATGAATCTTCTGTCATCTCATCTCTTATAGATTTTATCTTAAGAAAAAGCCAAATTAAAGAAAAACACAATCCAAAATTCTAATCTACAGATAATAGTGCATGCCAAGGGAATACTAGTTTTACCTAAGGATTCCTCCTTCTTCAAAAGGCTGCCTCTGATTAAAATAAAAAGTGCTGCCGGGCGCGGTGGCTCAAGCCTGTAATCCCAGCACTTTGGGAGGCCGAGGCGGGCGGATCACGAGGTCAGGAGATCGAGACCACAGTGAAACCCCGTCTCTACTAAAAATACAAAAAAAAAAAAATTAGCCGGGCGCGGTGGCGGGCGCCTGTAGTCCCAGCTACTCAGGAGGCTGAGGCAGGAGAATGGCGTGAACCCAGGAGGCGGAGCTTGCAGTGAGCCGAGATCGCGCCACTGCACTCCAGCCTGGGCAACAGCGTGAGACTCCGTCTCAAAAAAAATAAATAAATAAAAAAAAATAAAAAGTGCTTCAATTTCCATGAATTTAATTTACTCGCAGCAATTTCATAATTTTGCTATTACATCTAATTGAGAGGCCATGGCATTATTTCCGTGCCCCAGCAAGCCACTTCTCCTACTCCCTGCCCACATGAGATGAATCATCAGTTTTTCAAGGGAAAGAGACATCCACCACCCAGCCACTGGTGAATGCATCATCAAAATTTGCTATTGTTTTTAAAATCAAGGTAGTAGATTATTATGTTTCTCTGGCTAGGAGTATTTCATTCAACAAAGTTCCCCTAATGGTTCTCTTACCTCATCTCTTTTTTTTTTTTCCATTGCAAATGACAATTCTTTATGGAGACAAATGTTTTCTACCAGCCTACAAAATATATTCATGTCATACTTCAAAACAGGTGGAAGTTTTCTGCATATAAAATATGTTTGAGATAAAAGCCAAATTCCCTATAATCATCAAAATTTTGCATACTTCTCTTTATTATTATTATTATTGTTGTTATTATTATTATTATTATTATACTTTAAGTTCTAGGGCACAATACCTCATCTCTTATAGAGTACCTTTCTTCTAAAATGTCACCATTCCTCTATCTGGTTCTCTTGGTACTTGAGCTTCATGCTACAATTCACTGTGCATCACCTAACAACTCTGAAGGCAAAGTAATCACCTACCATTTGTCCCAACAAAATGCTACTCTGTATAAAATGTCATTAATTAATTCTGACTTTGCATTCAACCTGTATTGGGGTTCATTGCAGATAACCCACATAGAAACACTTTCTTTTCTCTTGTGAGCATTTTTGCAGTTTTGGCCATGCTTTCCCTTGAGGCCTGCTCCAGAACCCAAACTCAGATCCTGGGGTGTTTGGGATTCAACCTCACAGGCACCTCAATGATAGAGATCTTGCATGGCTTTCCCTCCCTTGAGGCATACTCCAGGACTCAAACTCAGATCCTGGGGTGTTTGGGATTCAACCTCACAGACACATCAATGATAGAGATCTTGCATGGCTTCCAGCACATGATCTATTCACTGAATTTTCCAAAGCAGAAGCTAGAATTGCAAATAGGAAACACTCTCTTCGTTGGAAAGTGGCTGGAACCACTTTCAAAGTTATTGGATGATGTGAAAACATGTCAAAATCCTCTCTGAGATCTACTTCCCCAATGTTTCTGGATTCCAGTAGGAGATAAAAGGTAATATGGAAAGGAAAGCCAAAGGAAAAGTTGTAAGCCTTATCCACACCCTCAAGCTGAGCTTCATCATAGTCTTCTTAGTGAACTCGATTTGCTTTAAAGGTAAAGCCCTAAGTGTCAATTTTAAGATCAATGTTAAGATCAATGAAAATAGAAGAGGAAGCTCTGGATCTCTTCTCACTGGATGAAACAGGTATCCTCAGACCACAATGACATGCTCCCCTGGCCATTGCTGCACATTATATGGGCGTCTCTCATGGGGAGGTATGGGTCACAGAGCTCTGTGAGTTATTCTAGGAAATTTCAATGGAGAGGGTACTTTCAGAGAGATGGGTGATGATGGCATGAATATCCTTCTCACGTCTCTTTAGAGCATAAGATTTTCCAAAAAATTTGGTGAGGTGGGAAAAGCCTGCATTTGGCAGGTGTCAGATTTGGGTTTAGACTCCACTGTGACCTTCACTTTTTGTGCACTCTGAGGCAAATTACATAAATTCTTCTATCATGTTTTGTTAGTCTTCTCAGGCTGTCATAAAAATATCATTGACTGAGTGGCTTAAACAATAGAAATTAATTTCTCACAGTTCTGTAGGCAAGGTACCAGCTCATTTAGCTTCCAGTGAGGGCTCTCTGCCTTGATTGCTCATGGCTGCCTTTTTGCTGTGTCCTCACGTGGCCTTTGCTTGGCACCTTACATGTGGAGAGAAAAATCTCGGTCTCTTCTCCTCTTCTAATAAGGACCCCAATCCTATCAGATTAGAACTCTGCCTTTATTGTTTAATTTAATCTTTAAACTATCTTCTAAAAGCCCTCTTTCCAAATACAGTCATATTGGAGGTTGGAGCTTCAACATATAAAGCTTGGGGAAATATAATTCAGTCCGTAATACATGTGCTATGCACAATAGTTTTAATTTTGATGTAGTCCACTTTATTTTTCTGTTCCCTGCACTTTTGATGTCATATCCAATAAATCATTAACAAATTTAATGCCGTGAAGATTTATTATTATGTTTTCTTCTAAGAGTTTGGTGGTTCTAGCTCTTACATTTAGGATTCTGATCCAATTTCAATTGATTTTTTTAGTGTGGAATAAGGTATTGGTCCACCTTAATTCCTTTGCTTTTGGATATCCATTGTTTTGTAATATAATTTGTTGAAAAGTGTGTTCTTTCTCCATTGAATGTCTTGGCATATCTGTTGAAAATCATTTACCATGTATTTGAGGGTTTATTTCTGGGCTTTCTGTCCTATTTTATTGTTCTAATATGTCTGTCCTTATGTCAGTACCATATTTTTTTGATTATGGTAGCTTTGGAGTATGTGTCAAAATTAGAAAATGTGAAACCTTGAACTTTGTTCCTTTTCAAGATTGTTTTGAATATTTGGGGGCTTTGAAATTCCGTATGAATTTTAAGATAAATTTCTGTATTTCTGCAAAAAGTATTGTTAGGATTTGGTAAGGATCTGTAGATTGATTTGTGTAGTGTGTACATCTTAACAATATTGTCTTCATATCTATGAACAAGGGATGTCTTTCCATTTATTTGTGTCTTTGTTAATTTTTCAGCAACACTTCATAGTTTCCAATGTATAAATATTTCTCCTTCTTAGTTCTATCGTAAGTATTTTACTTTTTATGATGCTATTGTAAATACAATTATTTTCCTAATTTCCTTTTCAGATTGTTAGTGTCATTTATTCACATAATATCTTGTATATTTTTTTCTGTATTCTAATAAGACTCCATTCTAAATGTTGTATCCATGTTCCACTTGCTCAAATAGGAATCACCTGGTTAGTCTGTATTTTTGTCTGTACTGTTACTGAAGTTTGTTACCTCCCTATCTGCATATCCTTTGACAACTACATTTTGCCTGTATATGCCATCCCCTCCATCCACCAAACTAGATTTTGTCTCAGAAAATATGTATTCAAAGCCCCAGTATTATAATTTGGTACATAAAAGAGCATAAGTATTAATGACATAGTGGCTGAAATTCTAGCCATAAGGTGAAACCTTTTAGCAGAAGTGTGAAAGTGCTGTTGCAGATACTGTACTTTTCATTTGTAATAAATATATGCTATTTAAAAATATGTGTCCCATAACCATTTAAAATTTTTTCTCATCAGACCCACTTGCATGTAGGTTTGCTTACTCTAGGTCTAGTTCACACTTTGGTTTTATAGATAAAAAATTGGAATCCCAGAGAGGAAAAGTAACTTGTGACTCAGAAAATTAATTGATAACGTTGAGTTTGGTTTCACTGATGTTATATTACAATTCTGGCTTTGCTACTTACTCTGTTTTGTGACATTGGGGCAGATGCTTAAAACTTGCATAACTTATTTTCCTCATTTGTCAAATGGGAGTGTAATAATATTCATGTCATCAGGTTTTTGTAAACACTCACTGCAGCAAAGCATTTAATGTGCTTATCATAGAGCCTGACACTTGATAAGAGCCCTGTTAATGTAAGTTGTTTCAATCATGTTGATCAACATCAGACAGTGGGGCTGGTGTAAATTTCATTTGGAGGTTGGTGAAATGAAAGAAGATTTTTTCTTATTCAAATTCATGCATCCTTTGAATTTTACTCTTAGACCTTTTTAAAGGGTTTGTAGACCCTAGGTTAAAATCTCCACCTTAGGAAAGTACCTTTATATCTAAATACACACATAGAGGAGAGCTTCCCACTGACCAAAAGTATTTATGACAGATGATTAGGTGAGCAGACATAAACTTCTGTCTTCTTTAAGAATCTGATTTATTGCTGGGCCCATTTACTAAGCAGCCTAACCTTACTCCAAGTAATACAGAAATTGGTAGCAGTAGTAGAGATGTTTCAGATTAGATTCTTCTGAAAGCAGATTCTGAAACAGTATTTATTGTACTGGATGTTTATGTGGGAGTGCTCTTGGGATAGATACCTGTGGGGGAAAAAAAGGAAAAAAGCAGAATTGGGCAGGGGCAGAAGTCAAGGTGAAATGCAGCCCCAAACAGCAACAGTCTCTTGGATGACTGTATGAAGAGATCGGTAGTAAAAATGGCCCGAGTTGTCTTGCATCGGGTCAAAATGTCTGGGCCTCCACACACACACACCTTGATCACTCACTGTATCACAGCGAGATGTCTCCTGCAACTGAGGCTGTCTTTGATGGGCTAAAAGCTGAAGACTGCCTGCTGACAAGACTCCCGACATCTCAGACAATACATTCCTTCTTGGAGGGAATCTGTATGGGGCACCTCCATGTCCAGCGCTGTTCAACCCTTTTGCTGATCAAATTTACTTCTTCGTATAAGTCTGGGAAATACCTCCTCCAGGGTTCTGGTGTATCTTTCTTTGGCCGGGGGAACAGAGAAAGAAAATTTGTGGAATGTGCTACAGCTTTTGCTGCACCCTAGCCCCACCCCCTAGCCATTGCAAGAACCCCAAGCCAATCTCCTTCACCTGTTCTCTCAAGCTAGTTTTGGACCAGTTTGGCAGGCCAGCCCTGCTCTAGAAAGCCTCATTATGTAAGTAACCATCTTAGTGTGTATGTGATGTCATCCAGTTTTGTTGTCTGAATCAAATTTTGGGTGAGGTCCATCCAATGTCTGCAGGAAGTCCAAAACAGATGGTAACTCCTCTTCTTGCCTCTTATGCCCTGGATGCGAAGATCATGAAGTTTCCAGGCAGCTTCCATAATTTATAGTTGAATGTGATTCTTTCTGACTTTCATGGCAGAAGTGTTTGCCCTTTGGGGATCCTAACCCACAACTCCACTGTTCCCAGAGAGACAGGAAATGAAAAGACCTCCAGTGGGTCATTGGGAATAATATGATTGGGGCTACTCCTAATTCCACCCATTGTTTCCTTGACCCGTTATTTCATCCTATTTAGGGATACACCACTATATAGAGGTCTCTGATTCAAGTTAGTGCAGTCATCCCTTGGGATCCATGGAAGATTGATTCCACAACCAACTGCAGATACCGAAATCCATGGATGGTCCAGTCCTTTATATAAAATGGCATAGTATTTGCATAAAACCTATATACATCCTTCTGTATACTTTTTTTTTTTTTTTTGAGACAGGGTCTCGCACTGTCACTGAGGCTGGAGTGCAGTTGTGTGATACCGGCTCACTGTAACCCCTGCCTCCTGGGTTCAAGTGATTCTCCTGCCTCAGCCTCCCGAGTAGCTGGGATTACAGTTGCCTGCCACCACATCCAGCTAATTTTTTTTAGTAGAGATGGGGTTTCACCATGTTGGATACTTTAAATCATCTCTAGATTACTTATAATACCTGATACAATAAAATTCTGTGTAAATAGTTGTTATACTGTATTGTTTAGGGAATAATGACAAGAAAAACGTCTGTACATGTTCAGCAAATATGAGTTTTTTCCTGAATATTTTCAATCCATGGCTGGTTGATTCCATGGATGCAAGACTCATGGATATAAAGGGTCAAGTGTATAGTGTCTTGGAGGAAGCAACACAGTTTTTAAAGTTTCACCTTTGAACTGGCACTTCAGTAAGCCTGAAACAGGCTTTTCTAATGCTCTTTCATGACAGTAGCTTCCAAGTGCTATTATATGTTTTGTGATTCGTGAATTTCATGGTCATGGGCCCACTTTTGTAGTACTTTTGATGTAAAATAGGTCCCATGTTTTGACACAGTAATGTGTGAGTTCCTATGCTCCAATAGCCTTTGGATAGTAGAACTAGATAAGGCTCTACATGCACAAAAGACAAAAGACATATCTATTCATGTCAGAAAAATATCACTATTCTCTTCAAGGAATTGTGCCATGTTTTTTTTCATGCCTGCTAACACAACATCCATTCTGCAGCCCATTTATCAAGGAGTAATTTCTACTTTCAAGTCTTATTTCTTATGAAATACATTTAATAAGGCTATAGCTATCATAGATCATGATTCTACTGATGCACCTGGGCAAGGCAAACTGAATACCTTCTGGAAAGGATTCACCATCCTAGATACCACTAAGAACATTTGTGACTCATGGGAGGAGGCCAAAATATTAACAGTAATAGGAGTTTGGAAGAAGTTGATTCCAGTCATCATGGGTGACTTTAAGGGGTTCAAAACTTCAGGAGAGGAAATAATTTCAGATGTAGTGGGAATAGTGAGAGAACTAGAATTAGAAGTGGAGCCTGAAGATGTGAATAAATTGCTGCCATATCATGATAAAACTTGAACAAATGAGGAGTTGCTTCTTATGAATGAGGAAAGAAAGTGGTCTCTTGAGATGGAATCTATTCCTTGTAAAGATGCTGTGAACAGTGTTGAAATGACAACAAAGGATTTAGAATATTACATAAATTTAGTTAATAAAGCAACAGCAGGGTTTGAGAGGATTGTCTCCAATTTTGAAAGAAGTTCTGCTGTGAGTAAAATGCTACAATATCAAACAGCATTTCATGCTACAGAGAGGTTTTTCATGAAAGGAAGAGACAATCTATACAGTAAACAACTTCATTGTTGTGTTATTTTAAGAAATTGCCACAGCCACTCCAAGCTTTAGCAACCATCACCCTGATCAGTTAGCAGCCATCAACATCAAGACAAAACCTTCTACTGGCAAAAGTATTACAACTGGCTAAAGGCTCAGATGATTGTTAACATTTTAAGTGAAATATTTTAAATTAAGGTTTATACTTTTTAAAGATATAATGGTATTGTACACTTAATGGACTACAGTATAGTGTAAACATAATCTTCTTTTTTTTTTTTTTTTTTTTTTTTTGAGATGGAGTCTCACTCTGTTGCTCAGGCTGGAGTGCAATAGCACAGTCTTGGCTCACTGTAACCTCCACCTCTTGGGTTCAAGCGATTCTCCTCTTTCAGCCTCCCGAGTAGCTGGGATTACAGGTGCCTACCACCATGCCAGGATAATTTTTGTATTTTTAGTAGAGATGAAGTTTTGCCATGTTGGCCAGGCTGGTCTTGAACTCCTGACCTCAGGTGATCCATCTTCCTCGGCCTCCCAAAGTGCTGGAATTACAGGTGTGAGCCACCACGCCCAGTCATAAACATAACTTGTATATGCACTGGGAACCGCCCAAAATAATGTGATTTGCTTTATCACAATATTTGCTTTATTTTGGTGGTCTGGAACTGAACCACAATATCTCTGAGGTATGTCCATGTTCAAAATCATTGACTATATTGAAAATCCAGTAAATCTACAGATACATTAATAGAATTAAAATGAGAGTTTGGTAAAATTGTTAGATACAAATAAACATACAAAAACTAATACTGTTCTTACACCATACATTAATTTACAATAGCAGTAAATATATAAAGTACCTAAAACAGATGTCAAGACATTTATGGAGGGAATTTAAAAATTGAGATAATTAAAATAAACCTAAAATAAATAGCGATACACCATGTTTTTTGGATTAGAAGATTGATATTATAATGTGTTATTTCTCTCCAAATCCATCCATAAATGTAGTGTAATTTCAATCAAACTCCCAGTAGGAATTCTTATAGAGCAAATAAAATGACTCTAAAATCCACATAGATAAAATAAAAATGCATGGGTAGGCAAGAAAATTTGGGGAAAAAAGCAAGGTAAAAGATAGGAACTTATGATAAAGTTATAGAAATTAGAGAAGTGGCATGTTAGTATACATATGCATCAGCGTAGTCAAGTAGAAACCTCAGAAACAGACCAACCATAAATGGGAATAACAAATACAAGGAGAAATGATGATTGCATCAGTACTGGAGGTGGGACAATACACTTAACATATGGAAAAAATACAAGAACCCCACATTTTGCAATACTAAATAAATTTCAGATGGAGTAAAGATTAAAGTGTAAAAACCTTGAAAGCATTAAAAACATAGGATATTATATACTACAGCGAATGGCCAGGATTCTTGAAATAATAACAGAGTTAAACACATACAGGAATATGTTAGAAAATCTGACCTCAAGAATAAAGCCTTATGGTTGAAAAAGTACATCTTGAGCAAAGTGAAAATAAAATAATAGATAAGAATAAGTTATTTGCAATAAGTATACCAGACACAATGACATAATAAATGCCTACAAAGTTATAAAACAATGACATACAATCCATAAAGGGGGCAAAATTTTTAAAAAATTAATTCTCAGATAAAGAGAAAAGATTGTCCAGTAAACCTTTGTATGAAAAATGCTGTTCCAGGACCTATCACAGCTTTATAAAAGCCAAATCCCTTGAGGTGGGGTCTGTGCACTTTTTTTTTTTTTTTTTGCTATTCTTATCTTAAAGTTTTGATTTTTTAAATTGAAGTAAAACACACATATTAAAAGTACAAAAATCATAAAGATTTAGCTCAATAAAGTTTAATGAAGTGAACATACTGATGTAACCAGCACCAAGAGGATATTATCTATACCCTTGAAGCCACATTTATGCCCCTTTTCTGTTATAACCGCCTCCCCCAAATAAACCGTTATCTTTACTCCTAACACTACAAATTAGCTTTATCTGTGATGTTTTAAAACTTATTTAAATATAAATAGAATCATATAATTTATATTCTTTGGTGTCTGACTTTTTTTCCCAATCAGCACTATGTTTATGATATTCATTTATTTTTTGTATGCAGTTATAGATTGTTCAGTCTCATTGTTGTATGGTATTTTGTTGTATGATAATACCACATTTTATTGATCCATTCTACTGTTAATTGACATTTGGGTAATTTTTAGTTTTGAGCTATTCTGAATAGGGCCCCTCTGTACATTATCGTACAGGTTTTTTGGTGAGTAAGTATATACCTTTCTGTTGTATAGAAAATGAGGAGTGGAATTGCTGGGACATAGGATGTACCTATAATCAGCTTCCAGAGACATCCTTCTGCCTAGGCCAGAATCTTGATTGTCAGGATATTTCCGCATTCACATTGACAGATTTCCCCAGGGAAAGCTGTTGCATGTCATCAAAGTCAATTCTTTTCTGTCTCCAACTCCTGCCCCTTGAATATAGTGAAGTATTCTCAGCATCACTCCACTTGGGGAGTTTTTGTCTTCTAGGTCTTGAGAAAGTATTGGAAATTCCATTCTACTTTCCAGAGGGATTTCAACTTAGCTTTTTAGCCTCCCTCTTTTTTTCAGTTTTGGAATTTAGCAAATGTCTTCAGAGGGGTTGTGGTTATGTGTGTGAGTTCTCTCAAGTTTTCAAATTTGTCACTCTGTTTTCCTGTGGCCACCAAAATCTCATCTGGCTTGTTCATTCCCCATGAGCTACAAGAATTGGCAAAATCTTCATGGAAAAAAGAAATTGCAGCTCCTCAGTACATCTTGGAAAGATTCTACCTTCTTTGGAATTTTTGAGCACCAAAAGTTTTGTGAATATTGTCTGAGCACCAAAATTAAGGAACTATAGCTGCATGCCTAAATATGAATATATCTCAAAAAATGTTACCTGATAAAGGCCAAGTTGAAGAATGAAATAAAGTATGACACTGTTTACATCACTGTAAGCCACACAAAACAACACTAAATAATTAATGGACACATATATATGAAATAAAAGTATAAAAATATAGACTGGGAATATTTATGATAACACTTACTTCTGAGGGAAGAAGAGTGGTAATGGGCTTCAGAAGGAGAATAAATAATTCAACCATGTCTACAATTGTTTGTTTCATTTTTATTTCTTTCTCAGAGAATATGACAAAAAGAAAACATAAACATTTTTTAGAACTGTGCAACTCGGATCTAGGTGCTGTTATGTTATTCTCAGCACTTCCTTGTAGGTTTTTTTTTTTTTTTTTTTTTTTTTTGACACAGGGTTTCACTCTGTCACCCAGGCTGGCATGCAATGGCATGAACACAGCTCACTGCAGCCTTGACCTCCTGGGCTCAAGTGATCCTCTTGCCTTAGCCTCATAAGTAGCTGGGACTACGGGTGTGTGCCACCACTCCTGGCTAATTTTTAAATTTTTTTTGTAGAGATGCTGTTTCACTGTGTTTCCCAAACTAGTCTCAAACTCCTGGGCTCAAGCGATCCTCCTGCCTAAGCCTCCCAAAGTGCTGTGATTACAGAAATGAACCACTGCGTCTAGCTCCTTTATAGGTTTTGAAATTTTAAAATGTTACAAAAGAAAACTCAGTTCAAATATAACCTCTCTGGTGAAGCATTCCCTGATTCCCTCAAGCAGATTTATCAGTTTTCTTCTCCCTATGCCCACAGATTTTTTCTCTCTGACATCTACTGTTGTAGATGTCAGAGAGAAAAATATTAATCACAATCTATTTGAATGATCTATTTGCTCACGTTGCTACCTCCATATGAAAAACTATATAAGGAATCAACTTGTACTCTGGTAAGTAATTAAAAAGTTTAACTACATCAGAGTACCTGGAGGTGGAGTCCAGGCCTGAGCATTTTTTAAGAACTTCAGGTGACTCTAATGTGTAGCCAGGGGCAAGAACTACTGCTTAAGATTAGAGCTCCATGAGAGCAGGTATTCTTGAAGGGTGGAGGTATTCTTGAAGGGTAGAGACTGGATCTCCCTTTTCACCTTTTGTGTCTAACAGTATAAAGCTGCTAGTTTGTTTTGTGTCATCCTGGAACAGCACCTGTGATACTCCTGTTAATATCAACTTGGGTTCATCTATTTCATAAGACTGTTGAAGAGAAAAATGTAAGTTACTAGAAATTACAGACCTGATGACAGCAGCAAGCCCATGTGGAAGATCATGTAAGTCATAACTTTGCTCCTTGTTTCGAGAGATCACATCTTTGAAAGATCCAGCCTTATCAGAGGTCCACTGATCATTGACTGAACTATGTTATACAAAATAAACGGAGTATTTTCTGGAGCCAAATACTCTCCACACATAGTTCTTTGAAATTCCCTTTACTTTATTATGGTGGATTTGGAGATATTTCCCTGAAGTAGTTTATGAAGGTAAAAACGAAATTGTTGCTTTATTCTCCTACAACTACACCAAACTATGTTCTTGGCCACTTGAACTGTCTTTTCATTTTTAACTTTTGTGTGTACATAGTAGGTGTATGTATTTATGGAGTTCATGAGATGTTTTGATACAGGCATGCAATGACTAATTATCACAGGATGGAGAATGGGGTATCAACCCTTTCAAGCATGTATCATTTTTGTTACAAACAACCCAATTGTACTCTTTTAGTTATTTTACAGTGTACAATTAAATTATTATTGACTATGATCACCCTGTTGTGTTCTCAAATACTAGGTCACATTCATTCCTTCTAACTATTTTCTGTACCTATTAACCACCCCTACCTCCCCCTGATTTCCCCTGTACTATTCCCAGCCTCTAGTAGCCATCATTCTACTCTGTACCTCCATGAATTCAATTGTTTTGATTTTTAGATCCCACAAGCAAGTGAGAACATGTTGTCTTCCTGTGCCTGGCTAATTTCACTTAACACAATGAATTTGTTTATCCATTATAATCATTTTTTTGGTGGAATCTTTAGGTTTTTCCAAATACAAGATTATATCATCAGCCAACAAGGAAAATTTGATTTCTTCCATTCCAACTTGAATGCCCTTTATTTCTTTCCTTGCCTAATTGCTCTAGGTAGGACTTCTAGTATTATGTTGAATAACAGCAGTGATGTTCTATTCTCTGGCTGAATCAACTCCTTTATTATTATATAGTGACCTTCTGTGTCTCTTCTTGCAATTTTTGTCTTGAAATCTATTTTTTTCTGAAACATGGATAGCTACTCTTGCTCTTTTATTTTCTTTTGAGATGGAGTTTTGCTCTTGTTGTCCAGACTGGAGTGCAATGGTGCAATCTTGGCTCACTGCAACCTCTGCCTCCGGGGTTCAAGTGATTCTCCTGCCTCAGCCTCCTGAGTAGCTGGGAATATAGGCATGCACCACTATGCCTGGATAATTTTGTATTTTTAGTAAAGATGAGGTTTCTCCATATTGGTCAGGCTGGTCTCGAACTCCTGACCTCAGGTGATCCACCTGCCTCAGCCTCCCAAAGTGCTGGGATTACAGGAGTGAGCCACTGTGCCTGGCCTACTCTTGCTCTTTTTTGGTTTCCATTGGTATGGAATATCTTTTTCCATCCCTTTATTTTCGGTCTATGTGTGTTTCTTGTAGGCAACAGATCAATGTGTCTTATTTTTTCCATCCATCTAGCCACTGCCTGTCTTTTGATTGGAGAGTTTAGTCCATTTATATTTAATGTTATTATTGATAAGTAAGGAGTTACTCCTGCCATTTTGTTATTTGTTTTCTGGTTGTTTTGTGGTCTTCTTTTCCTTCTTTCTCTCCTTCCTGTCTTCCTGTAGTGAAGGTGTTTTTCTCTGATGATATGGTTTAGTTTCTTGATATTTATTTTGTGTGTGTATGCATTGTATGTTTTTTGGTTTGAGGTTACCATGAGGCTTGCAAATACAATCATTATGACCCGTTATTTTAAGCTGATAGTAACTTAGAATAATTCTGAACTATTGCAGGGTGCTCACAATGAGGTTTCCTCTAAAAGTTGCTTTTCTACTTTCTTCTGGTAGCAAAGCAGTTACTGCTACAGATTGCATTTGGGCCATCTACGGGTTACTGGGTTAAGGATTTTTGATAGGAAGGCTACAGGTTGTCAGTGGTCTCAGTGTTTTCAGGCTACACCCTCGTTTAGACTGACAACAAGGTAGTATTGAAGTGTTATAGGGTCACAGAGAAGACCTTCAATTATCAATTATAGGTTTTAAATTTACCCTGGCTTTTAAAGGAATAGGACACACTGTTTTGTTTTTGTTTTTGTTTTTGTTTTTTTTTACTATTTCTATCTTTCTCTTTATTTCTCTCTTTGACTCCCTCTTTGTCTTTCTGTCTCTTTCTCCTCTCTGTCTCTCTCCTCTCTGTCTCTTTCTGTCTCTCTCTCTGTCTCTTTCTGTCTCTCTCTCTTTGTCTCTGTCTCTCTCTCTGTCTGTCTCTCTCTCTCTCTTTCCTCTCTTAGCCATTTACAAACTTGGGGTCCTGGCAAGGGTGGTGGGGAACAGGTTCCACATAACAGCCCATGTCAAGAGCTGTATACCTAAATCGGGAGAGACACCAGGGACAAGACTCACTGGGTTTATAGCCTAGATGCCTAAGGATGCAGTGTAGACATTCCTTAGATCCCTTTGGAGATACAGCTTGCTAGAGGAAATGAAAGTCTGAACCATTAGTACCCATGAGGCAGGGATCAGAGGAAGTAGATTCAGACGTAAGGAGAATTTTGGGGCAACACTTTCAAGAAGTCATGGTCGGGACCCAGGAGGTATGGGTCAGAAGGAAATGTAGGGGTGCACGCATGGGCGACTATTGAATAGAGACTTCTGGCTGTGCCATGATCTCAACCAGCTAATGCTCAGAGTTCTGGACAACAGCTTTCCATCTGTAGTTGGCTCTTGGCTTCCCAAAGAAAATTGAAAGTGGAAGCTTGTTCTGGGCAGGCCAACATTCCCAACCCAAAAGGGTTGGGGGTTGTTAGAAAGCCCTTCCCCAGACAGCCTCACACCTGAGTCTTAAGTCCGGTGGCCACACTAATAGTTTTTAACTGGCCGACAGGTACCCGGTATTTTCCTCCAATTCTAAGGAAGGATAGGACAGAAAAGCAAGAGAAAGTGGTCCAATATTACTCACCACTTTGAAGGTCCCTTCATGGTCACCAAATGTTACCGGGGGGTCCTTGCTCCCAGAGCCCCCAAGATGGTGGTGGGCCACTTCCAAGATGGTGACAAGCCTCATGTTCTCTCAC
Organism: Macaca thibetana thibetana; assembly: GCF_024542745.1. Lineage (NCBI taxonomy): Eukaryota > Metazoa > Chordata > Mammalia > Primates > Cercopithecidae > Macaca > Macaca thibetana. Next base: position 102,199,240 of record NC_065598.1, on the reverse strand, counting down.
CTGGGGTTCTTGGCCTCACAGATTCCAAGGAATGGAGTCTTGGGCCATGCAGTGATTGTTATAGCTCTATTAGAAGCCGTGGGTCACAGAAGACAACTGTGCAATGCAGCGACTAGTGTTCAGCTCCTTTAGGACGAACCTGGGCACTTAGCCGTGCGGGAACAATGGCAAGCCTTTAGCCTGATCAGGAGCGACAATGGGCGCCTCGCTGGTTCAGGAGCAAAGCAGACACTCTGCCGGATCCAGAGAGATGGAAGTCAGCGGAGGGTCTGCGAGGGCAGCAAACAGCAGCGGTGGATGGCCAGCGAAAGCTCAGCTCCATCCATAACAAACACAGACCAGAAAAGAGTGCAGTTGCAAGATTTAATAGAGTGAAAACAGAGCTCCTATACAAAGGGAGAGGACCCAAAGAGGGTAGCCCACTGATAACAACTTGACACTGTTCACATAAACAACAACAGCAACAAAAAACAAACAAGCAAAAAGGAAATATAAAATTCTATAACTTAACTTTGTCTCCCTGCTTTTCAACTTTTTGTAGTTTCTATTTATATCTTATTGTACTGTCTATGTCTTGAAAAGTTGTTGTTATTATTTCTGATTGGTTCATCATTTAGTCGTTCTACTTAGGATAAAAGTAGTTTACACACCACAGTTACAGTGTGGTTTGTTATGATATTTTGTGTTTTTCTGTGTACTTACTATTACTGGTGAGTTTTATACTTTCAGGTGATCACATATTGCTCACTAATGTTCTTTTTTCTGTGACTGAAGAACTCCCTTTAACATTTCTTATAGGACAAGTTTTTTGTTGATGAAATCCCTCTGTTTTTGTCTGGGAAAGTCTTTATTTCTCTTTCATGTTTGAAGATTATTTTCACCAGCTATATTATTATAGGGTAAAATATTTTTTTCTTCCATACTTTAAAGGTGTCATGCCACTCTCTCCTGGCCCACACATTTTCCACTGAAGGGTCTGTTGCCAGAGATATTGGAGCTCCATTGAATGTTATTTGTTTATTTTCTCTTGTTGCTTTTAGGATCCTTTCTTTATCCTTGATCTTTGGGAGTATGAATATTAAATGCCTTGAGGTAGTCTTCTTTGGGTCAAATCTGCTTGGTGTTCTATACCTTCTTATACTTGGATATTGATATCTTTCTTTCCTTTAGGTTTGGAAAGTTGTCTGTTATTATCTCTTTGAATAAACTTTCTACATCATCTATTTCTCTACCTACTCGTTAAGGCCAATAGCTCATAGATTTGCCCTTTTGAGGTTATTTTCTCAATCTAGTAGGTGTGCTTCATTGTTTTTTATTCTTTTTCTTTTTATCTCCTCTGATTGTGTATTTTCAAATAACCTGTCTTCAAGATTATTCTTTCTTCTGCTTCATCCATTCTGCTATTAAAAGACTGATGCATTCTTCAATAAGTCATTTGCATTTTTTCAGCTCCAGAATTTCTGATTTATTCTTTTAAATTAGTTCAGTCTTTTGTTAAATTTATCTAATAGAATTCTGACTTCATTCCCTGTGTTATCTTGAATTTTTTTTATTTTCCTCAACACAGCTATTTTGAATTCTCTGTCTCAAAGGTCACATATCTCTGTTTCTCCAGGATTGGTCCCTGGTGCTTTATATAGTTTATTTGGTGATGTTACGTTTTCTTGGATGGTGTTAATGAATCAGTCAGGAAAAATAAAATAAATACCTTTAATATGTTAGGGGATCTAGAGGAAAATATGTAGATTCCATGCAAAAACAGAAGGGTAATGTAAGCATAGATGGAAACCCTAAGCAAAATTTAAAAAAAAATGCTAGAAATTAAAAAAAAACAGTGTTACAGAAATGAAGAATGCCTTTGATGGGCTCATCAATAGATTATGAGGACAAGGAAAGTCAGTGAGCCTGAAGATAGATTAATAGAAACTTCCAAAATTGAAATTTTAAGAGAAAAATGAAAAAAAAAAAAAAAACCCAGAGTATCCAAGTACCATGGGATAATTTCAAAAGGTGTAACATATATGTAATTGGAATACCAGAAGAGATAATGGAGAGGAAGACATAACAGAAATAACAATGACCAAATTTACACAATTTGTGCTAGACATCAAACCAGAGACCCAGGAATCCCAGAGAAAAACCAATCCGGATAAATATGATAACATAAACTGCAGAAAAGACAAAGTAAAAATCTTGAAAGAAACAGCAGGAAAAAATACCTTACTTATAGAGGAAAAAGTACACAAATCATAGCAGACTTCTCACGAGATGCCATGCAAGCTCTATGATAGTAGAGTGAAATGTACAAAGTTTTGAAAGAAAAGTCCACCAACCTAGAATGTTATACACAATGAAATTATACTTCAAAAATGAAGAAGATACCACAGGAATATAGTCAGTTGATCTTTGACAAAGGAACAAAGGTGTTACAATGGAGTGAACATAGTCTTTTCAACAGATGCTGCTGGAATTACTAGGCATCCATATACAAAATAATGAACCTAAACACAGACTTTATGCCCTTCACATAGAGTAAGTCAAAATAGATCGTAGACCAAAATGTAAAATTCCAAACTATAAAAAAATTCTAGAAGATAACAGAAGAAAATCTGGATGATCTTGGGTTTGGCAATAACTTTTTTGATACAACAACAAAGGCATGGTCCATGAAAGAAATAATTAATAATCTAAGCTTCATTAGAATTAAATATTTGTGCTCAGTGAAAGACATTTTCAAGTGAATAAGACATGCCACAGACTAGGAGAAAATATTTGCAAAATACATATCTGAGAAAGGACTGTTATCCAAAATATACAAAGATCTCTTAAAATTCAACAATAAGAAAACAAACAACTCAATTAAAAATGGGCAAAAGTTCTAGGCAGACACCTCACCAAAGAAGGTGGCTCGTAAGCATATGAAAAGATGCTTCTCCTCATAGGCCCTCAGGGATGTGAAAATTAAAGCAATTACGAGATACCACTACATTTATTAGAATGGCCAAAATCCAGAATACCAAAACACCAAATGCAAGCAAGGATATAGAACAACAGAAACTCTCCCTCATTGCTGGTAGAAACGCAAAATGGCACAACCAAGTTGGAAGACAGTTCGGCAGTTTCTTACAAAGCTAAACATATTTTTCCTATATGATCCAGCAATAGTGTTCCTTGGTATTTAACCAAGTGAATTGAAAAGTAACGTTCACACAAAAACCTGCACAAGGATATTTTTAGCAACTTTATGCATAATTGTCAAAGCTCGGAAGCAACTAAGGTGTCTTTCAGTAGGGAGTGGATAAATAAACTGTGGTACATCAGACAATGTTATATTATTCATCCTTAAAAAAGAAGGAAATCCTGCAATTTACAACAACATGGATGAATCTGGAGGACATTATGCTAAGTTAAATAAGTCAGACACAGAAAAACAAACACTGCATGATGTCACTTACATGTGGAATCTAAAAATGCCAAACTCATAAAAGCAGAGTAGAATGTCGGTGGCCAGGGCCTGGGGTGTGGGAGAAATGGGGAGGTGTTGGTCAAACAGTAAAAAGGTTCAGCTATGTGGGATGAATAAGTTTTGGAGATCTAATGTGCAGCATGGTGAGTATAGTTAACACTGTACTATGTACTTGAAATTTGCTAAAAGAGTTGATCTTAAGTGTTTCCACCACACACACACACACACACACAACTATGTGATGTGATAAGCATGTTAATTTGCACACACATATGTAACTATGTGATGTGATAAGCATTTTAATTTGCTTGATTGTGGTAATCATTTCACAATGTATATACATATCAAAACATCACATTGTACAACTTAAATATATGTAATTTTTAAATTATGGTAGATATATACAATTTTTATTTGTCAAGTATATCCCAATAAAGCTGAGAGAAAAACAAAAAACAAAAAAACAAAAAGAGGTAGTTGAGGCACAAAAAACCTCTACTAAAATCCATTGAGTTTCTATGTATTAACAATGAACATATGGATGCCAAAATTTAAAATATTACATCGCTTATAATTGCTCAAAAATGAAATACGTGGGTGTAAGTGTATTAAAACATGTATAGGAGTTGTATACTACAAACTACACAACACTGATAAAAGAAATGAAAGAAGACGCACATAAATGGAAAAAAAAATTGTGTTGATGGATTGAAAGAATCAGCATAGCAAAGCTTTCAATTCTATCCAAATTAGTATGTGGATTTAATTCAGTTTCTATCAAAATATCTGCAATATTTTGTAGATATAGATGAACATTTTTAAAAATTTATATGTAAAGTGGGAGAAACTAACATAGATAAATACATTTTGAAAAAGAATAAAGTGGGAGGAAATCAGTCTACTTGATCTCAAGATTGACTATATTTAACTACAGTAATCAGATACATAGATCAGTGGAACACAACAGAGAATCCAGAAATATAACTGCTGAAATATGCCCAACTGATTTTTAACACAGTTGCAAAAGCAACTTAATAGAGTACATATAGCCTTTTAAACAATTCATACTAGAGCAATTGAATATACATAGGCTATCAAATGAAGCTTGGTCCAATTATCATAACTTGTACAAAATTAGCCATTTTGGACTACAGACTCAAATGTGACATGTACAATTTTATACATTTTAGAAGAAAACAGGAAAAAAACTTTCGGAACTATGGCTAGGCAAAGAGTTCTTAGATTTGACATAAAAGTAAGATCTATACAAGGAAAAATTGACAAATTAGACCTTCTCAAAATTAAAAACTTTTGCTCTGAAAAACATCCTGTGAAGATAATTTTAAAATATGCTACAGAGGGTGAGAAAATATTTGTAAACCGCATGTATAAAAAACGACTAGTATAAGAATATATAAGGAACTCTCAAAACTCAACAGTAAAATCAAAACAATATAATTAGAAAATGGACAAAACACAGAAAGAGACATTTTTTCAAAACTATATATACAAATGACAAAGAAGCCCATGCATGAAAAGATGTTCAACATCATTAGTTATCAGAGAGTTAAGGCCACAATGAGATATCACTACAAATCTATAAGAATTCCTAAGTAAAAATTAGTGACAACACCAAATGCTGGCAATGATGCAGAAAAACTGGATCATATTTTGCTCTGGGAATGTAAAATGGTACTTCCATCTGTAAAATAGTTTAGCAGTTTCTTATAAAACTAAACATGCAACTACTATACTATCTAGTAATTGTATTCCTGGGCATTTACCTCAGAGAAAAAGACTTTACATTCACACACACAAATACCCGTACTTGAATGTTTATAGCACCTTTATTCATAAAAGCCAAAACCTGAAATTAATTAAAATATCTTTCAATGGGTAATGGTTAAACAAACTTTGGTACATCCATACCATGAACTAGTGCTTAAAAACAGGGAAACTGGATAGACTGCACAAGCGATCTCTTTGTGTTATTTCCTATGACTCCATGCAAATCTACAAGTATCTCAAAATGCTGTTTCATTTTTAAAAATGCAATATGTAACATTGCCAAGATAGGATTCCCAACACAGGAGAGGGTGATGAGTGGTAGAATGAGCACATCAATCTGTTATGGACACAGGAGAGACCTGGGTTCAGATTTGGTCTCCTTCACTTCCAAACTGTGTGACCTGGAACTCGTGTCTGAGGTTGCCCATTTTCTCACACCCTTACCAACAGCATATAGTATTCTTTTTTCTATTTTACAAATTCTAATAGGTTAAGGCATATAAATTCATTGCTATTTATATTTGTATTTCTTTGATGATTAGTGAAAATGAATGTAATTTTGCATCCTATTTGGCCCTATTTATTTTTGTGTCTGTATGTTTATGTTCATGAGGGACATTGCTTTGTAATTAAATTTTCTTGGTATATCCCTGTCAGGACTTGCTTTCAAGGTTATTCTAGCCTCATCAAAAAGTTGTTTTTTCTTTTTCTATTGTCAGTTTGAGGTTGATACAATATCTTCAGCAATATACAAGGGAAGTCATCTGGATCTGAAGTGTTTCGTTTTTGGAGGGAAGATTTTTAACTATAGAATCAATTTATTTAACAAACATAGGATTACAGAGATTATCTAGCTTTCTCTTATCAATTTTGTAATTCCTATTTTTCAAGGAATGTGTGCATTTAATTTATCACATTTATTTACATGATGTCCATAATATTCCATTATTATCATTTTAATGTCTATAGACTCTGTTGTGATATATTTTTATGATGTGGTTAATTTATTTTATTATGATTAGTTTTCTTTGTGGCTTATCAATTTTATTAAGATATTCAGAGAACTAACTATTGGCTTTGTCGTTTTTCCGTATTTTAATGGTTGTACACTATTTTACTGGTATCTGCCATTATCTTTATTATTTCCCTCCTTCTCTACTATCCTTACTTTCCTTTTTCTAATTTTTTCAAGTGAAATCTTAGAATATTGATTTAAAATTTTCTTTTCTAAAATATGCATTTGCAGCTACAAATTTCCCTCTATTCACTACTTGAATTGCATCCAATAAATTTGTATGTGTTGTTTTTAAATTATCATTCAGTCCAAAATATTTTCTAGTTTTCAGAACTTTGCATTATGAGCTTAAAAATTATTTTAGTAATTCTAATAGTTGGTTAGTAGTACCTTTTTGTGGTTTCCATTACTCTGATGACTAATGATGTTGGGCAGACTTTTATACGTTCATTGACCCTTCATATGTCTTCCCTGAGCTTTCTGTTCAAGTCTTGTGTCCATTTTTTGTTGGGTTGTATTCCCATTATTGACTTGAAATATTTATTTATTTATTTATTTATTTATTTATTTATTTATTGAGACAGAGGAGTCTTGCTCTGTCACCCAGACTAGAGTGCAGTGGCAGGATCTCAGCTCACTGCAACCTCCTTCTCTCGGGTTCAAGCAATTCTCATGCCTCAGCCTCCCGAGTAGCTGGGACTACAGATGCCTGCCACCTCATGAGGCTAATTTTTGTATTTTTAATAGAGACGCGTTTCACCATGTTGGCCAGGCTGACCTCAAGTGATCCACCTGCCTCGGCCTCCCACAGTGCTGGGATTACAGGCATTAGCCACTGCACCCAGCCTGAGTTATTTATATATCCTGGGATCTAGTCATTTGTCAGATAAATTTATTGTGAATATTTTATCGCATTGAATTGGCTTGCCGTTTTATTTTCTTAATGTTTATTGAATATCAAGAAAGTTTAATATCAGTGAAGTTCAATTTTAAAATATTTTATTCTATTGGCGCTTTTTATGTTATCTTTCAGAAATCCTTACCTACCCCAATGAAAATTTTCTCCTATACTGTTTTCTAGAAAAAAAATATCTTTTGCATTTAGGTTTTTAATTGTAATTAATTTTTGTGAATGACGTGATTTAGGGCTTGAGATTCACTTTTCATATGGATACCTAGTTCTCCTGACACCATTTGATGAGAAGACTATTCTTTCTCCCACTGAATTGTATTCATTCCTTTGGCTAAACGATTGATCATCAAAGTGCAGGTCTGTTTCTGGACTCTATTCTGCCCTTTTAAATCTATACATCTTTCTTTAAGCCAACACAGTACTGTACTGATCACTGCAGCTTTGTGGCAAGCCTTACAATTTAAGATTGGGTAAGTCCTCCAACTTTGTCATTGTTTTTGTTATTCAAAGTTTGCATTTACATACACATTTTAGAAGCAGCCCTTCAATTTATATATATATATATATATATATAAAAGCTTTCTGTGATTTTGATTGTGATTGCATTAATTCCATAGAACACTTTGAAGAAAATTAATATCCTAAGAGTATTGAGGCTGGTCGGCTGGGCGCAGTGGCTCACACCTGTAATCCCAGCACTTTGGGAGGCCGAGGCAAGGCGGGCGGATCATGAGGTCAGGAGATCGAGACCATCCTGGCTAACTCAGTGAAACCCTGTCTCTACTAAAAATACAAAAAAAAAAAAAAAAAAAAAATAGTCAGGCGTGGTGGCGGGTGCCTGTAGTCCCAGCTACTCGGGAGGCTGAGGCAGGAGAGTGGCGTGAACCCTGAAGGCGGAGCTTACAGTGAGCTGAGATCACACCACTGCACTCCAGCCTGGGCGACAGAGCGAGACTCTGCCTGGAAAAAAAAAAAAAAGAGTATTGAGGGTATTGAGGCTGGGCATGGTGACTCACACCTGTAATCCCAGCACTTTTGGGAGGCCGAGATGGACAGATCCCTTGAACCCAGGAGTTCAAGACCAGCCTGGGCAATATGCCAAAACCCTGTCTCTACAAAAAAAAAAAAAAAAAAAAAAAAAAAAAAAAAAAAAAAAAAATAGCCTGCATGATGATGCGTGCCTGTAGTCCCAGCTACTTGGGAGGCAGAGGTGGGAGGATCACCTGAGCCTGGGATGTTGAGGCTGCACTGAGCCATGATCTTGCCACTGCATTCCAGCCATAGAATGAGACCCTGTCTCAAAAAACAAAACACAACACAACAAAAACAAAACAAAACAAAACAAAAGTAGTGAATCTTCCAATTCATGCACATGGGGTATCTCTCCATTTAAGATTTAGATCTTTAAACATCCTTTCAGTGATGTTTTGTAGTTTTCAATGACGTGGTCTTACCTATATTTTATTAAATTTATTTCTAAGCATTATATTATTTTGATTGTTTTGTATGGTATATATATACACATATATATGCACACATATAAAATATATTACATACACACAGACACACACACTTTATTTATTTATTTTGAGACGATGTCTCATTCTGTCGCCCAGGCTGGAGTGCAGTGGCATGATCTCTGCTCACTGCAACCTCAGCCTCCTGGGTACAAGCAGTCCTCCTGCCTCAGCCTCCCGAGTAGCTGGGATTACAGGCGCATGCCACCACACCTGGCTAATTTTTGTGTTTTTAATAGAGACAGGGTTTCATCATTTTGGCCAGACTGGTTTTGAACTCCTGACCTCAGATGATCTGCCTGCCTCAGTCTCCCAAAGTGTTGGGATTACAGGCGTGAGCCACCATGCCCAGCCTATTTTGTACAGTATTTTTAAACATATTTTTTGAATTATGTATTGTTACTATTAAAAATGAATCTGATTTTTATACTAACTCTATATCCTGCATCTTGGTTAATTTCAGTTATTAATTCTGCTACTTGTTTTATAGTTTTAAAATTTTCTACATCAGCAATTATGTTGTATGTCATATTAATCAAGACAGATTAATGTCTTCTTTTTGTGTAATGGCTAGAATTTCTACTACAATATTTAATAGAAGTGATAAAATTGGGCATCCTGCCTTGATCCCGGTCTTAAGATAAAGCATTTACTACTTCAACATTAAATATGGTGTTAGTTGAGGAATTTTTGTAGTTGTTCTTTATCATTTTGAGATAAGTTCTTCTCTACGTAGTTTGCTAAGAGGGTTTTCTTAAAAATCATGAAGCTGGTGATTAATTTTCTCAAATCTTTTTTTTTGTATCTATTGAAATTATCATATGTCTTCATGTTTATCTCATTTTAACTTAAAATGTGGTGACTTACAATTACTGATTTTTGAAAGTTGAAACAACCTTCCATTTTTGAGATTAATTTCACATCACTATGATGTATAATCATTTTTATATATTTATAGATTTGCAAATATAATGGTGAAGATTTTTATATCCATATTCATGAAGGATATTTGCCTTCATTTTTCTTTACTTTACTTGTGATGTCTTTTTCTTAATTGCAAGAAAAATAGACTAATCGTGGTGTTGATCATTGTTTATATTTGCGCTGTTATGCTGGTCTCATGAAATGATTTGAAAGCATTTTTCTCCTCTATTAACAGAGTTTTTAGTATAAGATTGGTCTTATTTCTTACTTCAGTGTTTGATGGATTTCATATTGAGATCATTTGGGTCTGGGGCTTCCTCCCATCCTCTGGGAAAATTTTTTATTTTGAGTTGAATTTCTTTCATAGATAACAAGCTATCCAAATTTTCTGTTTCTCGTTGTTGTGTTGGTAAGTTGTCCTTTCAAATAACTTTGTCAATTTCATCTGTTTTAAATGTATTGGCATACAATGTTCATTAAATTCTTTTATTATTTTAATGTCTATAGAATCTGTAGTGATAGCCCATTTTTGTTTTCTGGTATTGGCTCATTGTGTTTCCCTCTTTCTTGATTATTCCAGCATGTAGTTCGTCAATTTTATAAATATTTTCTTAATTTTGCCTTTGTTAATTTCCTCTATAATTTGTCTTCTATAGTATTGATATATTTATTTCCTATTATTATTTATTTCCTTCTCCATATCTTGTGCTTAAATTGACTCAATTTTTCTATTCTAGTAAAAACTTAGGCTGTTGATTGAAAGTTTGCTTTTTTAATATAGCTATTTAAGGCTATAAATTTTTCTAAAAGCTGAATTCCACATATTTTTTACTGATATGTTTTAATTTTTGTTGAGTTTGAAGCCTTGCTTTACCACCCTTGTAGATTACTGTTGACCAACGGGGCATTTAGAATATATATATATATATATATATACACACACACACACACACACACACACACACACATTTGGGAATTTTTCATATTTCTTCTTGCATTCGGTTTCTAGATTCATTTCATTGTGTTTGGATAGCAAACTATCTGGTATTCAAATATTTTGAAATTAATTGATTTTGTTTTTGTTTTATGGCTAGCACATGATCTGTTTTGTAAACATTCCATATATACTCGAAAGAATTGCGAATTTTGCATTTGTTGTATATGGTTTTCTCCAAATGTCTCTGATATATTTTGTCTAGATTTATGTGGTTGTTTATGACAAAACGGATAGTTTTATACCAGTTGCTCAGCTTCTCATAGACAGACTGAAATCTGCCTTCAATTTTGAAGGTCACTATACATAAATTTCTAAGCTTCCTATAATATTTTTTCAGCAACTTTAAGAGATCATCCATTTTTTTCAATTTCACTTTTTTTTTTTTTTGTTTCAAGAGGCTGTTGATGTCTTACTGCTTTCTCCTTGAAGATACTGTTTTATGCTGATATTAATTATACTGGAAGTAGACTCTTGCTCCTGGCTCTTGCAGGGTTTTCATGCCACTGAAACAATAGGAAAATAATGGGATCCCTCTACTGTTGGGTATGATTGATCACGTTTACCAATGAGAAATCAGGTTGCAGTTTCACAGTGGGGGCATGTGTATAAATTAGGGGTTTCTCTGGGAATAACTTTTAGTAATTCCATGTGTAGTAGTAAACACTAATGCAAAGCTATAATAACAAAAATAAAAGGTAAGATTACTGAGGATTGTGACCTTCCAGGAATTAATGGGTTAGCCCGTGAGATATAGAACTTTGATGATATGGAGTCCTGCCTGAAGCCAAAGGAAACGAGGAATAGTCTGTACAATAAGGTTGTTATAAATAGTTATATAAATATTAACTATGACTCTGTGGATAGTTAAAGAAATGCAGAGGTTAGCAGCAATATATATTTTTTCTTTGTTTCTTTGTATATATTTGTATGTATACATGTATACGTATATATTTGTATGTATACATGTATACGTATATATTTGTATGTATACATGTATACATATATATTTGTATGTATACATGTATACATATATATTTGTATGTATACATGTATACATATATATTTGTATGTATACATGTATACATATATATTTGTATGTATACATCAAGAGTATGTATATATATTTGTATGTATATATTTGTATATATAAATTACTTTCTTCTTCTATCTCTTTTATAATACTTCTGAATATCTTATATACTGATTGTTATTTGTGGTTAAACTTGCATTATAGTCCTTATTGTATGGAATATTCAGCTCAAACAGTGACTGAATTTGAGGAATGAGTGACAGTGATTGACTCAAAAAATATATGATGACTGGCATCCATATTTGGATAGGATTACTGTTGGGACTTTGTCTCTTTTTGGGGGAGTGGATGAGGGAAGATAGTGAAACTGTTTTGCTTGTATAAAGGGCATTTATTTGCTTAGGCAAAAGTGGTAATTAGGTTTTATTGATGTATGGAAATATAAAAATTCATTAAAATGCATGGATGTCTGTGTGTGTGTGTGTGTGTGTGTGTGTGTGTGTGGTGTTCTTAGCAGGCAAAAAGTGGATTGTGTTGTTTATGAAACCTTCAATATTCTGTTCTTTGCATTTTGGTATTGTGTCTATATCTTTCTTTTTCCAGGGGGCTTCCTGTCTATGACATTAGTGGTTGTGAGGAGACTGGAAGTCTGACACAGGGATTGGCAGTTTCCTCCTTCCTGTGTTTCCTTTTTTTCTCAGTGTCACATCAGCCAATTATCTTGGTTATTCTAACATTATATTTATAAAATATCCCTTTAAGTCTTCTTAAAGCTACTGTACTTGAATTTTACTTTATCTAATATTAAAATTGCTATACTTGTCTGGTTATTTTTTTCACCCATACCAGATTTATCATTTTCTGTATTTGTGTAGTATTATTAAAACTAATATTTAGTTGCATAGGTAAAAATATCAATTGGTTATCCTTGTAAAACATTTAAAAATTAAAGGAATTCTAAAACTTTATTTCAGCAAATCTCCCATAATGCTACTACCCTAACTTCATATGCAACAATTTCGACAGTTTGGTGTATATAATTCAAGTCCTTTAATCTATGCGCTTATCAGTAATTATGTCTTAAGAAGAAATATAGCATCTTTTTCAATATGCATGTTTAATAATGAATGACACAATTTGTTACTTATTATCCCACTACTTGATTTTATTTTACTATTTTTCGTGTTGGTATATTTAAATTTGCCTCATTTTTATAATGGATACATAGCATTTAATTTTGTTTTTTAATAATAGATTGCTTCAAAGCTTTATTCTTTCACACTATTTTTATACATCTGTTGCCATGACAATTTGGAAACATGAAATACTACATATTATAAGTAAATTTATATAAGGACAAAAATTGTTAAAATCAACTCAAAAAGAAATAGATTAATAGACTTATAACAATTAAAGAGATTAAATCAATTAAAAATCTTCATGCAAAGAATACCCCAGATCCAGATGGTGTCACTGATGCAGTGTACCAATTTTTAATGAAGAATTAATATAAATCTTTCACACACACTTTCAAAAAAGGGAAGAGAAAGGAACATTTCCCAATTCATTCTAATAGGCCAGTATTACCATAATACAAAACATGCACAAAAGCATAACCAGAAAAGGAAACTACTGAACAATGTCCCTATTGAATGTAGATTAAAACATTCTCAAGAGAAATATTTAATGTTTGAATGGACCATTTTTGTCTATTTTGTTATTTTATTTTGTTATTCCCCTCCCCTCCTTTTTGTAGCTTTGATTTTGTCAGGCAATTTGTCATAACATAATCTAATGTAATAACAAATCTTGTAATTATTTCCTTAAGACTATGGACTTTTCTGAATGACAGGAGTATGGTTTCTGACTCTACAGATAATTTTAGAGTATTATAGGAAGAAATTTATCTTATGACTTAGGTGAAAATATAATCTCTGTGATGACTAAGATGCACTATATGTTGCACAGAGAGAGAGATCTTCAGCAAAGGCATGCACTGACAGGTGCTTTTGAAAACCAGTTTCTGGTATCTGGCATTCTAAGTGACCCTTGTCTTTGTGAGTTTGTGAGTTGCTGTTTGCAGGTAGACAGAAGAATTCTAACTCCTTCTGTGATTCACATCTGAGGCACTTACTGAAGGGAAATGAGAGTGTTTCAGACATGCCTTCCTTTTCCCCCTCTCTTTGAGAATTTGTGTCATTAGATGCCATGTGGAAGTGAGAGCAGAATCAGGACTGAGTGACCTCTGAGATCTTTTTCAGACCAGAATGTATTATGGACATCGTACAAGAATATGCCGTGCTGGGACTGGAACACAGATGTGTGTCTGACAAGAAAGCCAAAACTGTCAATCCTTCTATCTAAACTGATTCCCTAAACCATTGTATAGAAAGATTTTCCCTCTAATGCATATCTCTTGGTGAGTTTCTGGTGTTCACTCGTTTATTTGATTGAGGGGTTCAGGTTTCTGAGGTAGAGATTAAAATTTGGCCTCTGAGAATGAATTTGCACTATCCAGTTGCTATAGAAAACTGGCATTAACCATAATAACATGATGTACTTCTGGTTTCTATGACAACTGGACTATGCCATCTTATCCTGGGAGGCGAAATATTGGACTTGGATGTTTATAGGCAGAAAGTGTGTGATAATTGCATTAAAATAAGATCATTTGGGTGTCTACCGTCACTGTGAATGTATGTGTATATGAGGGGGAAGGTAATAATTGAATATATGGTTGCAAATGTGGGGGCTGATTACTTGTTATATGAGGAGGCTGGCAGCCACTGCTGCAAAGAAACTAAAGTGGCTGAGTCACCAGTTATTCCATTTCCTTCATTGTTTCTGTGTCCTCAGATGACATCTGTAGTGTGCGAGCTCTGTAATCTTTGAATCTGTAGAGCAGAAGTCTGCACACCTTTTTGAGTAGGCACCTCTCTCAAGAAATATTTTTGCTGAACCACTAAAAGATATATCTTCATTTATACTATATATACACACACACACACGCACACACACACACACATATGGAAATTTGAGGAGGGTAAATTATGAATGTGCAAATTTTTTTTGAGATAGGGTTTTGCTCTATTGCCCAGGCTGGGGTGCAGTGGCATTGTTACACCTCACTGCAGCCTCAACCTCCAAGTCTTAAGTGATCCTCCCACCTCAGCCTCCTGAGATCTATGATTACAGGTGCATGCGACCATGCTTGACTAATTTTTAAATTTTTTTTTGTAGAGATGTGGTCTTGCTTTGTTGCTCTGGCTATGCACAAATTTTGAAACAAATTAATTGTGAGATATAATGGATATAATGGGAATACTAATACCTTTTTTTCTGAACTCCATGAATCATTTGTGCACCCCCTAGGTATCAGAACACCCTTTTGGAAATTGCTGCTCTAAAAGAAAACTTTCCACTTATTACATCAGTAATTAAAATCTGTAAATGCGGCACTATTCACAATAGCAAAGACTTGGAATCAACCCAAATGTCCATCAGTGACAGACTGGATTAAGAAAATGTGGCACATATACACCATGGAATACTATGCAGCCATCAAAAAGGATGAGTTTGTGTCCTTTGTAGGGACATGGATGCAGCTGGAAACCATCATTCTCAGCAAACTATCGCAAGGACAGAAAACCAAATACCGCATGTTCTCACTCATAGGTGGGAATTGAACAATGAGATCACTTGGACACAGGAAGGGGAGCATCACACACCAGGTCTTATTGTGGGGAGGGGGTAGGGGGGAGGGATAGCATTAGGAGATATACCTAATGTAAATGACGAGTTAATGGGTGCAGCACACCAACATGGCACATGTATACATATGTAACAAACCTGCACGTTGTGCACATGTACCCTAGAACTTAAAGTATAATGACAAAAAAAAAATCTGTAAATGGCTCCCCTTTACGATAAGCATAAAATACAAGCTCCTTAATAAAGCTTCTGTTCTCAGTGGTTGAATTTTTGTTGTGATTTTTGTTGATGTAATAGTTTTCTTATTCATTCATTAGGTTTCAAAAGAAAGGCAGAATATTTAAAATATTTGTTATTGTTTACTATGTAGGAAATCTGTTTTAGTAAGCAGTTGGTAAATAAGGTATGTCTAAGTCTCTCAGCCTCACATTCCTGATTGTGCTCTGTGATACTTAAGCTTTATCTCTGCTAACTCTGTTTCTGCTTTGCTAACTGATTTGTTGTTATGCTGTGTTCATAGGAAGTTTCAAAGGGAGACATGTATCTGGAGGAAGGGAAGTAAGTCAACCACCTGTCCATTCCTGAGATGAACTCCATTTGATAACACTGTATTATTATTATTGTATATTGTGGGTTAAATCTGCTAACATATTTTTAAAATAGTGAGGCACTTTGGGCTGTAGTTTTCATTTCATGTTTTTTTATTTTTATTTTTATTTTAGGTTAATACTGGCCCCATTTAATTAGTTGAGAACTTTTTCTTTTTTCCTCAGGAATAATTTATGTACAGTGAATATTATTGCTTTTTTTTTCCACCTATTATGGAGTAACAAGGAAAACATTTACCCTCTGTATTTGTGTCCTATTGCTGCTGTAACAAATAACCACAAACTTAGTGGCTTAAAACAATGCACATTCATCATGTCACAGTTCTGGAAGTCAGAAGTCTGAAATGAAATTTCACTGGGAAAGAAACAAGATATCAGTAGGACCATGTTTCTCTAGAGGCTCTAAGAGAGAATCCATTTCCATGTCTTGTCCAGCATCTACAGATGCATACTTCGCATTTGTTGGCTCATGGCTCCTTCTTCCATCATCAAAGCCAGCAAGGTGGTATCTTCAAATCTCTCTCTACTTCTGTGTTCACATTGATGTCTATATTTCAAGAATACTTGAAATTATACTTGGTCAATGAAGATATTGCAAGATAATTTCCTCATTCAAGATCCTTAACTTAATCACAACTGTAAAGTTCCTTTTGCAATATAAGATAACATATTCACGGATGAGCGTTAGGATGTGGAGATTTAGGAGGGATTGTTCATAATTCATCCTACCTCAACTTCTTGTGAAACAACCATAATAATTAGAAAAATATGAAATAATAGTATTCAAAACACTAAACAAAAATCAACAAAGGGCAGTGGTAACTTAGAGCCTGTAAACCAACAAAGTGAGTCCTATATTCCTCCAACTTGGTAGTTATAGAGAATATTCTGGTCATGGTGCAGGGAGAGGAACTGAGGTGAAGCCTAGTGGACTACATGAGTAGAAAAGCTGGAACTAAGAATGTGAGAAAATCAAGGTGGCTAGAGCTTGTAGGATAGAACACTAGAGGAATACCTTCACAGAAAGAACCTCCTAGGTTGTTAGAGAGTTCCTGCAAATATTAAGAATAGTAATCGGTATATGTATATGAGAAAATTACCCCAAGCTCATGAAAAAAAAAAAAAAACTTGAAAGTATCAGAGAACACTCTCTAGTGCTCACACAGAGAAGGGAAAAGTGCTTCTTCCCACTAGCCAGACTGGAAAAACGTATAATTCACTTGGTATTTGGTTGAATACACAGGATGGTTTTGCATCAATAACAGAATAATCAACCATAGATGGAATATAACTCCAAACCTGCTTAACACAATTAAAAAAAGCAATACCTAAAAGAGTCAAACTATTTTTAAGTAACTTAAATGCTTCTCAGAACAAAATCAAAAATATGTATGAAAATACAAAAATATCCAGCACCCAACAAAGTAAAATTCACAACAACTGACATCCATTTAATGATTAATAGGTATTTGGTGAAGCAGAAAAACATAATCCATAATAAGGAGAATAATCAATCAATCAAAACTGACTTAGAACTGACATTAGAAGAGTTATTATAACTACATTTCATATGTCCAAACAGTTACACAGCAGTACAGAAGGCTATTTTAAAAATATCTTGTAGTGCTAGAGATGAAAATTACCATGTTTGAGATTAAAAAACACATGGGAGCTCAGATCAAAATCCAAGTAAATAATTGTGTAGATATCAATAAACTGACTCTAAAGTTTATATGGAGAGGCAAAAGGCCTCCTAATAGCCAACACAATATTGAAGGAGACAACAAAGTGAGAGGACTGACTCTACCTGACTCCAAGACTCACAATAAAGCTACAGTAATCAAGGCAATGTGGTATTGGTGAAAGAATAGATAAATAGATCAACAGAACAGAATAGAGAGCCCGTAAATAGACCCATGTAAATATAGCCAACTGAACTTTGACAGAGAAGCAAAGGCAATACAATGGAGAGAGCAAACAATGCTACAAGAACTAGACAAACAAATTCAAAAAAAAAAAAAAAAAAAAAGAAGAAGAATTTAAATACAGACCTTACAGCTTTCACAAAAGTTAACTCAAAATACATCAAGACCTAAATGTAAATCACAAAACTATAAAACTCCTAGAAGATAACAAGTGAAAATCAAAGAGACCTTGGGTGTGGCAATAACTTTATAGATACTAAAGGCACAATGTATGAAAGAAATAATTGATAAACTGGACTTCATTAAAATTAAAAATATTCTTCTCTGTGAAAGACACTGTCAAGAGAATAAGAAGACAAGTCACACAGCAGACTGGAAAAATATGTTTGCAAAAAACATGTGAGAAAAGACTGTTCTCCAAAATATCCAACTCTTAAAACTCAACAATAAGAAAATGAGCAAGCTGATTAAAAAATGGGCAAAAGACATAAATAGATACCTCACCAAAGAAGAAATACAGATGGAAAATAAGCATATGAAAAGATGCTCGACATCACTATGTCATTAGGGAATTGCAAAGTAAAACAACAGTGAGTTATACTACACACTTATTATAACGGCCAAAATTCAAAACACTAACACCACCAAAAGCTGGTGAGAATGTAAAGCAACAGGAACTCCCATTACTTGCTGGTAAACGCGAATTGGTACAACCATTTTTGAAGACAATTGGCAGTTTCTTACAAAGCTAAGTGTACTCATATCATGTGATCCAATGGTAGTACTCCTAGGTATTTACCCAAATGAGTTGAAAAGTAATGTG
The DNA here is from genome assembly GCF_024542745.1 of Macaca thibetana thibetana. Lineage (NCBI taxonomy): Eukaryota > Metazoa > Chordata > Mammalia > Primates > Cercopithecidae > Macaca > Macaca thibetana. The sequence goes on along the minus strand of NC_065598.1, from coordinate 102,180,523 downwards.
TAAAAGTACCGTCAGAGAAACAATCAATAAAATGAAATAGCAGCATTTGAATTGTTTGGTTTTGTTCTGATTTATGTCTCTTTTTTGTGCTTTTCATTTCATCTGTGTATTGTTATCTTAATTTGGTTTAGTTGTTTATATCTTCTTGCAGTTCACTGAATTTCTCTAAGAGGATTATTCTGAATCAGGTCAAACAACTACATTACTTTAGTGTCAGTTATTAGAGATTTATCTGTTTCTCTTGATGGTATCACGTCTTCCTGATTCTTTATGATCCTTTTATCCTTACATTTGTGCCTGTGCATTTTTGGAAACAGTAACCTCTTTCAGTCTTTAAAGGTTTTCATTGGCAAGGAAAGACCTTCACTAGTCAGTCCAGTCTGGGTTTCTGGATGTGCCAGCTGATAGAGTCTGTGAGTAGACATGGCTTACTCTTGGGGTCTGTAGTTTGGTGTGGCTGCTGACCAATGTCTGAGGTCAGGTAGGGCCACTTGCTAGACTGTACAGTCAAGTAGACTTGCTAGATGTGCTCTGAAGTCATGTGGGCCGCTGACTGGGCTCTACAGTCAGGCAGGGCCAACAGCTGGGCTGTGTGATAGTATCTGCTCAGACATGGTCACAGGCAGTGCTCCCTGGCCAGGTGGTGTCACTGACTGAATTCTGTGATCAGATAGAACTGCAGGCTGGAATTCGCAATACCAGTATTTGGGAGAGGCCTGAGACTGTGCTCCCTATCCAGATGGTGCCACTGGATAGACTCCTCATTCAGAAAGGGCCTCAGTCTGTGCTCTGCAGTTAGGCAGTGCCACAGGCTGGGCTCTGCATTTGGGCAGGGATGTAGGCTGTGCACCACAGCACCGTTGGGCAAGTTCACTGGCTGGTTTCCCTATGCTGCCAAAGTTCTGTCTATGGTCCACAGTTGGTTTAGTTTGCTACCAGGCACCAGATTGGTCAGGGTAGAGCCACAGGCTATACTTCACAGCTGGGCAGGGCTTCAGGCTGTGCTCTGCAATCACATTGGACTGCTGGCTGAGTTCCATGGTTGGGCAGGGCTGCTGGAAGGGCTGCATGGTCAGTTGAGACCACAAGTTGTACCCTGCAGTTGAGTTGAGCTAAATGCTGGTATCTGCAATCAGGTAGGGCTGCAGACTGGGTTGTGTAGATCGGGATCACTGACTGGGCTCCCTGGTTGTACAGGGTCTCGGGCTTTGTATGCAATTGAGTGAAGTCATTGAATGGAATCTTTGCTTGGGCACGGCCACAGGATGTGCTCAACAATCAGGCAGGGTTGTAGAATGGGCTTCATCACTGGGCAAGGCAGTAGACTGGGTTTCATGACTGGGTGGTGCTGTAGGTTGGGCTCTGAGGCTGAGTGGGGTTGCTGGCCAGCCTCCCTGGTTAAATGGAGCCAGGCTATGTTCCTCAGTTGGGTAGGACTGCTGGCATGGCTTCTGGAAAGAGTAGGGCAATAGGCAAGGATCCACAGCTGGGTAGGCTCACTGTTCTGGCTCTATGGTTAAATAAGGCTATAGGTTATGCTCCCCAGTTAGGTAGTGTTACCAGCTTGGCTCTTTGCCCATGTGGGGCCATACACTCAGCTCTGAGTCTGGGCAGTGTTCCTGTCCATCTTTCTTGGTCAAGTAGGCTGGAGGCTATGCTCTTCAGTTAAGCAGGGTCTTTGACTTGCCTCCCTGCCTGCATAGGTCTATATAATGGGTTTTGTGGCCAGGTCGGACCTCTGGCTAGGAACCCAACCTGGAAAAAACTGCCAACTGTGATCCCTGGTTGGATGGGGCCACTGGTTCAGTTTGTATGTAGGTACAGCTGCTGGCTGGGCTCTTTGCTAGCAAGAGCATGGTGTCACAACCAAGATTTATGTGCCCTGCCTTCCTTCTTTGTTTCCAGCTGACCCCAAGTTGTCTAACCCTAAAGATATCCCCAGTGTTCTTCAAGAGGTGAGACATAACTGCTCCCCACACCCCACTGGGAATTTCCCCAAAATGCCCTTTTGGTGTGCCAAGACTAACTTAATGAAGTACAAAAGACAGAACCATAGTCAGGTCACCCAACGCCTCTTAAAGGAGTCCTGCCCAAGTCAGCCAACAGCCAAATGACACATACATCCGGGTGAACCCAGCCACAATCAGAAAAACCACCCAACTGAATCCAGACTAAAACACTCAGCTACAGACTTACGTTCTAAATAGCTACTGAGATCTTTTTAATGCACCATTGTTATGGCAATATGTAACTGATACAAAATGCGATGCTAAATTGATACACCTTCCAAAAGGATGCTAGGAATTAGACCTTTTAGGATGATACAAAGCTAAGATTAAACAATAAATTTTTAAAAAGGGTAAAGAGGACCTCCCAAACACATCACTCCATTACACACTCATAATAATAAAGTCAGAGAACAGAGATGCAGTATGAAACAGTTTATCCAGGGATTAATGAGCAGAGTAAGTCACTTTCTGTGGTCCAATTGGATGACAATAAAGCAAGATAAAACAACCACAAATCTCAAGAGATTCATAGAGAAAGAACCAGGATAAAGTAGAATCATTCTTGCTATAACTCTGAACAAAGCCTTCCATCCTTTTCCTAGCGGGGAGTGGTGAGAGTCATATCTCAAGAAATAAGTCTAAATCTCTCATAGTTTGTCATGGAGAAATAATTTGGAGCATTTTCCTACTTGAGCTTTCTTTTCAGATAGAAATTCAGAAAGACTTGTGGTTTTGAGTCCAAGTCTTGCCACTTACTTATTATATGTGTCTAAGCATGTTTCTAAGCCTTCTGTGTCATAAGTTTCCTCAAATGTCAAACAAGGGTAGTAGTACAGCCTTCTTCATAGGTTATAAAAGTAACAAACACAACACTGTAGCTCATCTGGAAATGTAAACATGGGAAAATGGACCAGGCAATAATGCATTTAAAATGAGAAAACCAGTGCCACAATATATTAAAATATATTATAGAGCTATCACCAATAAAAGAGTTTGGTACCAGCTTTAGTTTATAGCAAGAGGCAACATGGAGTCATACGAAAGATGGGAGATGCAAACACAGAAATCAAAGTTTACCTCAGATGATCCATAAATACACATGGTCCATTGGCACATTAGACTAAATATTGTGGCCTCTAATATTTCACATTGTGGTATATCTAAATTTGTTCCTGACCATAGTGGGGATGAGATGGTGTTTATTGGGCCCACTCATATCCTCAACACACTCACAGTAATAAAACGGCTGATAGATACATACAATGGTATTCCTCTTCAGTAATAATAAAGGGCAAATATAAACGACAATGATATTTCACTTTTTCCACCTATTCAGAGTTGCAGAGTAAAAGACAAATGATACAACAGAGTGTTTGCAAGGGTATGAGGAAATGAACCACATGACTGGGAAGTTGTGAAATCAAAATCAGAATCCAGGTTTGTCTGCCTTCCCAGCTGGTGAGTGTACTCTCTCTACCAGTCATCATTGCTTCATCATTGTGTAAAGGAAAGAGCTGCAGCCTGCATTCCTAGTTGACACGAATTTAGATTCTGTATCATCAGTCTACACCTATCATGTCTGTATGCAAACTTTTTTGAGTGCATGGGAAGTTCCATTACCCTTATTTAAAGAAGGGGAGCAATGTGTATTTAAATTAAGAAATGATGCTATTTTACAACTGTGATTATTTTGTCCAAAAGATTCATTCCATATATATATATAATACATATATATGTATTTCTGCAATTAAGTCATTTTATATAACATGTCATCATTCTATATTATTTAACAGAGTTCAGCCTACTTGGTTTAAAAAATTATTCTCTTAATATTTAATTACTTGATTTTATACTATCAATACAGTGCATGATCATTACAGAAAATACAAAATAACAAAACAGTAATGAAAACATTCATAACATCCGTAATAGTAATAAAAATACCCATAATCCATTGCTAATTCTATAGTGTTTAACTATTCAGGTACATTTTATATGTGTGTGTGTATATATATATTGAATTCAACCTAATTGTTTTAAACAGCTGCATCAGTATTTTGCTTAATATTCTTGTGTATGTTTCTATACATCATGCTGTTTCATCACCTGCTATACAAAAACACATTTAATATCTTCTCTCTCTTCTGAGAAGACATAAAAAACAGATTAGTGGTACTTGCTAGCACTGTGGTAGGGACAGACAAATGACAGGCAGATAAAGGAAGCACATAGGAAAGGAATCAAATGAAAGTGTCCCAGGCTCAGTGCAGAGCAAGCAGGCAAAAATGCTTAGCTCTGTTTCTCCCTGGAAGGGAGTTTGTCTAAACATTTTCCAAGCTGGTGCCCGAAGATCAGGCTTCTAACTAGCTTGCATCTGAGAGCTGATGGGGCAGGTAAGCAATAGACCTCTGGGAGCCTGAATAGGTACATGGGCACTTCCCATGCCTTCTCCCCACCGCAGCTCACTCCAGTGATACAACTAGGTCTTCAACTTATTCCTGGAAGGAGTTTGTCCATACTTTGAGCATCTCAAATTTTACATCTCCCACCTGAGGGACAGGGTCCTAAATCACCTAGCTCTGGGATCTGATGGGGCTCTGCATTCATGATTCTTCATGGACCACAGAGAACACAGAGGTGATTTTAAATGTGGGCATGAGCACTTCCAGTAGTTATTTCCCCTGGCTCAGCACAGACTAGGCAAGTAAAAACACACAGCTCCAGGTTCCTCCCTGGAAGGGGTTTGACTACAAACCTAACATCCTGACCTTCCTAGCTGCGTCCTGTGAGTCTGACCTTTAATTAGCCTGCATCTGGGAGCTGAAAGAGCAGGCAGTTAGTCCACTGGGAACCTAAATGGGTGTGTGGGCACCTTCCATAACTCCTCTGCTGGACCACTCCAGAGATAAAGCCAAGCCTACAGCCAACCGACCTGTCTCTGAGAGCAGATGGGCGTTGGCATTCACTAAACTCCAAGGAACATCAAAGAACAAAGCAACAGGTTGAGATAGTGTGTGGTCTGAATGAATATATAGGTATTTGTCACAGATACTCTCTCCAGCTTACTGCAAAGAATAAAGCAACAGGTTGAGATATCATGTGGTCTGAATGAGTATATAGGTATTTCCTGCAGATACTCTCTCCAACTTACTGCAGAGCAGAAGGGAGGTAAACTGCAGATCCCAGATTTTTCTTGAGGATAGGAGAAGGAACACACATCTAACACTAACTTTTCCTCCTGCATCTTGACAGACTGACTTCTATCTCGCCTGTCTTGGGCAACTGACAGGATTTTGCATGCCCTAATCTCCTGAAGGCCACTAAGAACAAAAACAGCAGTTTGGACAAGCACAAAGGTTTGAAGGACAGTTAGAATCTCTAGCCAGGCTGACTGGCAAGGTCCATCTCCTACATGAGACTTCTGTTAAGACTGGGAGAGGGGATATTCTTGTGTAATGTGCAGAAAGCAACATAGAGCCAAGAAAAAAAAATGAAGAAACAGGGAAGTATATTTCAAACGAAAGAAATGTGAATCTCCAGAAACTCTCTAATGAAATAAAGATAAGTGTTTTACCTCATAGAAACTTCAAAATAACAATCATAAAGATGCTCATGGAGTTCAGGAGAGCAATGCATGAACAAAGTGAGAATTTCAAAAAACAGATAGAAAACATAAAAAGTACCAAACAAATAGTATAAGACTGACAAGTACAATAACTCAATTATAAAAATCCAATAGAGAGGTTCAGCAGCAGAGTAGATCAAGTGGAAGAAAGGATTAGTGAACTCTAACAAGTCTTTGGAATTCATTTAGTCAGAGGAGAATAAAAGAATGAAGAGGAGTGAGAAAAGAGTGAAGATTGCTTAAGAGACTTATAGAGCACCATCTAATGGACCAATATATTCATTTCTAGAGGTCCAGGAAGAGAGGAGACACAGAAAGCTTATTCAAGTAAGAAATGACTGAAAACGTCACAAACTTGGGGAATGAAATAGAAATTCATATCCAGCAAGCTCAAAGGACACCAAATAAGATGAATCCAAAGAAACTCACATCAAGACACATTATCAAACTGTCAAAAATTAAAGTCAAAGAGATGATTTTGAAGGCAGCAGGAGAAAAAGCAGCTTGTTATGTACAAGGAAACCTCCATAAGATTTTCAGCAGTCTTTTCAACAAAAACTTTGCAGGGCAGCAAACAGTGGGTAGATACATGCAAAGTGCTAAAAGGAAAAAAACCATGTCAACAAGAATACTATATTCAGCAAATGTGTCCTTCAAAAATGAAGAGTAGGCCGGGCGCGGTGGTTCACACTTGTAATCCCAGCACTTTGGGAGGCCAAGGCGGGTGGGTCACCTGAGGTCAGGCATTCGAGACCAGCCTGACTAACATGGTGAAACCCTGTCTCTACTGAAAAAACAAAAATTAGCCAGGCGTGGTGGTAGGCAACTGTAATCCCAGCTACTTGGGAGGCTGAGGCAGGAGAATTGCTTGAACTCAGGAGGCGGAGGGTGCTGTGAACTGCACTCCAGCCTGGGCAACAAGAGCGAAACACCATTTCAAATAAAAAATAAAAAAAAAAGAAGGGTAGATACTTTCCTAGACAAAGAAAAGCTTATCACAACCAGACCCACCTTAAAATTAATGTTAAAGGGAGTTTTTCAAGCTGAAACCAAGGACACTAAACAGTAACATGAAAGCCCAAGATAACATAAAATTCATTGGTGAAAGTAACTAGACTGTTGTATTACTCTAACAGTAGCAGGTAAATCAATTTGAATCTACTATAAAAGTTAAAAGACAAAAGTATTGAATACAACTACCATTAAATTATGTATATGGTTACATAACATAAATATATGTAAATTGTGATATCAATAAAATATAGGGTAAAGGGAGGAGAAGTAAAAATGGAGAGTTCTTGCATGCAAATGAAGTTGAGTTATTATCAGCTTAAAGTAGATTGTTACAAGATGTTTTATGGATGTCCTTTGGTAACCACAAAAAAAATTACCTATAGAAATCGCACACAAAAGAAAAAGAGAAAGAAATCCAAACCTATCACTACAAAAAGAGAAAAAATGAAAACAAAAGAAGACAGCAAGCAGAAAAAGAGCAAGAGCCACAAGACATACAGAAAACACATAGCCAAATGACAATAGTAAATCTTTTCTTAATCATAATTACTTTAAATTTAAAGAGATTAAGCTCCCCATTAAAAAGATACAGAGTAGGAACAAAGTTACCAAGTGGGGAAAAAATACAAATTGGCTGAATGGATTTTTAAAAATACCACCAAGCTTCAAATGTATGATATCTACAAGAAACTCATTTTAGATTTAAGGATATATAGACTGAAAGCGAAGGGATGAAGAATGATATTACATGCAAATGATAATCAAAAAAGGCAGGAGTGGCTATACTTATATCAGACAAAGTTGACTTTAAGTCAAAAATTGTCTCTAGAGACAAATAATTTAATTACATAACAATAAAATGATCAATGCAATAGGAAGATATATCACTTATAATTATCTAGTATCCCAAAAGAGAGAACATCAAGACAGAAAATCAATAAAGAAGCAGGGGAATTGAACAATAGTATTAAACAAATGAACCCATCAGATATACACAGAAGTTTCCACTCAACAGTAGAAGAATGTACATTTTCCACAAGCACATTCACCTGAGTATTCTCCAGGATAGATCATATAATAGTTCACGAAACAAGTTTCAATTTAAGAAGACTGAATTCATACCAAGTGTATTTTCCAATCATAATGGTATGAAACTGGAAACCAATAACAGCAAAACAAAAAAATGAAAAAATTCACAAACATATGAAACTTAATAATATACTCTTGAACAGCCACTGGTTCAAAGATGAAATCAAAAGAAAAGTAAAACTATCTTGAGATGAATGAAAATGAAAAAAACAACATACCAAAACTTACGAGATGTAGCAAAAGCAGTACTAACAAGGAAATTTATAGTGGCAACCACCTACATTATAAAAGAAGAAAGATCTCAAATAAATGACCAAACTTTACATCTCAAGAAACTAGAAAAAGAACAGACCAGGCACAGTGGCTCACACTTGTAATCCCAGCACTTTGGGAGGCCAAGGCAGGCAGATCACTTGAGTCCAGGAGTTCAAGACTAGCTTGGGCAACGTGGTGAAACCTCATCTCTACAAAAAATACAAAGCTTAGCTGGACACAGTGACACACACCTGTAGTCCCAGTTACTTAGGAGGCTGAGGTGGGAGGATCACTTGAGCCCGAGAGGTAGAGGTTACAGTGAGCCAAGGTCATGCCACTGCTCTCCAGTCTGGGCAACAGAATGAGACCTCATCTCGAAAACAAAACAAAACAACACAAAAACGAAGAACAAACTAAGCCCAAAGCTGGCAGAAGGAAGAAAATAATGAAGATCAGAGCAGAAATAAATCAGAGAATAGAAAATATATTGAAGAAAATCAACAAAACTAAGAGTTTGTTTTTTGAAAAAATAAACAAAATGAACAAACCCTTAACTAAGAAACTAAAGGTTAACCCTTAACACTAAACTAAGAAAGAGAGAAGATTCAAATAAAAATAAGACATTACAACATATGTCTCATAAATAAAAAAAGATCTCAAGAAACAATTATGAGTGATTTTATGCCAACAAATTGGATAACCTAGAGAAAAAGGATAAATTCATACAAACATACAATTTATTAAGACTGGATCAAGAAGAAATAAAGTGGGGTACAGTGGTTCATGCCTATAATACCAGCACTTTGGGTGGCTGAGGTGGGAGGGTCACTTGAGGTTAGGAGTTTGAAATCAGCCTGTGCAACATAGAGAGATCTCATTTCTACAAAAATTTTAGCTGGATGTAGTTCAAGCTACTGGGAAGGCTGAGGCAGGAGGATCACTTGAGCCAAGAAGCTCAAGGCTGTAGTGAGCTATGATCATCTCACTGCACTCCAGCCTGGGTGACAAAGTGATACTCCATCACTAAGAGAAACAAACAAGAAGAAATAGAAAGCCTGAACAGAACAGACCAATAGCAAATAAAGAGATTAAACTAGTAATAAAAAACCACCCAACAAAGAAAAGCCGAAGATCAGATGTCTTCACAGCTGAATTCTACCAAACATTCAAAGAAAAATTAATACCAATCCTTCTTAAACTCGTCAAAAAAATAGAGGTAGAAGGACTACCTCCAAAGTCATTTTCTGAGGCCAGCATTAATTGCCCTGATACCAAAACCGGACAAAGATATCACAAGAAAAAAAAAAATACAGGCCAATATCTCAGATGAACACAAATGCAAGCATTCTCAATAAAGTATCAGAAAATCAAATTCAACAAGCGCCAAATTGATTATACATTGCAACTAAATAGAAATTATTCCTGGGATGCAAGTTTGGCTTAACATACGCAATAATTAAATGCAATGCACCACATGAACAACATGAATTATAAAAACCATATGATCATTGCAATATATACAGGAAAAGCATTTGACAAAGTTCAATATCATTTCATGATAAAAAAAAACTTTCAACAAAATAAGTATTGAAGAGTATTTCTCAACATAATAAAGGCCACTTATGAAAATCCCATAGCTAACATTATAATCAATGGGGGAAAATTGGAAGCTTTTTCTCTAAGATCCAGTACAAAACAAAAATGTTTACTCTTGCCACTTTTGTTCAACATAGTACTGGAAGTACTAGCAAGAGGAATCAGACAATTAAAAGAAGAAGAAGAAAAAAAGTCATCTAAATTGAAAAGGAAAAAGTACAATTATCTTTGCAGATGATATATGTAAAGATGTATGTATAAAATATACGTATAATATAAAACCCTAAACACTCCTTCACCCTCACCACCCAAAAAACCCTGGTTAGAACTAATAAACAAAGTTAGTAAAGTTGCAGTGTACAAAATCAACATGCAAACATCAGCTGCATTTATTTGCATTAATAATAGTCTATCAAAAAAGGAAATCAAGAAAATAATTCAATGTATGAGAGAATAAAAAGAATAAAATACCTAGGAATAAACATAACCAAGGACATGAAAGGTCTACATACTGAACACTATAAAGCATTGATGAAAGAAAATCGAAGATGACACAAATAAATGGAAAGATAATGTGTGTTCATAGATTGATGGATTGGAAAAATTTGTCCATATTACTCAAAGGGATAAACAGCTTCAAAGCAAACCCAATCAAAATTCAAATGACATTTTTCACAAAAATTTAAAAAATAATGGTAAAATTCATACTGATATGGTTTGGCTCTGTGTCCCCACTGAAATCTCATCTCAAATTGTAATTTCCGCCTGTCGAGGGAGGGACCTGGTGGGAGGTGATTGGTTCATGGGGGCGGTTTCCCCCATGCTGTTCTCCTGTTAGTGAGGGAGTTCTCATGAGTTCTCCTGGTTTTAAAAGTGGCAGTTTCCCCTACATGCTCTCTCTCTCAGTGCCTTGGAAGAAGTTGCCTGCTTCCCCTTCCCCTTCTACCATAATTGTAAGTTTCTTGAGGCTTTTCCAGCCATACAGAACTGTGAGTCAATTAAACCTCTTTCCGTTATAAACTACCCAGTCTCAGGTAGTATCTAGATAGTAATGTCAAAATGGACTAATACACATATGAAACCACAAAAAACCCTGAATAGCCAAAACAATCTTTAGGAAGAAAAACAAATTAGATTCATCATATATTTAATTTCAAATTATATTAAACAATGTAAAACAAAGCTCTAGTAATCAAACAGTATGGTATGGGCATACAAACTACAGACCAATAGACAGAGTTGAAAGCCCATAAATAAACTCAAGCATATATGGTCAACTAATTTTCAACATGGGAACCAAGAATGCATAATGGGGGAAGGATAGGTTCTTCAATAAATGGTGTTGGAAAAGCTGGACATTCACATGCAAAATCTTGAAATTGCACCCTTATTTTACACCATACTTAAAAATCAGCTCAAAATGGATGAAAGATCAAGACATGAAACTTGAAATTATAAAACTCTTAGATGAAAACATAGAGGAAAGCTCTGACACATTGACCTGGCAATAATTTTTGAATAGCATACCAAAAGCTCAGGCAACTAAAGCACAAATAAACAAGTAGGACTACATCAAGCTAAAACCCTTCTGCACAGCAAAGAAAACAATCAACAGAGTGAAAAGGCAATCCAGAGAATGCGAGAAAATATTTGCAAACCATATATTTGATAAAGGGATAATATCCAAAATACATAAGAAACTCAGAGAAGTCAATAGCCAAAAATCCAAATAACCAGATTACAAAATGGACAAAAGACCTGAATAGATATTTCTTTAAAGAAGACATATAAATGGAAAAACGGTATATAAAAAAGTGATCAATATCACTAATCATTAAGGAAATGCATATCAAAATCACAATATCACCTCACACCTATTAGAATGGCTATTATCAAATGGATAACAGATAAGCATTGGCAAGGATGTGGAAAAAAGGGAATCCTTGTACTCTGTTGGTGGGAATGTAAATTGGCATAGCCGTTATGGAAAGCAGTATGGAAGTTCAGGCAGAAAATTAAAAATAGAACTACCAAATGACCCAGCAATCCCTCTTCTGGGTATATACCCAAAGAAAGTGAAATTAAAACCTCACAGAGATATGAATACTCCCATATTCACTGCAGCATTATTCTCAGAAGCCAATATGAAAGCAACCTAAGTGTCAATAGATAAATGGACCAATAAATTGTTATATATATTATATAACATATGTATTACTATATGTATTATACTATATTATATAGTATATATACTATATTATATTATATATTATGTAGTATACTATATATAGTATACAAATTGTTATATATATTGTATAATATATGTATTACTATATATTATACTATATATACTATTATAATATAGTATACTATATATACTATTATATTATAATAGTGTATATATACTGTATTATACTATATTATTATATTATACATTACTATATTATATAGTATATATTACTATATTATATACTATATATACTATATTATATAGTATACATACTATATAATATAGTATAGTATAAAATACATATATGTACTAGTATATATAGTATAGTATATATAGTATAGTATACTATATATGCTATTACATATATATGTATTTTATATATAACTCAGCCTTAAGAAAAGGACAGCAGATCATTTTCAACAACATGGATGAAGTTGGAGGACATTATGTTAAGTAAAATAAGCCAGACGCAGAAAGAAAAACACTGCATGATCTCACTTATATGTGAAATCTAAAAAAGTCAAATACATAGAAATAGTGTAGAACATTGATTCCCAGAGGCAGAAGGGATGTAGTGACCTACATCTCGCCAGTCACTGGGGAGAATACAACTTTGTACCCTTGTCAAAGTGTATCCAAATAAGGGTACAAATTTGTAGTTACATAGGATTAATAAGCCTAGAGCTCTAATGTGCAGCATGATAATTATAGTTAAGAGAGTGCATTTCAGATACTCTTCCCACAAGAGGATAACTATTTGAGGAGATGCTTGACTGTAGCAATATTTTCACGTTGATTGCATACATATATATGTGTGTGTGTGTGTGTGTATACACATCTCAATATCGCGTCATACACCTTAGATACATGCCATAAGAAGAAAAAAATGTATTTTGTATATCATAAATGACAATGTAATTTTTGTTCTCCTCCAATTTTAGTCACTTGATTTTGTATTTCTCTTTCATATTTTAAATCTTCATCATTATTTTTAATTGTTGCACAATTTCCATGTTTGTGATATTCCAAAGATAATTTAGTGATTCACGCATAGAATGATACCTTGATTACATCTCATTTACAGTACTTCAGCGGGAACGTCAAGGGGAAAAGGGGGAGACAGGAAGAAGCAGAAAAAACATTGTAAGAAATAATGTCTGAAAAGGCCCCAAAATACTAATCTACACATTGAGAAACTCAACACATTCCAAGTAGAATAATTACAAAGAGATGCACACCCAAATACATAATAGTCAAAAAGTTGAAAGCCAAAGACAATAAAAAATACATTGAATGCACTAAGAGAAAGAAACACATTGGACACTGTGTATAAAGGACCTCTAATAAGATTTTTTATTATAGAGACAGGGTTGTCTCCCAGGCATACAGCAAATGGCAGACCCAAATGCAAACATACCAATAACAACATCAAATGCCAATGGATTAAGTAATCCAATAAAAAGTAATCCAATAAATACTAATACTGGAGAAAAACACGTACAACTATGGTCTAACAACTATGTGTTGTCTAAGGGAGACATACTTAAGATTTAGAGGTACAAATAGGTTGAAAGTAGCAGAATAGAAAAAGATAAACCAGCCAAACAGAAATCATTAGAGGCTTGGAGTAGCTATAATAATGTCAGGCAAAATAAACTTTACAAAAAATGTTTAGAAATAAAGAGGGACATTTTATAATGATAAAAGTATTAATCATTAGGAAGAAACAATAGTTATACACACATATGTACCTAACAACAGAACACCTAAATACCAATACAAACCTGACACAATTGAAGGGAGAAATAGTTCAAAAATAATATTAAGAGACTACAATACCCTACTTTTACTAATGGGTAGCATAACTACGCAGATCATCAAGGATATAGAAGACTTTGATTCTGCTGAGAGAGTATTTAAAAAATTTAAAAAGGACATAGATAACTTGAAAAACACTATAAAACAGTTAGATCTATCAGATAGAACACTCTACCCAATAAAAAGAGAATACTCATTCTTCTCAAGTGCACATGAAACATTCTCTAGGACAGACCATACGTTTGGCTATAAAACAAATCCCAATATATTAATAGAATTGAAATCATACATGTTACATTCTTTGATCAGATGGACTGAAATTAGAAATCAATAAGAGAAGAAAGCTTTGGGATTTCACAAATATGCAAAAAGTAAACAATACACACCTAAATAAATCATAAGTCAAAGTCGAAATCATGATAGAGATACAGGAACACTTAAAACTCAATAATAGAAAATTAACCTAATTGAAAAATGGACAAAAATCTGAAAAGACATTTTTCCAAAGAAGACATGCAAATAGCCAATAAGTATATGAAAATATGCTCAACATCATTTGTTAGCAGAAAAATGCAAATCAAAACCACAGTGAAACACCACTTCACACAAAATAGTTTGGCTATAATACAAGCCACAGCCAATAACAAGTGTTGGAAGGGATGGGTAGTTATCAGAACCTTCCAACATTGCTGGTGGGAATATGAAATAGTTCAGACACTGTGGAAAATGGTTTGGTAGTTCCCCAAAATATTAAACAAGTTAGCGTTTAACCTATTAATTTCACTGCTAGGTATATACTCAAGAGAATTGAAAACATATGTTCACCAAAAAAAAAAAAAAAAAAAATCTGTACGTGAATGTTCATATGAGCATTATTCATAATAGCCAAAAAGTGGAAACAACCAAAATGGCCATCAACTGAAGACTGGAAAAATAAAATACAGTATGTGCACACAATGAAATATTATTCAGCTATAAAAATAATGAAGTACTGATTCATTCTACATCACTGATGAAACTTGAAAATATACTGCAGAGTGAAAGATCACAAATCGTATGATTCCATTCATATGAATTGTACAGAATAAGCAAATCTATAAAGACAGTAGATTACTGATTGATTAAGGCTATAGGGGATGTGGGGGATAGGAAGTGACTATTAGTGGATAGAAGGTTTTATTTCAGAGATGATTAAACTAATTAAAATTAGATTATGTTGATGGTTACACAACTCTGAATATGTTAAAGACTATTGAATTGTATACTTTAAATGGGTGCAATTTATGGTATCCTAATAATATTTCAATAAAGCTGCTGAAATAGATAATGCATGTATGCTACTTTCTGGGCTAGATAAAATGTTAAAACAATTACCATTTTGTTATATAATTACACATGTGTTTTCCTCACCTGGAAGTTAGTAATAATGTAGTTTCTATCTCCAGAGAAACAGGAAGCTTTTTAATTGCAAAATTTTTTATCTATACCTTTTTACTCTCAAAACATCACCTTTGAATTAGTTATAATTGCATGGGATTTTGAAATTGTTACCTTTTGTAGGGTGTAGGGGATGGAAGATTAAAAGAGCATTTTAGAGCATTTTTCTTTTCTTTTCTTTCTTTCCTTCTTTTTTTCTTTTTTTTTTTTTTTTTTTTTTTTTGAGGCGGAGTTTTGCTTTTGTTGCCCAGGCTGGAGTGCAATGATGTGATATTGGTTCACTGCAACCTCCGCCTCCCGGGTTCAAGTGGTTCTCCTGCCCCAGCCTCCCGAGTAGCTGGGATTACAGGCATGCGCCACGATGCCCTGCTAATTTTGTATTTTTAGTAGAGACAGGGTTTCTCCATGTTAGTGAGGCTGGTCTTGAACTCCCGACCTCAAGTGATCCACCTGCTTCAGTCTCCCAAAGTGCTGGGATTACAGGTGTGGGCCACCACCCCCAGCCTAAAAGAGCAGTTTTGAAAGAAATTTGGCCTGACCTGCATTAGATCTGGATGATGTAGGGAAGAGGATCCAATGTGGTGTTAAAATATATTTTGAAAATTAACAAAGGAATTTAGTATAGGATATGTATAAAAGGATACTTAAGTAGGAGAGAAAATTAAAGTCTATGTCTTGTGATTAGGGGACTTTCTTAAATGATTTATTTGTTTAAGGAATTATTGGGAAAATGAGCTCTTATTGTGAAAAAATTTGATGCTGAACTACTTAACAGATGCCCTCCTCACTTAGCTCCATCATTCTTCTTTGGGCCATCATGGTCACTGCCCGTTCCCCTTTCTTTTCCCCAACTCCTTCACCTCCACTCACACACACACACACACATGCAAGTACACATGGCTTCATTTTGCTCTGGCCCATCTAATGTCACAATAGCATTTGGTCTAAATTGCTAGAAAGGAAAGGAGATAAAGAAAAAAGGGAGAGGGAAGGGTAGCAGAATTAGAAAATTGTGAATTTCTCATTTGGGAATTTTCTGTCCTGAAGATTCTCATCAGACTTTGAAATTATTGTAGAGGAATCATCAGTTACAATATTGTGCTTTTAATGGTAATTTTATTGCAGTCCTTGAGAGATTTAAATTGGTGGTCAACTTTTGGTTTTTAATACTCATTTCTATCAAGAACATGTGAAGATTAGGGGTTAGTTTAAAAATTAGGTGATCTTCAGTATACAGTATTAGCGATATGCTAGAGATTAATATCAGTATGTCTATATATTGATGTATCTATATCAATCTCTATCTCTTTTTATCCATAAAATTCACATATACAGCAAAAAGATAACAGAGTTGTATTCTTATAGAGACAGAATATACAATGAAAAACAACTGGGAGGGGGACAAAAAAATTTATAAAAGATATCTTGCAAAGGACAGAGGATTGAAGTGGCCAGGGTGTTAGCCTTCTTGTTTTACTTATTTCCTTCCTGTTTTATGTTAATGTTCATTTATGTTAACTCTGTATTATTTTGTAATCAGAAAAGTAACTGATATTAAATATTTAAAATTATGCAGACTACATTCATTGAAAGTGATTCTCACACAAAAAAGATGTAATCATACAGGAATATGGAAGAATATTCAAATCCTCTGTTGAGTTTAAAAGAGAAATATTTTCGAAAGGGTTCATATGTGTTAATGGAACAAATATTTAGAAGTATATATATATATGTTAATCCAAAATATGTCTAGCTGATGGCATTGATAATGATGGATTGTTCCTTCTTGGTCATTTTCAACATGTTTTTAGATTATTCCCATGAGTATTCTTATACTTCAAAAGTAATTGAACTGAAAATAGAATATTCCATTTCGTGGCCCCTTCCATCTTCCATAGAGAACACACACACACACAGTGCAAACATACACATAGAGCCTTATCTTCAGGTGAAAGTCGAATTTTCTATGGGACAGCAAGTGCTGTCTATGTACCTTGTGTCTCTAATTACCTGTACACTCAGAGTGTGTTTCTCTTATTTGGTTTTTAGGCCACAGACAAGGTATAGTTATGAGATGTAACAAATATGAATTTTCCCAGTTTCTCAGAAAAAAGAGTGAGAATGCACTAAAATTATTTTTAATAGACTATGATATACCGCATGGTATTATTTTCATATATGCATTCAATGGAATACTAATTGAACTATTATAAAGGAGGCAGAATTAAATGTACTGACATTGAAAGATGTCATGCAATGTGAAAAAGGCAAATTGCAGAATGACAATGTTATGTTAATGATCCAATTTCTAGGGAAAAACATACAGTGAATGTTAGAACATTATGTTATGATCCTATTTAGTTACACAAGCACCGCCTCCCCCGGTCTTCAGCTGAGATGGTAGGAAGTTCTTTGTGCCCATAAAGCCTAAATATGCACATGTTGGCAGTATGACTTACTTCCCTATGTCGGTCATCTTGCCCCTATCTATGCAGGCTTCTCTGGCTCTGATACTTATCTGCATATTCTACTTTTTGTAGGAAATTGGGAAGGAGAGAGGGAGGGTGGTGGGGGAGAGAGAGAGAGAGAGAGAGAGAGAGAGAGAGAGAGAGAGAGAGAGAGAAACTTGAGCTTAGATTATAACACAGTCTAAATTCCAAGTCCAGGAGGGAGTGATGAATGTTGGAGAGAGCACATCTGCCTGCTGTGGAGACAGAAAGACCTGGAATTCTATTTCGATCCCTTCATTCCAAGCTGTTTGATCTTTGGCATGTGCCCAACAGTGCCTGATTTCTCAATCCCTGTCCAACACTGTGCTTTGTCATTCTTTGCTTCTTTGCCTATTAAATGGTGAGTAGGTGGAGGTATTGGAATACAATCTAATTGCTGTTCATCTTTGCATCTAATTGAGTATTCAGCAGTGTGGCTATCTTTGTACATATTTACATATTTTACATGTTTATTGGATATTTTTATGTTTTGGCTTTCCCTTTGCAATTTGTGTCTTCCCCACATGCATATGTACATATATATATGTGCATACATAGTCATGCATATATATATGCATATATAATCATGCATTGCTTAACAGTGGGGATATATTCTGAGAAATGCACTGTTTGGTAATTTTATCATTGTGCCAACATCATAGAATGTACTTGCAACAACCTAGATGTTATACTTACTACACACCTAGGCTATTGCCCCTAGGTTAAAAACCCGAATGTTACTGTACCAAGTACTATAGGCAACTGTAAGTATTTGTGTATTTAAACATAGGCAAGTTACAGTGAAAATAAAGTATTTATAATTTTATAGGACCACGGTACATCATTGACTAAAACATCATCATGTAACACATAACTGTATATATGACTGTATATGTATGTGCATAATAAAATTCAAGCAATAGTAGAGATTCATACCCCTAGTCTGAAACTGAATGCATCAAGGACCTCTATGCAGTTCCCTGGGATAACTTGGGTTCTTTGGTCTTATCTTCCAACCTTACTGTTTCTTCATAATGCCACTTGCTAAAAACTCATGTTAGTACCAACATTTTGAAATAATTGTAGCTCTATAAAATATTTGTATGTGATATATTTGATTTGCCTTCATGATATTTCCGTTATGGGATATTTGTGAGTATGAATCTGTCTATTTTTCCAGATGAATTCGCGTGCTGTTTTGTGCTCTTTTGTCAACTCCTTAAAGCAGGTGTTAATATTTTTAGCATTTAGAGGAGATTGATTTCAGGCATCATAGCATAAAGAGCTCCGCTGACCCATTTCTTAGTGAAAATGGTGAAGAGAAAACAATCATTTATATCCTGTGGAATTTATAGTATGCAGCTAAAGCAAGGCTTAGATGGAAATTTACAGCTGTAAATGCCTTTATTTAAAATAAAAAAGTCTTCAAATTAATAAACTGTCTACCTTAAGACACTGGCAAAACAAGAACAAAACTAAACCTACAGAAAGCAGAAGGAAAGAAATAATAAAGATTGGAGTAGGAATTAACAAAATAGAGAACAGAAAAATACGAAAACAATCAATTAAACCAAAACTCAATTATTTGAAAAGATTCACAAAATTGACAAACCTTTAGCTAGTTTGACTGAGAAAAAACAGTAAAGACTCAATTTACTAGAATCAGAAATGAAAGCAGGCATATGACATTACAAAATAAAAAGGATTAAAATGTTATGAGAAATTATATGCCAACAAATTAGGTAGCCTAGCTAAAATGGACAAACTCTTAGACGTATACAAACTACAAAAAAAGACATAAGAAGAAATAGACAATCTAAATATATCTGAAACAAATAATGAGATTAAATCAGTAAACAAAATAAAACAAAACAACTACCCACAAGGAAATGTTCAAGCCCAGATACTTACACTGCTGAATTCTACCAAACATTCAAAAATGAATATCAATTCTTCACAAACTCTCCCCAAAAAGAACAGAACAACTCAGGTGTCCATCAATACATGGATAATTAAAATGTGGTATATTCATACAATATTATTTGGTGATAAAAAGCAATGAAGTACTGGTATATGCTACAACATTAATGAATCTTGAAACTATACTGCTAAGTGAAAGAAGACAGTTTTTTTTAAGCAACCCCAATTCTGCATGATGCCATTCATATGAAAGTCCAGAATATGGAAATCTGTAGAGACAAAAAATAGATAAGTGGTTGTTTAGGGCTGGACAAGGGGACTGGGGATATGTGAATGATAGCTAAATGATATGGGGTTTCTTTTTGAGTTGGTATAAATGTTCTAAAATTGAATTTCATGATGGCTGAACACTATCTGTGATAAACTAAAAACCAGTGAAATTTACACTTTAAATGGGTGAATTTTATGTTATATGAATTATATCTCAGTAAAGCTGATAAAACCATTATACGGCAGATAAGGAAACCACAATTACGAAAGTCTCAAGGGCCTCTGCTCTTCAATTTCATATAGTAGATAGAGGTAGAGTTGCAAATCAAACCCACATCTGTCCTTCGGAGTGGCTCTCATTTGAAAAGCTCAACCTTAAAACCACCCTACTATGTTGCCTTTCTGGAAAATCATAGAGGTTAGAATGTGGTTTTGATATTGTTCTCTTTACTAAGAGACTGTTGAATATCTTCAGTTAGTTTGGCTACAGGTATAAATCTGGCCCATACTGGCCCTTCTCTTATTAATCCAGTGGGGAATGTGGTGACTTCTTTTTTTAGATTCCCTAGAACTGTTCATAGAAGAGTCCACTTGCTTTGCTTATTAATCCCAGTAAGAAATGTGTCATATGGCAGCTCTGTCTCCTAACCCAATTGACTGCAGTGTGACAGGAGCTATTTTTACCTGTGTACTGTGATAATGTGTCTGTCGAGTTCTTGTTCCCTGAGATTTTATTTTATTTTTAATCTTAACATGATATATATTTAAAATACTTAACTCATAGCCTCATTATCAATTAGCAGTGTGGAGGTTTTAGTATTGCCTGAGGAATGCAAATCCCCAAATGTGACAGACTCAAATTTATCTTCTTGTGGAGATTAGAATACAGAGTATATTATTCAAATTTGTTTCTATTGTGAGGAAGCATTTTCCTCTTCTGCCATCTTCATGTGAATTTCTTTAAATATTGATCTGCATTCTTTCATCCTGACAGTGCCTTAGTATCTGGTTTGCCTTTCCCTAAACCTGGGAGACTCATCTTCACTAAGTTATCATCTCCTAATGTTATTCAAATTTGACCATGAATTTTTGAGCTTCCCACCTATGCAGACTTACCTTGCCTCATGACAGACCTTGGGACTGTTTTGACTACACAATCTCTACATGGGATGCTGTATAAGAGGAAAACAGACTTATAAATTTCTGAGCTTCTGTTTTTTTCTTTAATTTCATCTTCTAACAGCTTAATTGACATTTCATTCAATTATTCATGCAACCATTCATACACAGCATTGTGAGGCATGTAAGAAATAGGGATATGGTTTGAGGTTCTACCTCTGAAGAAGTACAGATGGGAGAAGTGTCACAGAAAGATGTTAATCTTGTGAACCAGCTGAAAATCTTCTTTCTCTGATGACTGGATTCATTGTTTTGTCTTAGAAGGAAATATTTTTAGCTGAAGCAAGAATTAATGGGAATCACTGAATGCTAGCATCAGAAATCAGGAGTCCCAAGTGACACCATTTTTATGAGTTTGTGGTTTTGTCTTCCTGATATGAAATTCAGAACCTGACAAACACTTTATTATAGTACACAGGGTTTACAAAAGGTATACAAAAATGTGTCACATATGAATTTATTCTCTCGTTACTTAATTATTGGTTTCACAAAACGGCACCAGGGGAGTGGATATGGATTTGGAGTGTGTGGCCTATGAGATCACTTTTAGCACCAGCATGTGTTAAGGCCAGTTCTAAGGTTTTCATGGGATGGGAAAGCAAGTAATGTCTACGTTGGATGGATATAATTTTTTTTTTAACCACCATATACTGTATCTCTAATTCACTGTTTAAAAAACTTTGGCCTCTAGTGTATTTCCTTGGTTGCCTTCTAATATTCTTTCTGTGTGTCTCTCTTGAATTGGGCTAGGGTATATGTAGCTGAGTTAGTATTTATGGCTCTGATTCTGTGAATGAATTTTCACTTCCTAGTTGCTTTAGTAGGCTGACATCAGCCAGAAGACCTTGTTTCTATGGTAACTAAGACCGCTTGCTCTGGGATGACTCTTTTATATTTGCAAGGAAGCAGATACATTTAGCAGGGATGTTCACAGGAAAACTGTGTGGGATACTAGCATCAACATCAAACTTATTTGTTTTCTATCATTATTGATGGTGTGTTGAGGGAAGGGGAGTTTGTTAGGCATAAATGGGCTTAATTTCTCCTGTTGCATGAGATTATGGCAATCCATGCTGAGGAAAGACTGCTGGCTGATTCACTAGCCTTTACTTCCACTTCCTAGTTTCTATGTCCTAAAATAACTACTATAGTGGGAGGGCCATATGGTGAATGAGTTCTTTAGAAAAGAGGTTTGCAAACATTCTAATCATCCACCACTGTGAAGGAAAATGTGCTTAAAGTTAACTTCAAATAATGTATCAATATTTATAACATAGGAAAATAGCCCCTGCAATCATCAATCATGTATTCAAATTGCTTATAATAAATACTTTGTGTGTGTGTGTGTGTGTCTATACATACATTATAAGGAAATAATATTGTACAATATGAAGCACAAAATTTGAATAGGAAATGAGATACACATGTATATCAATGAAAGTTGTATTACTTTATTTGTGGGCCCCCCCCAACAGATCATATTGTGAATTTCCTGAATTAGCCCACACTCTATTTTAGAAACCACTGCTCTAAAGAACATATTTGGCTGGGCACAGTGGCTCATGCCTGTAATCCCAGTATTTTGGAAGGCCGAGGCCAGCAGATCACTTGAGCCCAGGAGTTCAAGACCAGCCTGGGCAACATAGTGAAATCCCATTTCTACAAAAAATAAAAAATAAAAAAAATTGACTGGGCATGGCGGCACATGCCTGTAGTCTCAGCTATTCAGGAGGCTGATGTGGGAGGATCACTGGAGCCCAGGAGGTTGAGGCTACAATGAGTTGTGATCACACCACTCCATTACTGCCTGGGCAACAGAGTGAGATCTTGTCTCAAAAAAAAAAAAAGAGCAAAATGGGTTTAGTTACACCACTATCTAAGTCTGTAAATGACTCCCTTAGCATAAAATAATAAGCCCTTAATTATGTATGTGATTCGTGTGGTTTCATTTTTGGTAGTGGATATTGTTGATGTCACAGTTGTTTCATTTTTATTAATTATGTTTCAAAAGTATTATAGTTTTCTAATGTATCAACTTCAACTTGGCTAGGATAAACTATGGTTATAGAATAGAGGGCAGTGGCTGTCTTGTAACCCACAAACACCTTTTCCCAGTTATTCAATCAAGCACTAATGTGGGTGCTGCTGTGAAGGGATTTTGCAGATATAATTAAAGTCTCTTAATCAGCTGACTACAGTAAGGTAGATAGCCTGGCAGGCCTGACTTATTCAGTGGAAGGCCTTAAAAGAAGATTTAGGCATTTCCTGAGTCAGACTCCAAAGAGCAGCTGAGTCTACAACTGTTCAACCATCATTGCATATTCCCTTCCTAATACCCTGTTGACAACTATGTCAGCCCATGCCCATGGAATTCTTTTTTGCATGTGATCTTGCCTTCCTGCCACTTGTTCTATGAATTTCAGATTTGTTCAGCCAGCCCTCATAATCACATATTCCATTTCTTCGTAATAAATACTCTTTATGTTTGTCTGTCTCTCTATCATTTATTTATTGTACTGGTTCTGCATCTATGGCTGAAACTTGAGAGAAAGAATGGCATAGTATCAGAAGCACACATTGAGGTTTTTCTTTGAAATATACTGGGTATATACCCAAAGGATTATAAATCATGCTGCTATAAAGACACATGCACACGTATGTTTATTGCGGCACTATTCACAATAGCAAAGACTTGGAATCAACCCAAATGTCCATCAGTGACAGACTGGATTAAGAAAATGTGGCACATATACACCATGGAATACTATGCAGCCATCAAAAAGGATGAGTTTGTGTCCTTTGTAGGGACACGGATGCAGCTGGAAACCATCATTCTCAGCAAACTATCACAAGAACAGAAAACCAAATACCGCATGTTCTCACTCATAGGTGGGAACTGAACAATGAGATCACTTGGACTCGGGAAGGGGAACATCACACACCGGGGCCTATCATGGGGAGGGGGGAGGGGGGAGGTATTGCATTGGGAGTTATACCTGATGTAAATGACGAGTTGATGGGTGCTGACGAGTTGATGGGTGCAGCACACCAACATGGCACAAGTATACATATGTAACAAACCTGCACGTTATGCACATGTACCCTCAAACTTAAAGTATAATAATAATAATAACAATAAAATTAAAAATAAAAAAACTCAATACATATTTTAAAAAAAGAAATATACATGCTTTAGGAAGAATCAGGTGGTAGGAATATTTGAAACTCTCATCTCCACATTCCATATTGTGCTTTGGTAGAGTAAACCAACAAGTATCTGAGACAGATCTCAATCAATATAGAAGTTTATTTTGTCAAGATTAAGGACACGCACCCAGGAGCCGGGTCTGTGCCTTTCTCCAAAGATGATTTTGCAGGCTTCAATATTTAGAAGAGAAAAGCAAGGTAGAGGGAAAACAGGAAGAGTATGGTTACATTACTGAATCCATGTGTTACAAGAGAAAAGGAATAGGAAGGGGAACAGTCAATTATATATTGGTCTCATGCCCAGTAAATCAGCATTTTATATAAGATGAACATAGAGTAGCTACCTGTAGAGATATTTAACTGTTTACTCGTAGCTATCTGCTTAGGAACAAAAGGAAAGGTGGCTTCCTGCATGAGTCAGCTTTCAGCTTATTTTTTTTTTCTTTTGGCTTAGCGAAATTAGGATCCCAACTTTTTATTTCCCTTTCACATTTCTCTCTCTTTTCTTTTTTAAAATTTTTCAGGGAAAGCATTTTAGAAGAAAATGAGTCTCTGGTCTTGGGTATTGTCTGATCTCTTGTAGCTAGGACAGTTTATTCCTAGATGTCTAGTTCCCACATTGTTAGGAAAGCTCATTTTTAGATGGTTGTGAAATCACATGACCTATAAAGAAAAAATAGGGGGAGGAAGAGAGAAAGAAAATAACAAACAAACAAAAAAAGAGAACAATCCTGCAAAACAGATATAGGCCATATTACTCTGAATTTCATATATCAGTATACAGGTATGAAAGTAGTTCTTGTATATAAATAGGTTGCTGTTATTTTCTTCTGAAGTTTAAGTTGTCTAGCTCCAGTTCACAGGGCTTTAAGAAAAGCACAGCTTAATTTTTAGTAATTTTAAATCTAGAAAACTGGGAAAAAAGAAGGGAAAAATGGAAAATACTATTTTCCATAATATTCTGTGCCTTTCTCCAAAGATGATTTTGTGGGCTTCAATATTTAGAAGAGAAAAGCAAGGTAGAGGGAAAACAGGAAGAGTTTTCAAGACATAGAAAAATTTTAGAATTCAGTCCAAATTTTAGAAAGTAATAAAAATTGAAAAATATTTGGCAAGGCTACAGTCTAATAAGAGGTTTACTCTAGTTTATTTTGAAATGTTTATTTTTTCTCTTTCTAGTCTCCAGTTTTTACCAAAGACAAATCATGGAAGGAACAATTTGTTTGCAAAATAAGTTTTAGTTTTATTGTATTTGGCCTGATTACTTGGATAAAGTGCAGCAAGAATAATTATTTGCCATATAGGCTCTTTTTAAAAATTGGCTTTGATGGCACTTTGTTCCATAAAGAATCTTAGATTAGACCTTTTAAATCCTTGACCCCAGCCACGGATTTAAATGTGCCTGTAAATACTGGTATGAGTTGGGTGAATTCCTCACCTTTGTAGGTCCCAAGATAACTTGAGGTTCCTGGGCTTCTCAGAAAATAATGTTCTTTACTTACCACAGGCCAGGAACCCTGTATATGGACTGAGTAGGCAAGGTCTGAGGCCAGTTTTTCCAAAGGGCTTTTGTTAGCTCCATAAATCAACTTTCATTCTTTAAAGCAGTCTGTTTATATTTGAGAGCATGCCATTCCAGTCAAAGCCTTGATAAAATAATCAGTGTCTTCAATGGTGTCCTGTTATACAAGAAAAACAGATTCTCATTGCACTTATGCAAACAACTATATTGCCATAATTTAAGAACACTCACAAATATTTTCCAAATTCTGGAGAAATCAAGTAGAAAGAAATTTGCTCCAAGTTTTCCTCAGAGGAGTAAACTTTATTCCATTGCTAAAAGCTGTAAATAGCTCAAAAGAAAAACAAATTTGGCTCTGAAAAACAAAACAGAAAGAATCAACATTTTAAGCAAAACAAATTATAGGAAGTTCATTTTTCTTTTATTAGTTCAGTCCACGCTATTAACTTTTGTTTTGCCTGACATTGGGTCAGCAATCCTCATGAATACATCAGCTCTCCATGAGAGCCCTGGAAATTTTTATTTCTATTCCACTGGCACAATCTCTAAAGTTATCAAAAGCCTGTATTTAAGAGTACTCCTCAGAGTTCTATCGCTGATTATAAATTGCTCTAAAAAAGTATCAAAGTAAAATAACAATTGTGGATGACAAAAGTCTTAGAATAGCCATGGTTAAAGACACAATTAATGAGGACATTTGGTTACTTCTGTGGCATACAACAGTTTTACATAATAATAATTACTACTGATAACATATACTAATACATATCAGAATCACAGGACTCTCATAGAATTTTGGAAGACATATAATAATACCTTTTATAAATATAATCCAAAGAAGGTTAAACACCATTTCATATTTGAAAATACTTCCTATATGATTTCATTATACCAAATAAGTTGAATATGTTTCTTTTGGACTCCAGGGGACCTAACATCAAAAAACTAATGAGGACTGAATTTAGAATTTTATTTTAGAAAGTTTCTCAAATATAAAAAGCTTAAAACACTTGATATCATAAAATAGGCTCACAGGTAATTGTAAACTAAGTCATTTATTTAGCCAAAGTGATAACTCAAAGATTTTTTTAAAAGGCAAATAAACCTTCATTCTTTGAGAGAAGAGACTTAACCTCCCAAATAATAAGCCCTAATAAAGACAGCATGAGGTCAATTAAATCTGTCTCTTGAAACTTAGTAACAAATCTATTAAATTTTATTTTTCTTGACTACAAGATATAATTTCCATAAACCTTTTTATCATCTTAGAATTTTTTTTTGTTAAAGACTAGGTTAATGCTCCAAGAAAAGCTTGTTAATTTGACATAGGGGCCCAGACACTGGTCTTGATCAATGTGTCTTTGATATTAATGGTTAAATTTATCTCTCAAAATCAGCTCTTATAATTTCACACGATAGTCCCTGGGCCTAGAGGAGTTGAAGTAATTTTAATTTCTGGCCCTGTGTCTCACGAATTCAGTTTATTTTGATTGTCATCTTCTACCAGATCTGAAGACGAGGCTTCAACTGCTGTCAATGTTTATGATTTAGCAGGACTTGGTGTCCTTTTTAGACCCAAGAGTCAAACTTAATGGCACAAGGACTTTGAAAGCAATGCAGAAAGTTATATAGATGTAATAACCTTAATTTAAAAAATTAATCTCAGTTTTTCTTTGTAAATCAGAACTTAGTAACAATGTCACAGGAATTATTTCAATAAAACTTAAAGTCTGTTTGTTAGGCCAGTTACCAAAAGTCAAAAGAAAAGACCTTCTGCAGTGTGACTGCTTTTCCCTAGGGGACATTTATTTAGATAACCTGCAGGTTAAAACTAATGAAGAGAGTACTTGAATTGAATTAATTAGACGCAGGAAGAGTGTTTTTTGTTTTGTTTTGTTTTTGTTTTTTTTTAAACTGAGGTGGGGTCTGGTTCTATCACCCAGGCTGGAGTGCATTGGCATAATCTCAGCTCACTGCAACCTCCGCCTCCTGGGCTTAAGCCATCCTCCCACCTCAGCCTCCCGGGTAGCTGGGACTATAAGTGCCTGTCAGCACACCCGGCTATTTTTTGTAATTTTTGTAGAGATGGCATTTCGCTGTGTTGTCCAGGCTGGTCTTGAATTGTTGAGCTCAAGCAGTCCACCCTCCTCGGCCTCCCAAAGCGCTGGAATTACAGGCATGAGCCAGTCACCGCACTCAGCCCAAGATTCTTTCTCATATAAAATTATTTTCCTTTTAACCTTTCTCACCAAAAATACCTCTTTATACTTACACATTTCTTTACATTGCTCTTATTTACTGGTTCCTTTTACCCTGTTTCATAAATCGCCTTTAAGTATTCTTTGAATTAGACAAAAATTATTTTCCCTTAAATATAACCTTTTTTTAGAAAAATGTTTTCCTATAAAAAAATCTTTAAAGATAAATTGGAAATAACCCAGACATATAATGGATATCTATTATTTAATTTTATACGACTTTTGATTCGAACTTATGTAGTACTTTTATTTACAACCATTTCTTCCATCACCCTAATTAATTAATTTTTTAAATAGTTTACCTAGATTACTTGTGAAAACTGTGATAGTCATCATTTAAAATTACTTCCCTGTTAACCATTTTTATAACCTGTGAATTTCAGGTGTTTACCTAAGTAAGAAACTTATGGTTAAATAAATGTTCTTTTTTTTTTTTTTTTTTTTTTTTTTTTTTTTTTTTTTTTTTTTTTTTTGGCCAACAACCCAGGATTTAGCTGTTTTTGTTAAATGCACAATATTAAATGCCTTATTTATTAAAAAAAATTACACAACCAAAGATAATTCTTTTGGGAGTTGCAAGCATTCTAACCCTCATGCCAAATTTTGACACCTTATAATACCTAGCACAGATAAATATTAAACTGCTTGGCTAATAAATCTAAACAAAATGTATGTTGACAATTCTGAAGACATTTCTAATTTTATTTTACTAATAATTTTAAAACCAGCTTATTTACTAAGGGTTTACTTAACTCATGCGAACTTGAATAAATGCTTGAGCCTAAAGCTTCTATTTTTATGATAAAGTATTTTATTTAAGCCCTTTATTTTCCTTTAAGCCAATCAGTTAGAGCTCTTTTATATACTTTTGACAGTGAAACGTTATGTACTTGACACATAAATACACAGATGTATTAGACACACAGATAGCAGATCTTATAGATTCATAAGACCTCTTTTTTTCCTGTTTTAGACTTCCGATTTCTTGATAACTTGTTTCATTACCCTAGGGAAGTGTCAGCTACATAGCCCTAAAATTGTATATCAAAGGAACAACTCAGGTGAAAATCAGATAGGGAAATTTACATCTCAAAGTGGTGGGGAGAGAGAGAGACAGAGAGATTAAGTGAGAGAGAGAGAGAGTCTGGTATGCTAGAGGGAGATTAAAAATGCATGCCATGTCAAACATAAAATTATAGAAATCTATCACAGGATTTTATAAGGAGGTCAATTTTATTCAGATAGATACTTTTAAATTTAGTCGCTATCTTTTAACTGAATTTCTGAGCTCTGGGCAGAGCCTACACTGAATCCTGGGTCTCCAAAAAGAAAAAAGATGTCATGGGACTTGGCCACATAATACTTTTACAATGCACTTAATTATAAAGATATTTCTCTAAGTGTCAAAACCACACCCTTTCTTATCTTAAACACTCGAGTAGCATTTGTTCTAATAGCTATTTCAGTCAAAAAAAAAAAAATCAGGTGACACAATACACAAGCAAGCAGTTTAAGATCTGAGAGGAACTTGTCTCTTTATAGTCTTTGGGTTCCCTAAGGAGAAAGAGAAGTTTCTCCCCAAAAAAGGAGGCTGGTGCCTTCTCTGTTTTCTTTAAGGAATCTCAGTCTGTTAGAAATTATTTTAGGTCTCTTATGAAGCAGAGGGTGCAAGAGAAATGAGAAACAGGCAAAAGTAAATGGAGAAAACTAAATTCAGTTGATGGAAAAGAAAGAAATCTTGTTCTCAGAAATCAAGATCCTGGGAGAGGAAACAAACAAACAAACAAACAAACCATAAAGGCCTTACACATGCACACACACACACACACACACCCCTTGGATATTAGCTTTTAATAAAGCTGACTTTTAACCATTGAGCTCTTTAAAAAAATCCTTTTAAATCCCACCATATTTTAGCTGGGACAAACTGCTATTTCAAAAGTAACACAAATATTAAACTGGAAGGGACTTGATTTAGGAGTCAAACCCAGACTATTGTGGTGGAATAAAAAAGGGGCAGAACTTTAGCTACTGAACTACAGTGTGGATGACAACCATTGCTCTTTCAGTTTGGCTTGGCTGGCAAAAGGTGCCAAGTTATGTGAATAAAACCCCTCAGGGTAGTCAAAAAAATTTTTTTCCTTTTCCTTGCCATTTTCTCTTTTTCCTTTTTTCCCCCCACTGTTGCAGGAATTTAGCCAATTCAGAGTCCTTGTTCCCCATAATTTTGAACTTTAGATTTGATCAAGTCAGGTAGAATTGGTCAAACCCAATGGAAGAAAGACTGAAACAGTAACAAAAACAGAAAGAAACAAATAAGCAAAAAAAAAAAAAAAAAAAAAAAAAAAAAAAAAAGGCCAGTTAAGCAAAACAAACTACACAATTTATATAATTACGGAGCACTCTAATGGTAAGGAGAAATTAAGACCAGCTGGTTGTTAATCTTAACTTTAGTCATTAAAAAGAATTTCAAAGACAAAATCCCAATTTAGATACTTACCTAGGAATTGGGGTCCAGGTTGAAGACTTCTCTGTACCATCCTAGAAACAGGAAAATACTCAAATTTGCTTTCCCTGTTGGAAGTGAGTAAAACTCTAGAAAAGGAGATGTACAGCAAAATAAACCTCAGATCTCAGCCAAATTTTGGGATATCGGGGATTCTCTGAAGTGGGGAGCTCCCAGGCCTCAGCAAATCATCCTATTGGTTTGAGCAATAAAGACAGCTCAAGCTGTCTATAGGTCAAGCCCAAGCTGTCAGGTCAGAAGCACTTCCACTCAGAATCCCTCCCTTTGTAGTTACCAATTTGTAAACCATAAAGTATCTGAGACAGATCTCAATCAATTTAGAAGTTTATTTTGACAAGGTTAAGGACTTGCACCTGGGAGACAGGTCTGTGACTCTCCAAAGATGATTCTCAGGGCTTCAGTGTTTAAAGGCGAAAAACAGGCTGGAGGGGAAAAAGGGAGGGTATGGTCACATTACTGAATCCACATGTTGCAAGAGAAAAGGAGCAAGTAAGGAAATAGTCAATTATGTTCTGGTCTCATGCTCAGTAAATTGGCATTTTACATAAGATAAGGTGAACACAGAGTTCACCTGTGGAGATATTTAACTTTTTATCTGTAGCTATCTGCTTAGGAACAAAAGGAAAGGCGGCTTCTTCTTGACTCAGCTTTCAGCTTAATTCTTTTCTTTTGGCATAGTGAAATTAGGGTCCCAAGTTTTCATTTTCCTTTGACAGTATGCTGAGGCAGAGATTCCGCCAACCCTTTTTCTCCTTTACTTCCTGTTAGACTGACTAGGACAACAAAGGGAGACAGGAAGTCTGAAGGAGGGAGAACAAAGTTGCTGCTGCTTCTCTCTGCTTCCTGTTTCTCTTTGTCACCCTCACAAAAGACGTCTACTTGGGCAGGGCCATGTGGATTTAGTAGGAACAGGAGGGCCAATTTCATAGTTTCTCTCTAAATATGAAGAACTACTGTTATTATGGTGGCTTTCACTTCAGAGGGACTCCTCCTTCAAGAACCTGAGGCTTCAGTAGCAGTTAAGCAACTCCCCTGATTTAAATGTAAATGTTCCAATTCGGTAGGGGCTTTTTCTCCAAGCTGTTTTAGTGCCATCTCTAATTGGGCAGCCCATTTTATCAGAGGTCTGGGTCCAAGTCTTACCCAAATATCCTAATTGCTTTCCAAGACCTTGGAGTGGTAGTTATTTCTGGCACTTTGAACACCTATTTTAACCAATTTCCTGTTGTAAACTCCGTTTAAATATCTTCTGTGGACTTGGTTTTTTAATATTTTCCTTTTTCAGTAATTCCATTGTAATGCACCTATGTGTGATTTCTTTGCATGCATTCTGCTTGGGATTTGTAGCACGACTTGATGTATGGCTTTATATTTTTTATTATTTTTCCAATATTCATTGCTATTTTCGTTTTCAATTTTTATTTTATCCTTTCTTTGGCTTCTCTCCTTCTGGAACTGCAATTATGCATCTCATAGCCCTTTTTACCATGTCCCATCTCTCTTCATCTCTTGATGTCTCTCCTCTTTTTAGGACATAATTTATGTATTCTAAAATTAATTATCTTAATGTGTACAGCCCTGTGGTTTTTACTATAGTCACATAGTTGTGCAAACATGGCCACTATCTAATGTCAAAAATATTTTATTACTCCAAAACAAAGCCTTATAATACTTTTGAAGTCCATTCCCTCTTGCATTCCTAGCCCCCCATTAATTACAACACTGTATGAGTTTACCCAGAATACTGGACATTTCAAATAAACTGAATTATACAATATTTGG
This sequence comes from Macaca thibetana thibetana, assembly GCF_024542745.1. NCBI lineage: Eukaryota > Metazoa > Chordata > Mammalia > Primates > Cercopithecidae > Macaca > Macaca thibetana. The sequence goes on along the minus strand of NC_065598.1, from coordinate 102,148,296 downwards.
ATTTTGTAATTGGATTCTCTCACTTAGTATATTGTTTACAAAGTTCATCCATATTGTGTTGTACATCAATACTTTATTCTTTTTCATTGTTGAATAATATTCCATCATATGAATTGACCACATTTCATTTAGCCATTCATCAGTTTGTGGACCTTTGAGAGGTTTCTAATATTGGGCTATTATAAATAATGCTGCTATTTTCATTCCTGTACAGGTTTTTATGTGGATATATGTTCTTATTTCTCTGAGATATGTAATTAAAGTTGAATTTCTGAGTCATAGGATAACTCAATGTTTAGCTATTTGAGAAACTGCCAAAGAATTTCCAATACTTCTGCATAATTTTACAATCTTATCTGTGATGTGTGAAACTTTCATTTTATTTACATCCTTACCAACACTTGTTATTGGCTACTTTTTTGTTATACCCAATTTGTAAATTGGTTGTAAATTGCTATCTCATTGCAGTTTGGGTTGACATATACCTAATGACTAATGATGTTAGAGATTATATCCTGTGCTTATCAGCCATTCATATATCTTCTTTGAATAAAGGCCAATTCAAATATTTAGCCCATTTCAAAAATTAGCTTGTTTGTCGTCTTAGTATTTAAGTTTTTCTTTTGTCATTGTTATCACAGGTATAATTGAACTTGTGAAATTCAGTGAGAAAACAAGAACAAACTAAACATAAAGCAAGAAGAAAGGAAATAAAGATTAGAATGGGCATAAATAAATCAAGAATAGAAAAAATAGAGATAATCAATGAATCAAAATTTAGTTCTTTGAAAAGATCAACAAAATTGACAAAGCTTTAGCTATACTGACCAAGAAAAAGACATATTAAATTCAAATTACCAAAATCATGAATAAGAAAGAGAGCACTACTAATAAAAAAAACCTACAGAAATAAAAATAATTACAAAGAAATTCTATAAACAATTTATGTCAATAAATTAGTTATCCTAGAGCAAATGGGAAATTTCCTAGAAAGACACAAAATACTAAAAACTACTCAATAATAAATAGAAAATCTGAAAATACCTGTAATAATTAAAGTGACTGAATTAGTAATTTTTAAATTCCTTGAAAAATAACCCAGCTCTTGACGGCTTCCTGGTGAAGTCTCTCCCATATTTAAAAAACAAAATAATACAAATTCTTCACAAAATCTCTCAAAAAATACAAGAGGAAAGAATACTTCCCAACTCATCCTGTGAGGCCAGGATTACCCTGATACCAAAACCAAAGATATCACACATAAGGAAAACTACAGATTAATGTCTCTTAAGAAGAGAGATGAAAGAAATCCTCAACAAAATGCTAGCAAACCTAACCCAACACATGAAAAGGATTTCATATTATGACTAAGGGAGATTTATCCCAGGAATGCAAGGTTTGTTTAACACATGAATATCAATTACAGTCACACATCATTTAAAAGCAGGGATATGTTCTGAGAAACAGGTCGTTAGGTGATTTTGTTGTGCCAACATCCTAGAGTGTACTTACACAAACCTAAATGGTATAGCTTACTACACGCCTAGGCTATATGGTGTAGCCTATTGTTCCTAGGCTACAAACCAGTACAGTGTGTTACTGTACTGAATGCTGTAGGCAGTTAAAACGCAATAGTAAGTATTTATGTACTTAAACATGTCTAAACCTAGAGAAGATACAGTAAAAATATTATCTTAAAGATAAAAAATGGTACACCTATATAGGGAACTTGCCATGAATGGAACTTGCAGGACTAGAAGTTGCTCTGAGTGAGTCAGTGAGTGAGTGGTGATTGAATGTGAAATCCTAGGTCATTACTGTACATTATTGTAAACTTTATAAACACTGTATACTTAGGCTACACTAAGTATATTTAAAAATATTTGTCTTTCTTCAATGATAAGTTAACCTTAGCTTATCGTAACATTTTTTACTTTATGAGCTTTCATTTTTTAAAAGTTTTGACTCTTATAATAACACTTAGCTTAAAACACAGACATATTTTACAGTTGTACAAAAATATTTTCTTTATAGCCTTATTCTATAAGCTTTTTTTCTATTTTTAAGGTTTTTTTAAAAAAGTTTTTAAACTTTTCTTTTAGAAACTAAGACAAAAACACACACATTAGCCTAGGACTACACAGGGTCAGACTCATCAATATGATCGTCTTTTACCTGTACATCATGTACCACTGAAAAGTCTTTAGGAGCAATATACATGGATCTATCATATCCTATGATAATGATACTTTCTTCTGGAATACCTCCTGAAGGAACAGTCTGAGGCTGTTTTACAGTTACCTATTTTTTTTAAGTAGAAGGAGTATACTCTAAACAATAAAAAGTATAGTATAGTAAATATGTAAACCAATGACATATATTTATTATAATTATCAAGTACTGAGTACTGTACCTAATTGTATGTGCTATACTTTTATACTGACTAGCAGTGCAGTAGGTTTATTTACACCAGCATCAACACAAACACATGAACAATGCATTTTTCTACAAAGTTATGATGGGTATTACATCATAGTTATGATGGGTATGACATATTAGGTAATAGGAAATGTTTTAGCTCCATTATAATCTTATGGAAGCATTGTAATATCTGTAGTCTGACACTGAACAAAACATTGTTATGCAGCACATGACTGTAATGTAATACACCATGTAAATAGAATAAAATACAAAAAATGCACATGAACTCAATAGACCAAGAAAAAGCATTTGAAAACTCCAATAGCCTTTTTTGATGAAAGCCCTCAAGAAACTAGGAATAAAAGAAAACGACTTACATTTATAGTCACTGAATTGTTGATAGGAGTGCCAGGACAATTCAGTGGGAGAAAAGGGTGGTCTTTTCAACAAGTAGTGTTGGCACAACTGGGTATCTACATGTAAAACAATAGATTTAGAACTGTACCTGACAGCATATACGAATTAACTAAAACTGAATCACAGACATGAACATAACAGCTTTAGCTATTCTAACATCCTTAGAATAAAACATATGAGTAAATCTTCATGACTGGGAGTGAGGCAAAGCCTTCTTAGATATGACCCCAGAAGCATAATCAAAGAAAATGGATAAATTGGACTTCATCAGAATTAAAAACTTTTGTTGGCTAAATTACACCATCAAGGAAGTGAAAAGATAACTCACAAAAAATTTACATAGGAATAAATCTTCATAACTGTGAGTCAGGCAAAGGCTTTTTAGATGTGACACCAGAAGCATAACTAAAGAAAAAAAGATAAATTGTACTTCATCAAAATTAAAACTTTTGATTGTTAAATTATGCCATCAAGAAAATGAAAAGACAGCTCACAAACTTAGAAAATATTTTCTAAGTTTGTATCTGATATGGTGCTTCTGTCAGAATATAAGAAGAACTTTTGTAATCCAAAAATAAAGAGACCAATAACACAATGAAAAAAATGGGCAAATAATTTGAATGGATATTTCTTCAAAGAAGATATGTAAATGGCCAATAAGCACATGAAAAGCAGCTCGACATCATTAGTCATTAGGAAATGCCAATTAATACCATAAGATACTACTTCACACTTATGACAATGGCTAAAATAAATATGATAGACACTAAATGTGTTGTACAGGATGTGGAGAAAATTAAACCTTCATGTGTTGTAGTTGGGATTGTAAAATTGTGCAGACACTTGGAAACTCTTTGGCAGTTTCTCAGAAAGTTACATATCGAGTTACTCTATGACTAAAAAATTTAACTCCTAGTTACATATCGCAGAAAAATAAAAACATATGTCCCCATAAAACTTGTGCAGGAATGAAAAGAGCAGCATTATTTATAATAGCCCCAAATTGGAAACCTCCCAAAGGTCCACCAGTTGTTTAATGGATAAATGTAATGTGGTCAATTCATATAGTAGAATATTATTCAGCAATGGAAATGAATAAAGTACTGATATATGCTACAACATGAAAACAATATACTATGTGAAAGAAGCTAGACACGGGACCATGTATAATTCCATATATGTGAAATGCCCATAAAAGGCAAATTTAGAAAGATAGGAGGTAAGTTAGTTATTTCCTGACTGGGGACAAGGATAATGGGGGCTAACAGAAAATATGCATGTGGAATCATATTGGAGTGATGAAAATATTCTAAAACTGATTTATGGTGATGTCTTGGTCCATTTTGTGTTGCCATAACAATACCTGAGATTGGGTAATTCATAAAGAAAAGAGGCTTATTTAGCTCATGATTTCACAAGCTGGGAAATTCAGGAAGCACAGTGCTGGCATCTGCTTGGCTTCTGATGAGGGCTTTTATGCTACATCACATCATGGTGGGGAAGATCAAAGGGGAAATGGACACATGTGAAGAACTAAAACCTAACGGGCATCCTGACTTTACAACAACCCACTCCTATGAGAACTAATCTATTACCACAAGAACTAGTCCAGTTTCACCATAGCAAGAACTCACTCACTACTGGAAGAATGGCACCAAGCCACCCATGAAGGTGGAGCCCCCGTGATCCAATCACTTCGCATTAGGCTCCACTTGCCAACATCACCACGTTGGGAATCAAATTTCAAGCTGAGTTTTGATGGGGACAAATAAACCAAATCCAAACCACAGCAGTGAAGATTTTACAACTTGGTAAATTTACTACAAATTATTGAAATGCATACTTTAAAATAGTGAATTACATAATAAACAAAACATATATCAATAATAATAATACTTAAAAAGATCTCCATACATAGAAAACTCCCAATCCAGATGGTTTCACTGGTGAATTCAGTGGTATTCTGGTATGTGTTTAGCAAACTTTCCTTCTGGGTTGGTTGAGCGGGGGGTTGATGTTCAGAAGAAGCTCTATTTTTAGCATTTCTTAGTGTTTGTCAATTTCTGTGGTATAAAATCTCGCACTGTGGCTGATTTCAAGCTAGCAACGTGATGTCACTGAAAGCAGAGTTGGGAAGATATTCTAACAATATCTTTCAAGAGCTAGTGTTATTAGCTGGCTCCCAGACCACCGCTTGGTAAATTCTACCAAATATTCTGGTTGAATTATCTTCCAATTTCCTTTGTCATATCTTCTTTCACCTGTGGGTTGTTTTGAATAGTGTTGCTCAGCTTACTTCCAAATATTTGGGAATTTTCTAGAAATCATGTTATCATTAACTTCTAATTTAATTATATTGTGATGGAAGAACATACTTTGTGTTTTTGATACTTGAAATTTATTAGGTCTTGTTTTATGGCTCAGCATATACAAGTTTAAATAAAAAGGCCATATGCACTTGAAAAAAAAAGGTGTTAGGCAGTATTCTAGAGATATAAATTAGGTCAATTAATTTGATAGAGTCCTCCATTTCTTCTGCATTCTTACTGCTAATTCTAACACATGTCACCTAATGATTCGTTTCTACTAGCTTTTAATTTTTCTACATTAGTTATACCGCATTAATCATACATAGCTTAGCTACTAACAACTGGGGCCAAGACTGTTCATAAGGATTGTAAGATTTGTTATTGCAAGGACATTGGTCTCCCCAAGTTGATCTAAAGATCAAACCCAAACCAAATCCTATTCCTGTAGGTTTTGTTTGTGAGTGTGTATATGTGTGAAAAGTGGCAAACATTTGAAATGTGTTAGTAATGTTGTACAACTTTCTGAGATAATGGACATATTCTATATTTGTGCTGCATATGACAGTAGTCAATATTTGGCTATTAAGCACTTGAAATGTAGCTAGAGTGGCTGAGAAACTGAATTCTAAAATTGGATTTATTTTTAATTATGTTAAATTTAAATGTAAATAGTCATTCATGGCTAGTCACCACCATATTTGACAGTGCAGCTATATGAAAATGCAGAATGGCAAACATACAGAAGTAATCTTGAAAAAGGAGGACATAGATGCTACCTTTCAAACTTATTTATGAAACTATAAGAATTAAAGTATGGAGTACATATATATGTATATACACACTGACTCATCACAAAGAGCATAAAATGTATGTGTATACACTTACATACATAGGAGTCACCTGATCCATGACAAATGTGACACTGAAGTATAATGTAGAAAGAACAGCCTTTTCAAGAACCGATGTTAGTCAATTGGATATCTGTTTGAAAAAAAAAGTTAATCTTGCGTGACTCCTTTTCAAACTATGAACAAAAATCAATTGGGGCCGGGTACGGTGGCTCATGCCTGTAATCCCAGCACTTTGGGAGGCTGAGGCGAGCGGATCACTTCAGCTCAGGAGTTCAAGACCAGCCTGGCCAACATGGTGAAACCCTGTCTCTACCAAAAATACAAAAATTAGCTAGGCATGGTGGCATGTCTTTAGTCCCAGCTACTTGGGAGGCTGAGGCAAGAGAATCACTTGAACCCGGGAGGCAGAGGCTGCTGTGAGCTGAGATCGCACCACTGCATTCCAGCCTGGGCGACAGCGTGAGACTCCATCTCAAAACAAAACAAAATAAAAATCAATTGGAGAAGGTTTCCAAATAGAAATGTGAAAGAAAAAAAAAAAGTTTAAAGAGAATTCAGGGAATATCTTCATGTCTTTGTAGTAAGCAACAATTTTTTTCTTTTTTTGTTTTTTTTGTTTTTTTTTGAGACGGAGTCTCGCTCTGTCGCCCAGGCTGGAGTGCAGTGGCCGGATCTCAGCTCACTGCAAGCTCCGCCTCCTGGGTTCACGCCATTCTCCTGCCTCAGCCTCCCCAGTAGCTGGGACTACAGGCGCCGCCACCTCGCCCGGCTAGTTTTTTGTATTTTTTTTAGTAGAGACGGGATTTCACCGTGTTAGCCAGGATGGTCTCGATCTCCTGACCTCGTGATCCGCCCGTCTCGGCCTCCCAAAGTGCTGGGATTACAGGCTTGAGCCACCGCGCCCGGCCGCAACATTTTTTTTCTTAACAGGACACACCAAAAGGGAAAAAAAGTACTAACAGTAAAGACAGAAGGGGGATCTCTCCAGGCAAGATGATTGACTAGAGACAGCTCTGGTCTGCAGCTCCCAGTGAGATCGACCCAGAAGTCGGGTGATGTCAGCATTTCCAACTGAGGTACCTGGTTCATCTCATTGGGACTGGTTGGACAGTCGGTGCAGCCCACAGAGGGTGAGTGGAAGCAGGGTGGGGCATTGCCTCACCCAGGAAGCGCAAGGGGTGGGGGAATTTTCTCCCCAACCTAAGGGAAGCCCTTAGGAACTGAGCCTGAGGAACTGTGCACTCCAGTCCAGATACTGTGTTTTTCCCATGGTCTTTGCAACCCGCAGCCCAGGAGATACCCTCTGGTGCCTACCCCACCAGGGCCCTGGGTTTCAAGCACAAACCTGGGTGGCCATTTGGGCAGACACTGAACTAGCTGCAGGAGGATTTTTGTTTTGTTTTTTTGTTTGTTTTGTTTTGTTTTCTTCTGTACCCTAGTGGCACCTGGAACGCCAGTGAGACTGAAGCATTCACTCCCCTGGAAAGGGGTGCTGAAGCCAGGGAGCCAAGTGGTCTGGCTTGGCAGGTCCCATCCCCATGGAGTCCAGCAAACTAAGATCTACTGGCTTGAAATTCTCACTACCAGCACAGCAGCAATCTGAGATGGATCTGGGACACTTGAGCTTGGTGGGGGGAGGGGCGACCGCCATTGCTGAAGCTTGAGTAGGTGGTTTTACCCTCACAGAGTAAACAAAGCCACTGGGAAGTTTGAACTGGGCAGAGCCCACTGCAGCTAAGCAAGACCTCCATGGCCAGACTGCCAGATTTCTTCTCTCCAGGCAGGGCATCTCTGAAAAAAAAAGGGAGGGAGGGCAGCAGCCGCAGCCAGGGACTTACAGATAAAAACCCCATCTCCCTGGGACAGAGCACCTGGGGGAAGGAGTGGCTGTGGGTGCAGCTTCAGCAGACTTAAATATCCCTGTCTGACAGTTCTGAAGAGAGCAGCGGATCTCCCAGCACAGCTTCTGAGCTCTGCTAAGGGTCAGACTGCCTCCTCAAGTTGGTCCCTGACCTCCATGTATCCTGACTGGGAGACACCTCCCAGTAGGGGCTGACAGACACCTCATACAGGAGAGCTCTGGCAGGTGCCCCTCTGGGACAAAGCTTCCACAGGAAAGAGCAAACAGCAATCTTTGCTGTTCTGCAGCCTCCACTGGTGATACTCAGGCCAACAGGGTCGGGAATCGACCTCCAGCAAACTCCAGCAGACCTGCAGCAGAGGGGCCTGTTAGAAGGAAAGCTAACAAACAGAAAGGAATAGCATGTCCACTCAAAGACCCCATCCGAAGGTCACCAACATCAAAGACCAAAGGTAAATAGATCCACAAAGATGGAGAGAAACCAGTGCAAAAATGCTGAAAATTTCAAAAACAAGAACACCTCTTCTCCTCCAAAGGATCATAACTTCTCGTCAGCAAGGGAGCAAAACTGGATGGAGAATGAGTTTGACAAATTGACAGAAGTAGGCTTCAGAAGGTGGGTAATAACAAACTCCTCCGAGCTAAAGGAGCATGTTCTAACCCAAGGCAAGGAAGGTAAGAACCTTGAAAAAAGGTTAGATGAATTGCTATCTAGAATAACCAGTTTAGAGAAGAACATAAATGACCTTATGGAGCTGGAAAACACAGCACGAGAACTTCATGAAGCATACACAAGTATTGATAGCTGAATTGATCAAGCAGAACAAATGCTATCAGAGATTGAAGATCAACTTAATGAAATAAAGCAAGAAGACAATATTAGAGAAAAAAGAATAAAAAAGAATGAACAAAGCTTCCAAGAAATATGAGACTATCTGAAAAGACCAAATGATTTTTGATTTGATTGGTGTACCTGAAAGGGATGGGGAGAATGGAACCAAGTTGGAACACACTCTTCAGGATATTATCCAGGAGAACTCCCCCAACCTAGCAAGACAGGGCAACATTCAAATTTAGGAAATATAGAGAACACAACAAAGATACTCCTAGAGAAGAGCAATCCCAAGACACATAATTGTCAGATTCACCAAGGTTGAAAAATGTTAAGGGTAGCCAGAGAAAAAGGGCGGGTTACTCACAAAGGGAAGCCCATCAGACTAACAGTGGATCTCTATGCAGAAACCCTACAAGCCAGAAGAGAGTGGGGGCCAATAATCAACATTCTTAAAGAAAAGAATTTTCAACCCAGAATTTCATATCCAGCCAAACTAAGCTTTATAAGCAAAGGATAAATAAAATCTTTTACAGATAAGCAAATGCTGAGAGATTTTGTCACCACCAGGCCTGCCTTACAAGAGCTCCTGAAGGAAGCACTAAGCATGGAAAGGAACAACTGGTACCAGCCACTGCAAAAACATACCAAATTGTAAAAACTATCGACATTATGAAGAAACTGCATCAGCTAATGGGCAAAATAACCAGCTAGCATCCTAATGACAGGATCAAATTCACACATAACAATATTAACCTTAAATGTAAATGGACTAAATGCCCCAGTTAAAAGACACAGACTGGCAAATTGGAAAAAGAGTCAAGAACCATCAGTGTGCTGTTTTAAGAAGACCCATTTCACGTGCAAAGACACACATAGGCTCAAAATAAAGGGATGGAGGAATATTCACCAAGCAAATGGAAAGAAAAAAAAAACAGGAGTTGCAATCCTAATCTCTGATAAAACAGACTTTAAATCAACAAAGATCAAAAGAGACAAAGAAGGCCATTACATAATGGTAAAGGGATCAATTCAACAAGAAGAGCTAACTCTCCAAAATATGTATGCACCCGGCAAAGGAGCACCCAGATTCATAAAGCAAGTTCTTAGAGACCTACAAACAGGCTTAGACTCCCACACAATAATAGTGGGAGACTTTAACACCCCACTGTCAATATTAGACAGATCAATGAGATCAATGAGACAGAAAATTAAGAAGGATATTCAGGACTTGAACACAGCTCTGGACCAAACAGACCTAGAATAGACATCTACAGAACTCTTCACCTAAAATCAACAGAATATGCATTCTTCTCAGCACCTCATTGCACTTATTCTAAAATTGACCACGTAATTGGAAGTAAAACTCTCCTCAGCAAATGCAAATGAAGGGAAATCATAACAAACAGTCTCTCAGACCACAATGCAATCAAATTAGAACTCAGGATTAAGAAACTCACTCAAAACCACACAACTACATGGAAACTGAACAACCTGCTTCTGAATGACTACTGGGTACATAACGAAATGAAGGCAGAAATAAAGATGTTCTTTGAAACCAATGAGAACAAAGACACAATGTACCAGAATCTGTGGGACACATTCAAAGCAGTTTGTAGAGGGAAATTTATAGCACTAAATGCCCACAAGAGAAAGCAGGAAAGATCTAAAATTGACACCCTAACATCAAAATTAAAAGAACTAGAGAAGAAAGAGCAAACAAATTCAAAAGCTGGCAGAAGACGATAAATAACTAAGATCAGAGCAGAACTGAAGGAGATAAAGACACAAAAAACCCTTCAAAAAATCAATGAATCCAGGAGCTGGTTTTTTGAAAAGATCAACAAAATAGACCACTAGCAAGACTAATAAAGGAGAAAAGAGAGAATAATCAAATAGATGCTATAAAAAATGATAAAGGGGATATCACCACCAATCCCACAGAAATACAAGCTACCATAAGACAATACTATAAATGAGAGGTGAAGCCAGCTGGAGTTCCTGGGTCAAGTGGGGACTTGGAGAACTTTCCTGTGTAGCTAGAGGATTGTAAACATATCAATCAGCACTCTGTGTCTAGCTAAAGGATTGTAAATGCACCAATCAGCACTCTGTAAAAACGCACCAATCAGAACTCTGTAAAAACGCACCAAAAGTACTATGTGGAGCTAAAGGGTTGTAAACACACCAATCAGCACTCTGTAAAAACGCTCCAGTCAGTGCTCTGTGTCTAGCTAAATGATTGTAAATGCACCAATCAGCACTCTGTAAAATGGATCAATCAGTGCTCTGCAAAATGGACCAATCAGCAGGATGTGGGTGGGGACAAATAAGAGAATAAAAGCAGGCCACTCCAGCCAGCAGTGGCAACCTGCTCAGGTACCCTTCCATGCTGTTCTTCACAATAAATCTTGTTGCTGCTCACTCTTTGGGTCCACACCACCTGTAAGAGCTGTAACACTCACCACGAGGGTCTGTGGCTTCATTCCTGAAGTCAGCGAGAACAGGAACCCACCGGGAGGAACAAAGAACTCCAGACGCGCCACCTTTAAGAGCTGTAACACTCACTGCGAGATCCACGGCTTCATTCTTAAAGTCAGCAAGACCAAGAACCCACTGGAAGGAATAAATTCCAGACACATAAACACCTCTATGCAAATAAACTAGAAAATCTAGAAGAAATTGATAAATTCCTGGACAAATACACGCTCCCAAGTCTAAATCAAGAAGAAGTCAAATTCCTGAATAGACCAATAACAAGTTGTGAAATTGAGGCAGTAATTAATAGCCTACCAACCAAAAGAAGTCTGGGACTAGATGGATTCACAGCTGAATTCTACCAGAGGTACAAAGAGGAGCTGGTACCATTCCTTCTGAAACTATTCCAAACATTAGAAAAAGAGGGAATCCTCCCTAACTAATTTCATGAGGCCAGCATCATGCTGATACCAAAACCTGGCAGAGACACAACAAAAAAAGAAAATTTCAGGCCAATATCCCTGATGAACATCAGTGCAAAAATCTGCAGTAAAATACTGGCAAACCGAATCCAGCAGCACATCAAAAAGCTTATCCACCATGATCAGGTCAGCTTCATCCCTGGGGTGCAAGGCTGGTTCAACATATGCAAATCAATAAAAGTAATCCATCACATAAACAGAACCAATGACAAAAACCACATGATTATCTCAATAGATGCATAAATGGCCATCAAAAAAATTCGACACCCCTTCATGCTAAAAATGCTCAACAAACTAGGTATTGATGGAATGTATCTCAAAATAATAAGAGCTGTTTATGAGAAAGCCACAGCCAATATCATACTGAATGGGCAAAAACTGGAAGCATTCTCTTTCAAAACAGGCAGAAGACAAGGATGCCCTCTCTCACCACTTCTGCTATTCAACCTAGTATTGGAAGCTCTGGCCAGGGCAATCAGCAAGAGAAAGAAAGAAAGGGTATTCAATTAGGAAAAGAGGAAGTCAAATTGTCCCTGTTTGCAGATGACATGATTCTATATTTAGAAAACCCCATCATCTCAGCCCAAAATCTCTTAAGCTGATAAGCAACTTCAGCAAAATCTCAGGATACAAAATCAGTGTGCAAAAATCACAAGCACTCCTATACACCAATAACAGACAAACAGAGAGCCAAATCATGAGTGAACTCCCCTTCACCATTGCTACTAAGAGAATAAAATACCTGGGAATACAGCTTACAAGGGTTGTGCAGGACCTATTTAAGGAGAACTGCAAACCAATGCTCAAGGAAATAAGAGAGGACACAAACAAATGGAAAAACATTCCATGCTCATGGATAGGAAGAATCAATATCATGAAAATGGCCCTACTGCCCAAAGTAATTTATAGATTCAACGCTATCCCCATCAAGCTATCACTGACTTTCTTCACAGAATTGGAACAAAACTACTTTAAACTTCATATGGAACCAATAAAAGAGCCCTCATAGCCAAGACAATCCTAAGCAAAAAGAACAAAGCTGGAGGCATGACACTACCTGATTTCAAACTATACTGCAAGGCTACAGTATTCAAAACAGCATGGTACTGGTACCAAAACAGATATACAGAACAAAGGAACAGAACAGAGGCCTCAGAAATAGCACCACACATCTACCACCATTTGATCTTTGACAAACCTAACACACACAAGCAATAGGGGAAAGATTCCCTATTTAATAAATGGTATTGGGAAAACTGGCTAGCCATATGCAGAAAACTGAAACTGGACCCCTTCCGTACACCTTAGACAAAAATCAACTCAAGATGGATTAAAGACTTAAATGTAAGACCTAAAACCATAAAAATCCTAGGAAAAAACCTAGGCAATACCATTCAGGACATAGGCGTGGGCAAAGACTTCATGTCTAAAACACCAAAAGCAATGGCAACAAAAGCCAAAATTGACAAATGGGATCTAGTTAAACTAAAGAACTTCTGCACAGCAAAAGAAACTATCATCAAAGTGAACAGACAACCTACAAATGAGAGAAAATTTTTACAATCTATCCATCTGATAAAGGGCTAATATCCAGAATCTACAAAGAACTTAAACAAATTTATAAGATAAAATCAAACAACTACATGAAAAAGTGAGCAAAGGATGTGAACAGACACTTCTCAAAAGCAGACATTTATGCAGCCAACAAACATATGAAAAAATGCTCATCATCACTGGCCATCAGAGAAATGCAAATCAAAACCACAATGAGATACCATCTCACACCAGTTAGAATGGTGATCATTAAAAAGTCAGGAAACAACAGGTGCTGGAGAGGATGTGGAGAAATAGGAACACTTTTACACTGTTGGTGGGACTGTAAACTAGTTCAACCATTGTGGAAGACAGTGTGGTGATACCTCAAGGATCTAGAACCAGAAATACCATTTGACCCAGCAATCCCATTACTGGGTATATACCCAAAGGATTATAAATCATTCTGCTATAAAGGCACATGCACACGTATATTTATTGTGGCACTATTCAGAATAGCAAAGACTTGGAACCAACCCAAATGCCCGTCAATGGTAGACTGGATAAAGAAAATGTGGCACATATACACTATGGAATACTATGCAGCCATAAAAAGGATGAGTTCATGTCCTTTGCAGGGTCATGTCCTTTGCAGGGACATGTTGATGAAACTGGAAACCATCATTCTCAGCAAACTATCACAAGAACAGAAAACCAAACACCACATATTCTCACTCATAAGTGGGAGTTGAACAATGAGAACACATGGACACAGCAAGGGGAACATCACACACTGGGGCCTGTTGTGGGGTGGGGGGCTAGGGGAGAGATAGCATTAGGATAAACACCTAACATAAGTGATGGGTTAATGGGTGCAGCAAACCACCATGGCACATGTATACATATGTAACAAAACTGAATGTTCTGCACATGTACCCCAGAACTTAAAGTATACTAGAAAGAAAGAAAAAGAAAGAAAGGAAGGAAAGAAGGAAGGAAGGAAGGACGGAAGGAAGGAAGGAAGGAAGGAAGGAAGGAAGGAAGGAAGGAAGGAAGGAAGACATACAACTTAAGAACATTTGCTCATCAAAACGCACCATTAAGAAAGAGAAAAGGCAGTACATTGATGAGAGTATTTATTTGAAATAAATGTACTTAACAAAGAATTTGTATGTAGAATATATGAAGAACTTCTACAAATCCATAAGAAAAGGCAGGCAACCCAGTGGAAAATGGGAAAAGACAAACAGGCAATTCAGAAAAAATGGCTAATATAAATGACTAATGAACAAATAAAAGGATTCTCAACCTCATTATTCATCAGGATCAGGGAAATGAAAATTAATGCCATACGGTAATACTTTTACTCTCATATCTGAATAGATAAAATGAAAAATGATAGAAATATAATTTCTTTCTGAAGACGTGACCAACTGGAATTGTCATACACTGCTGGTGGAAGTGAAAATTGATACGACTACCTTGGAAATTTACATGGCAATATCTAATATGTATGAATTTATGCACAACCTATAATACAGCAAATTTTACTTCTAGGTATTTACCCAATAGAAGTATATGCATATGTTCACCAGAACACATGTATAAGATTGTTCATAGCATTACTATTTATACTAGGCATCAATTTAAAAACTTCCCCCTTTACAAAAAGGAAAAAGATTAAATAAATTGTGTTGTATTCACATAATAAAATAGCACACAGCAATGAAAATGAACAATCTATAACTACTCACAAAAGTGAGTGAGTCTTTTTATTATTATTATTATTATACTTTAAGTTGTAGGGTACATGTGCATAACGTGCAGGTTTGTTACATATGTATACTTGTGCCATGTTGGTGTGCTGCACCCATCAACTCGTCAGCACCCATCAACTCGTCATTTACATCAGGTATAACTCCCAATGCCATCCCTCCCCCCCTCCCCTCCCCATGATAGGCCCCGGTGTGTGATGTTCCCCTTAAAAGTGGATGAATCTCAATAAAAGAAGTCAGTTACAAAATATTATTATATGGCTCTTTTTATGTAAACCTCAAAAATAGACAAAACTAATGTATGATGATACAAGTCAGGTAAGTGTTCATTCTTAGGAGGCTTAATAATTGGAAGCAGGCGTGAGTGGGGATTCCAGGACGTGGTAATGTTCTGTTTTTCATTCTGAGTGCTGTTACATAGATGTGTTCACACTGTGAAAATTCATAGAATTTTATGCTTATAGTTTGTTCACATTTTTTCCTGTAGATTATACTTCAGTAAAAATTAATAAAACAGAAATGAAAACAACAGACTCATATCAACCCTAGGCCCTTGTAAAATCCAGAAGGCTTCTATATAGCTGTGTTTAAAGAGAGCCTCATCTGCAGCAGCAAGGAAGACTGTACTGGAAATCAGGGCTGGGAGCTAATTGTAAGGGGGTTAGAGATTCAAAATGGCACTGGATATATAACTTGAAGAGGTCTCCTATGTCAAAATCAGGGACCTCATGGAAAACAGTAACCATGAAACCTTGGATTAGGGAGATTTGCATGGAAGAGCCTGAGAATCTTGAACTACCAGATTCCCTTAATCTTCCAGATCAGCAGCAGTTCCCCTACACCTGCCCCTCTGACTTGCTAGAGGAGGGCAACCTCCTCAGACTTGGAGACCCTGAAAATACATTACCAACACAGGAGACTTACATAATGACATATTCATCATCCGCACTGTCATTGCGACCAAACCAATTAGCATTATAGGCAGAGCTGGGAAGTAAAGTCCCTGCTCTTGGAGGAAAGAGGTTACAACCAAAAGAAATGGAAAACCTAGCTCAAATATACTGGCACAAACCCCAGGAACATATGTGGGAGGAGATCTTGAGGCTTTGAATGGGAATCAGGGAGAATAAAGGAGCATTACTGACATGACATGACACACAGCAGAACCATTATACGACTACTCACTCCTAGGAGAAAATGACTGACTGGTTAACTGCTTGCTATAGAAAGGTGCTGAACCCTTGACTCTGGTTGCTCAGCTGTGGTGCAACCCAGTGTTTATAGCCCACCTGCTCTTGCCAGGTTGCATAGTGGAAGTTGGAGACAGGTAAATTGATGCTACCAGGCTGATATTCCTGCTGTTTGATATACTGTAAATAATAAATTGTTTTTCTCTGAGCCATTAAATCTTGTTGTCTTCTTTTGGCACCTGTGGAGTGTGGCAAACTGATATGCTTGCTTACTTAATCATTTCATCTGGAGTCTAGCTACTCCATGCCATCCTATATGAATGAGTTTCTGCAAGGATTGGCATAGGAAGCAAGGTGCCAACATAGACAATGACTTTTTGAAAGAGAAAAGGCAGGGGACATATGGGACAATTCAGGGATGTAAGGAAGCTCCCTGGGAGATAGGAGGGATTGTGTCTGCCCAAATAGTAAATTAAAGGGAAGGTAAATGGTCTGCTTTTTGAACATGAGGTGAGTTGATGAATAGACACTGAGTGCAAGAGGTCAGATTACAATAAACTATTCAAATGGCATCCTCTTCTACAGAGTAGAGGACAAGGGAAACACCTCTGATTCCTGTCGAAGAGAAAAGCACAACTTTCCCCCATTTGAAAACCACGACTAATATTCCTACAACTGCAATATAACCCCATGCAGAGTAGTAAGATGCACCCAAGAAACAAAGGAGGGCAATCTGATAAAACTTCTGTCCAAAGAGTGGGGTGCTGTTAGAGATTCAGTTGGTGCATCTTATGCCGGAAGAAGAACTGTTATGCTTTACAGAGTGAAGGGTAGCGAGCAGGCCTTCTCACATATGATTCATGCAGACTCTTCAGTCAGGGCAGAATCATGTCACAAACCATGGCTTTACTGTTTTCAATTTCTATTTCAGTGACGACATTATGTTGAACCTGGGGAGAATACCAAGGAGGAAGTTGTTCAAAACATGACGGTTGTAGCTGCTCCAGAATGACTGTACCATGGGCATAATGGTAATTTTGATAATGAGCCTTTCATCCAGAGAATGCCTGATAAGTGTTTATGCTCTGCCTCCCTAAAGTGAAAGTGGATGACTAACTTTGTTGTTAGTACCTCGAGGCCCTGTGCAGGTGGCTATGATTGTAGGCTGAAAAATATCTAAGATAAAGACAGACCCATCCTCATCCAAGCAAAACTTCTGTAATCTGAGATAAAATAAAGAACGATGGGAAAAAGAATAAATCCCCTACAAAGGGACCTAGCCATAAATCAATATAGATTTGGCTGTAAAACAGAGTTTCTCAAAGAAGAGGTTAATGGGTTGAGTACTGAAGCAACTGGGTGCAGATAGGAGCAATAGGCATAGGGAGAAGGGGCACAAACAGGCAGTTGTTTATCCAGTTGAAACTTGCAGTACCTCAGTAGGGACAGATTTCTCCATGGAGATCAATATCTCTTTACAGGAGGAAGTAAGAAGCCATTTCTAGTTAGCTGGATAGAAATGTTGGTAGTCTGGGTACCCCATTTGTGGGTTCCGTCTTTATAGGAGGAAGTAAGAAGGCAGTTGGCTACCACAGAATGATAGTCAACTGGCTTCTCACTTCCTCATTATAGGCCTTATTATCCTATGGTAGCCAATTGGCTATCATTCCTTGAGCACTTCCACTGCCCGACCCTAAGCCCTTGTATCCTGATCTGAAGAAGGGCAACTAAGCGTGAGGTCAAGGTCTTTCTGTCCCCAGTGGGGCCCAGAGGTCATATGCCTCTGCAAGGGTACAATGTGGCATGGGGTAAAGGTAGGAGATGAGATATTTTGTGGCTTGTTTGGATACCAGTGCTTAAATAACTGTCCTATCAGATTATGTTGAGGGGCAAGTGCTCCAGTGAATTGGCTGAATTTGGCAATGTAGTGAAATGGGGAAGGGGATTAACTGTAACCATCTGGGTGTGGTCACTTAGACTCCCATTATGCACCACTGCTGTTATTCTTACTGCTTGAGGTATAATTGTTATTGCTGTTTTACACGCATTTACTGTGAGTACTCATAGAGTCTAAGAAGGGGGATTCTCCCACTTGTGAAAAAGAGCATCTTACAATATGATGATAGTGAAAAGACTATACGAAAACCACCAACTAGACTTCCAGTTCTCTCTTGTATTACACTACAGAAATAATATAGAATTCCAGGAGATGAGAAAGTAATCAAGGCCTTGATGAAGGACTTAAAGACAGTAGTAGTGTTGAAAGCTTTTATTTCTCGACAATGGCCCTGAGTGTCTAGTGAAACAGGTGAATGAGAGGTGGGGGCTTATTGCCAACTGAATTTAGCCATTGTCCCTGTAGCTTCCACACAATTACTATGCTATATCTGGAGAGAGAACCTAGATTTTCTTGATGTTTGCCATCAATGAGCATGCAGACGTGTGGAATAAGTTTTTTTCCCTTCTTGGATAACTTGATTCCAATATATTGATGATATTGTGCTGGTAAGCCCCAGCAGCGAACAAGTGGTAATGGCTGTTTGCTGACTTGCATGAAAGCCAAGGGGTGGTTCATTACTCCTAATAAAATATAGATACCAACCACCCAAGTCAAATTATTGACAGCCATGTGGGCTAAGGCTCAAATACCAATCTCTAAGATATAAAACGGAAGGTTACTTGCATTTTGACTGACCACTACCTAAAAAGAAGCCCAGAAGTTAATTTGACTGTTTGGATATTCGAGACAATATGTGCCTCATCCAGACAGTTTGTTGCACCTTACATATGTGTTGAGCAGAAAATCTAGCAAATTTCACTGGTTATGGTAATAACAGGTAGGCTAGGGAGTGACATGGGCCTGTAAAACCCCAGGGGTCCCTTGGAACTACAAGTATCTGCTACTGATGACTATCCTGTGTTGAGCTTCTACCAAAGAGAGACTGCTTCCACCTGTATGTGCCCGTCAAGTTCCCTGACCAGGCCATCCATCACACTCCATTTGGGAAATAACTAACTGTCCTTCTATTGGGAAGTTATGGAGAATGAGAACCTTATTCTGGAATGCCAGGTAACATTTTGCCCAGACACCTCCATCTTGGGTTTGTTCATTGAGATGCTTACAGCAAAGTCAGACAGGCACAACAGTCTTCTTTTATTAAATGGAAATATTATATTTAAGAGAGAGGCAAATCTGGTCCCACAACTGTGTCTTCCTTACACAAACAGGTTACATACCTTTAGAGGATTTTGAACCTCCCCTTGCTCATTCACAAGGGAAGCCTTTTGCTATCTGGTGATCACACTTCCAAATCCCCAAGGATGATTGACCTTGGATTCCTGATGACTCAGCTGAAGTAAAAGCTAATAGTGTCACTGGGTATTGGCAGTAATTAAACCCCAAGGACAACCCCGGAAGACCTCCTACAGTGAGGGCCAGTCAGCACAATGGGCTGACTTGAATACTGCCATCCTTGTCCTATATAACACTCATAGAGAAATGGCATATTGTATTTTCACTGACACTTGGGTTAGTGTCAGTGAAAACAGCTCATCTGTCTCTTTGAATTCATGGAGAATGACTACTGATATATAAAAGGCATCCCTCTATTGGACCAGGAACTCTGGAAAGCCATTTCTGCAGCCAGACAGAACATTTATGTAATGTGAATGCCAAAGGAAAGCATCCATACTCAGAAAAGCCTAAATCAAACAATGTGGCCAATTGCACGTGCATAGCAACGCTATCTGTATTCATCATAGGACTGGGCAAGTGACCATTCCACCATAATCCAATGGGCTTAAAAGAATTCCATCTGTGTCATCTATCAGTAGGTGACACGACTTTGAGCCTTGACCATACCTGACGGTCTACTTCCGTTCTCTGCTGCCATCTTGTGGCTACTTCTGGTATCTAACAGCCATTGAAATCTATTCCAGTTGGAAGAGCCTGCTACCGAACTGAAATTGATTGGACATTTTATAGGAATTGATACAGATGATGCAAAATTTTGCAGACATTTTGCAGTGGTCTGCAAAATAAAATGTGTTGGAAACCTTAAAAAAAGAAATCTATTCCAACTATGAAGTTGCCATTCCTGTGTGAGTTGCAGATTCTGGGAATACCACGGTAATACTTGAGTCTGAGTTCTACTATGTTCTTGCCACTTACAGTCTTCCAATGCACAGTGTTCAAGGTTAAGGAGACCCAACAATGCACTGATGGGGATGTCATTCGCCGTGCACCCCACGCCCCTTTTCTTGCTCAGGCTGCTGGCATCATCAAGAGGTGGAGTAAATTTTCAAAACCTTGACTGTAAAGTATTTCTAGGCAATCCATGTTGCCAGAATTGTGGACTACACATCATAGTCAGACTGTATGGTTATTATCTAAGGCTTCTCCCTGTAAGAAATATTTATCTTTCAATGGTCGTGTGAATGTCAGGAGAGAAGGGGTCAGAGAACAAGGAGACCAGGCTTCTAGATCAGTGATTCTACACTGACAATCTCCAACCATTCCTCTTTTTTTCACCTTAGACAACAAAGTGAGATAGACTCCAACCTATTGTTCCTGCTATCACCTAGCTTCTGTCATTGGGCATGGGATGTCACAGATCACAAGGATAATGATCCGTTGGTAGAATTTCTGAAGCTTGGATTTACCTCTGCAGTGGCTCACTCAAGCAGCAATAGATAATACTAGATAATTGAATAGACAATAATAGATCACTGAAATTCCTACCATTGTACCATAGCCCACATAACTCCTGGCATATCCGGGTGGGTCTGGGAGCAAGTGGGAAATGGATGGGTGAGTAGACAAGGTACTGACTACTGGATTAGGACCAACAGATTGTGTGGCCATGGAGGGGGAGCAACAACCTCATCACCTGGGGGAAAGTAACAACCTCAGTATATGGGGTCTTTAGACCTTGGAAAGTACGGAAATGGGGGAGCAATCAATGTTCTATGTCCCCTGGATTCAGTACTACTGCTTGGCAAATATCTCCAAGGTCCATCTGAGTCAAGTGGTAGCCACAGCTGACTGACTCACATTGAGGTCCATCTTTCTCATCCACATGCTAAAAAGCTGAAAATCTTCCATAGGCACGGCTGTCAAACTTGGATCCCTTCATGCATGTACAAACACTCTGACCAGTACAATCTTGTTTGTGTGTGACTGGTACTAATCCACATGATTCTCCTGATGCACCAGTGGCCTATGCCATGTATGGCTATCAAAACTGTGTCTACTCAATGATGTCACCCATGTGATTTTACCAAACCAATACAAAACCAAGTGTGAGAAGCCTCTTTGGGTAATATACTTGTATGTATTAGAGAGGAGGCCACAGAACCTTTCCATTGGGGGTAGTGGTGACATTTTAGCTCATGTATGGCTCCCAGTAATCACCGAAGGTGATGCCACCCATTTTATCCCTTGTTGGAACACTGGGTAAAGAGGGCTGTCCTAGCTAGGGGGTATTTTGACTCCTGGTTCTATACCCCTGGCATCAGTGTCCATGCCCCAGAGACAATGGTCAGGAACAAATCATTAGCTTTAGCAACCATAGCCAATGAGATGGCACAAACTCTAAAACATCAGCTAATCAGTCTAAACTTTTTTTGTATAGCTTTTAATGAATAATAGACTGGCCTTAGACTACACTCAGGCTCACCAGGGAGTAGTATGTATGTTCATCAACATCTCCTTTGTGTTTGTCTTCATTCTATTATTCAGGTAAAGCAGCTCAGCTAATGTATCAGTTTAGGTGCAACAATTTGAGCAGCTAGGGCACTTTCCTCCAGGATCTGAACTAAAAACTGATATTTGATGCTGTGGCCCCCAAATCTAGAGTATATGAATCTGAGAACCAAGGGGTAAAAAATCAGACTGGCTCTTATATAAAGGAGTCTGATTCCATTTTTGAATACTTGAATGCTGAGAGCTTTTAAACCTCAACCCCCCTTCTTCCCCTCCACCCCATATATCTGGGCAAACTGATAAAAAGTCCTAGGTAATTTCTCCTTGGGCACTAGTAGGAGGTTCAAACCATGCAAGTCCATACTTGTGCAATTGGAACCCTCATCCTGACCCCTCTCCCTAACCACAACAAAAACCTGAAGTCAGTCTTCTTTTTCCACTTTCTCAAGCCATTTTCAGATCATCTTGGGAAGCCTGTCCTCTCCTCTGAAAGCATTAATTATGTAAGTAGTAAGTCATACCTACTTGCTTTGTGTAAGATGTTATCAGTCTTGAATTAAATTTTAGGTGGGGGTTGTAGGGAGAATTCTTACCCAGCATAATGCCTACATGGTGTAGGTAAATTTCTACCCTGCCTTAAACTCTGCTTATCTTTAAGAAACGGAATGCCTGAGGTCAGAAGTTTGCTTTTGTGACCAAATGGGCTAAGACGGTGGGATCCAAGATGGAAGCTCAACCTCTGAAGAACCTCTAGGTTCATTATAGTCTAAATTCCATACTAAATAATAACACACCAACACCATGACAGTTGACAGTCTTCATGACAACAATGGGAAGAAACCATAGAAGGACAAAACAGAAGGTGGTACTCTGGTTTTCAGAAGTTCTTTGCCCATTACCAGAAAATACATGAATAGACATGAATATTCCTCCCCTTGCTTTTTTTTTTTTTTTTTTTTGAGATGGAGTCTTGCTCTGTTGCCCAGGCTGGAGTGCAGTGGCGTGATCTCAGCTCACTGCAAGCTTCACCTCCCGGGTTCACACCATTCTCCTGCCTCAACCTCCCGAGTAGCTGGGAATACAGGCGCCCACCACCACACCCAGCTAATTTTTGGTGTTTTTTTAGTAGAGGCGGGGTTTCACCATGTTAGCCGGGATGGTCTTCATCTCCTGACCTCATGATCCACCCGCCTCAGCCTCCCAAAGTGTTGGGATTACAGGCGTAAGCCACCTCTCCTGGCCCTCCCCTTGCTTTTAATGCCCAATCCATTCATTAAAGATATCCTATGTCTGTGTTTTCCCAGCTCTCATGAGTGAACTGAGAAGTTGGTTTGTGAGCCACACTCCTGCTTCTCAATTTCATGGCCATCGAACAAGACTGCACTGCTCGAGGCTCACTTTTGGTTTTGTGTATTGGCTTCACAACACTGAATAAGAAAAGATCCAGTTTTGGGGGGAACCAGCTTTACCAGTAACAAGTTGGCTCACATAATCACAAAGGCAAAGTCCTGTGATAGGCTTTCTATAAGATGGAGAATGAAAGATCCCACTAGCATGGGTCCCAGAGAAGCCAGTAGTGTGGCACAGTCCAAGTTTGAAAGCTCAAAACCAGGGAAGCTGAGGGTGAAGATTTTAATCTGAGGCTAAAGGGCTGAAAGCCTCTAGGAGGCTGCTGGTGCAAGCCCCAAAGTCCAAAGGCTGAAGAACCTGAAGTCTGATATCCAAAGGCAGGAGAGGGTAAAGGGCATCCTGCTCTAGAAGAGAGAGAGAGCATGAAAAAGAAAACCAAACAAGCTGAATATCTCCCTTCTTCTGGATGCCTAACCCCAGATTAGATAGTGCCCATCCACATTGAGAGCATGTCTTCCTCTCTCAGTTCACTGACTCACAAGTTAATCTTTTCTGGAAACACTCTCACAGACACACCCAGAAACAATGCTTCACCAATCATCTAGATATCTCTCAATCTAGTCAAGTTGACATCTAAAATTAACTGTTACAGGGGTCCATCCTTTCTTTGTAGAGAGGCTACAACAGCTCTTCTCACCATCATTCTCCATAGCACATTTGCAGAATGTGTACTTCCTATCCCTGAAACTTTAAGGTCTGCCATATTAGATGCCCTGTATCCCAAGAGGGAGTGCTTCCAGTAAGAGACACAGGTTGGTTTCTATTAAACTTGAGGCTACAACTACTGCCTGGTCACCTCAGTTTCCTCATGGCAATGGATCAGCAGGCAAAGAAAGGAGTTTATATACCAACAGGGAAAATCAACCATGATTATCACTGTTGGGGTTCAGAAACTGATACCCCAAAATATGGCACTTTGACATGCTGAACTGAAAAAGCATCTAGATCTCTCTGACCATCCTCCACCCTACTGCCTCTCAATCTCTGTCTCTCCCAAAGCACAGATGGAGTTCTCTGAAGTTTCTTTTTCTGCCTGAAGTGTGGACCTACCAAGGAGAACAATGTAACCACACCTGAACAAACCATTTCACATGGTAATATCTGTCAGACTCATTCAAATTCCCAAGAGAACTATTTACAAGTTAATCTTTGTTCCATGATCTATTCATTCTCCCTTTTAATCATTTATTGCCCCTCAACAGAATTTCTCTTCTTCCCCTTCCTATAACCGGTTCTGCCACCATAACCTGTTTTGCCAGAATCCAAGCCCCCATTCTTTCTGTAACTTCATGATGGTATATAAGCTTCTACGCCCCATTGGGGCATGGGGCAATTACTCTGTGATTCTTCTTGTGTATGTGTTAATGAATGTGTGTGCTTTTTCTCCAATTAATCTGCGTTAGAGGGCACAGAGGTAAATTTTCTTTTGACCCCTGCACCATGCAGAGATAAAGGTTGTTGCTGCATCATGGGGATAGGGAGGAATATGTCTGAAACCCAGAGGATTCATCTGGCATTCTGTTTACGGAAAAACCAAACTCTGTAAAATATTTTAAATAGGTTTATTTTGAGACAATATGAGTGACTGTGGTTCAGGGAAAACACTAACACAAAAAGCCTTGAGTAAGTGGTCCTGAGGAAGCCAGGTTACAGTTTGTTTGTTTATTTTTTATTTTTATTTTTGCTGATAGTAAATAGAATGCCATACAGTTTGGTTTTATACATTCCAGGGAGGCAGGAATTACAGGCAAAAACATAAATCAATACATGGAAGGTAGACATTGATTCGACAAGATATCTTGAAGCGCAGGGTTGAGGGAGAGTGGAGCTTACAGATTATAGGTGAATTTGGAGATTATTTAATTTCCAATTGGTTAAAGGAGTAAGGCTCTGTCTAAAACTTGAGGTCAGAAGAAAGAAATGTTCAAGTTAAGATAAGAATACTATATCAGAGCCAATCACAATATACTGGGTCAAAATGACCTGTTTAGCAAGATTGATTGCCTGCAGGCATGACTTAACCCTTGCCTGGCATAGTCCTAGGTTTTGTTTATAATTTGGTATCTTATTGCCACAAGGTTCTGTTTCGTCAGTCTTATTATCTCTATTTTAACATTCTGCAGGTTGATTGTTGTCTAGACTACAAAAGGGGAGGGGTATCATGACGCATGTTTGACCTCCCTTCTTGTCATGGTAGGGAATTCAGTTTTTAAGGTTTCCCTGGGTTCCCACTGGCCAAGAGGGAGTCTGTTCAGTTGATGGGGTGGGCTTAGAATTTTATTTCTAGTTTACAATTCTTTTGGTGCTTCTGTGGTCACTGGCAATGGTAAATGGAATCAGTATAAAATAGTTGTTGATTCCTTCATAATTTTAAGATCATTTACACTTGACGTATTAACTAAATGGGGCTAAATATGACAAAGTGTCTTTACTGTTGTCTCAGAAATCATTCTAGGAGGCTTGTCCTTTTACTCTTTGTCATGGTTAATCCTGGTCCTTTAAAAACAGTATCTCTCTATCCTTATTCACTCTTTGGAGGCTGCAGGTGGATTTAGCAACATTCATTCTTTGATCACCTTCCAGTTCCTGTTTTTTTTTTTTTTTGAGACGGAGTCTCGCTCTGTCACCCAGGCTGGAGTGCAATGGTGTGATCTCTGCCTCCCAGGTTCAAGCAATTCTCCTGTCTCAGTCTCCCGAGTAGCTGGGATTACAGTGGCATGCCGCCACGCCTGGCTATTTTCCTGTTTTTAACACTTCTTCAACTCCGTTCTGACTGCATCCATTTAAACTTTATGTATTCTTTTCTAAGTAGATTTAATAATGTTAAAATATCCAAATTCTCTCTCTTTACCATCACTAATATTTTATCTATATACTGATTTATTTTTTATGTTTTTATGACAGTGTCCCTACTGGCACAAGGTGTCTCCAGGTGGAAACTGGGAAACAAATTAAGGTCACATGCCCCAGGAGGCCCAGCATATCAGAACACTATAGTTTGCTGGCAATGGTAGAATTAAAAGGACCACACTTGTGTGAGCTCAGTGGGCGGCGGCAGGGGTGGGAAGCCCAGCACCCGAAGGCCTCAAGGAGAGCTGAGGACCTTGCTCACTCATTGGACACAGAGCATCTCCATCGTCACTTCTCAGCAAATGAGTTTACAGTTTGTAAGAACGGAAGTTGCCATTTGTTGACCCATCCAGGCTCTGACCCTGTGGCTGACCTTGTCCGTGGCCATTTTAGTGGCTGCCTTGGTGGGTCCCACTTTGCCCCGCATTCCTGTACCGGGGCCTTCACAGCCACTGTCACAGACGGCTGTCTCCTGTTCGGCTGCCTTCTCTGCCACCCCCACCACTTTGCAGCAGGCCCGACTGCCAGCTGACTCCCTCTCCTCAGCGGCAGTGATCTGGGTGGCCGCCATCTTTGCTACCTTTGTTGCTGAAGCCCCATTTGCTGCCCTAGTTGAGGTCCTGACTGGTGAGTCCCTCCTGCCATGTCTGCATCTGAGAAGCGAGACCTGGCTCAACATAGCCAGAGTGGAGCTTGTGACGGGGCAGCCCTGGACCCTGGATTCATTGGGAGTGCCTTGGTGCCTGAAGAATGGGTGGCTGAAGTCGAGGCAGAGGTGGCCGCTGAGGATTTCCAGGAGGCAGTAGATGCCGTTTTGGAGGAGGAGGAAGATGAGGCCTGGGACCCCATTGATAACTGGTTTTTTCAGCTTGTAGAAGAGGAGGAGGAGCTGGGAGAGGAGGAGGAGCTAGGAGAGGAGGAGGATGAGGTGGAAGAAGAATTTGAGGAGGAAACGGAGGAGGAGGAATTTGAGGAGGAGGAGGGTGAAAAAGAGAAGGAAGAAGAAGGAGAGGAGGAGGACTATGAAGAAGAGGAACAGGATGAAGACAAAGAGGAGGACGAGGAGGAGGCTGAGGATGAGGACAAGGAGGAGAAGGAAAAGGACAGCAAAGAGGATACAGAAATTGCTTGTGGCGCCTGTGAGTTCCCATGATGATGTTTTAGTCCCTATTCCAGGATCTGGTCCATTTCTTTCTATATTGTATTTATTATTACTATAAAGACCATATCCTGGTCTGGCCCCATGCAGACTGCGTGTTGTTTCCAGGAACATGAGGACCCGGGAGAGACACTTGCGCCAGGGGAGTGGGAGGATCCAGGAGTGGGAGGATCTAGGAGCAGGAGGACCCGGGAGCAGGAGGACCTGGGAACAGGAGCATCCTGGGGTGGGAGCACCCGGGAGTGGGAGGACCCAGAAGTGGGAGCGGAGGTCTAGAATGGCGTGTATCCGGCAGAAGGAGCCTTGCCCCGGGATCCAGAGGAAGCTGCAGGGGTCGCCTCATTCCTGCAGGCAGAGGAAGCAGAGGGGAGGTGGAGGTCTGGGAGAATGAGGTGCTGGCTGATGCCTCCAAGTCCTGGGAGACTGGGGTCTGTGCAGCGTAGGGGACTGAGACCTGAGAGTGGCAGCAAAGTCCTGGGGGACCCTTGCAACTTCTGTTGGCACAGCTGGCTTAGTTGCTCAGAGCCTACCTGCCGTTGTTCAGCAGCGGGTCAATGCTGTCAGGAAACTTCAGGCAGCATATGCACAACTAGAAGCTCAAGTCTGTAAAGGTCTTTACAGTCTTGAAAAAGAAAATGTGCTTCCTTTTACCAACCTCTGTTTGATAAAATATCTGAGATTATCAGTGTAACGTATGAGCCCATAGAAAGTGAATGTCAGTGGGAAGTAGGTGGTCAGGAAGGGAGGACCTTGGGAGGAAATGGAAAGAGCATGAAAACAAAGGGCAAATAGATGGCATACCTCACTTTAGGTTGACAGCTTTTAAAAATGTAAGGATTTTTGGTAGGATGATCCCAGAAAATGATGAACTTGTACTAGAGCACTTGAAAGACATGAAAATAAATCTTTCAGGGGTTGAGAAACCAGTGAGCTTCACCACAAAAGTTAAATTAAAGAAATATTTTTCAGTGAAGTTCTGACAAAAACATACCAAATATTATCAGACCTAGATGATTCCGATCTCTTCTCCCAAGGGCTAGGAATAATCAGCAGCACAGGTTATGAGATCTGTTGGAAAGAGGGGAAAAATATTATGGTGAAAAATATCAAGAAGCAAAAATGTGAGGGTCATGGAAGTGTTGTACTTACCAGTAGGAACATTCTCAGCTATTCTTTTTCCCCGACATATTTCTATTCCCCAGGTTCTGCTGAGCATAGAGTATGGGATACGGCTACTGAGTATAAACTGGAGTACTTTTTTGGAGAAAGTCTCCCAATGTCTGTATTATTCTTCTCTAAAGAAGCAACTGAATATAAGTATGAAAATTCTGATGAAGAGGCTCAAGAAGCTGGAGGCAAGAAGGAGAGAGAAGAGGATGAAAATGAAGAACTGGAAGAAGGACTAGAAAAGGATCCGGACTCAGCAGAGGACAGCACCTTCAAAAAATCCAGGTATTCATGTATAGTCTTGAGTATTAACTAACCACTTCTGACATACACCTTTTACTAGCAGCGTTATGTTTTTAATTTTTCTCTGTAAGCTAAGTAAGCAAAATATTGGTAAAATTTTAAAAAGTTTAATGCTAATAATGTATTTTCATATTGGATAAATAGAAGGCAATATGTTCGGAAATGTATTTCATTCATAGCTACAAGTCCTTTATCTTGTAGCTCTAAGATTGCTACAGATGGGAAATCTATTAGACCCAGTAGTGGAGATCGATATTTGTTTACAGAAAGGTCACGAGAAGAAGGAGCAGCAAAGTGGCTGGGCCATGCACTAGTTTGACCTTAATCGCTCGACCACAGAAATGTAGTCTCTTGTACTGATAATGTCTTTGAGAAGGTTGACTACTGTATTTACAAAGTAGTAAAAAGTTAAGGATTTCAAGTGAGACCACACTTTGTGGTTACTACATAAATATTAGTTCTGTTTATATATTTTTATTTCATATGACATTCAAAAGAACAGAAATTAGTTATCATTTATCACTGAATTGGTAATTAAGTCTTAGCATATATTTTCTTTATTGCCTTTCACTCTCTTTCTGAATTTTCTTATCTGTGGATGTCTGATAACAGCCTCATTCTCATATGGAAACTGAGGGTCTGGAATATATATGGTTTGTGTAAAGAGAACAGACTTTTAAGGTGGAAAGATTTATGGAATTCATAAAGTGACCTCTCAAGAAAGGAACAAGCATTGCTAGTTGTGGACAAGAGGGCAGTAAGGTTAATATGATCTGATCATTGAAACCATTGAATGTATGAACATCCTAACATCCAAGGGTCTGTGTTACAAGAGGAAAATGTTTTATTTTCTCCTTATTGAGACAACAGTGTACACACAGTTGACTCATAGATTTAGAACGTTATTAGTGCATGTTAATGTTGTACAAATGTTAATTGTTTCTTATTTCATTTTATAGCTTGGAGGCGGAGAAAGAAATAGATGGAGAAATAAGAAATTAATTTCCTCTTCATGGATGTTCTAGTTTTCAGTAGCTCAAACAACTGGTTTTGTTAAAGTTCATTACACAAAAATGATGTCAACTGATATCTGATTTTACTCTTACATTTTATGTATATGTTTGACAGCATTTGTTCATGTTAAAAAATAAAAGCTTGTTTGAAATGAGTACTTTGCAGATTATTTTTTACAAAAATAATACTGACTGAAATTTATCTTTGTATCTTTTTGTTTTGGTTTAGCATATTATCATTAAGATAAGTCTTTCAACTATTTGGGAAGCCTTTTAAAAATTCTGTTATTGCAGCCCAAAATAAAATACAAAGCTATAAACAATTTGTGTAATGACAGAGGTAGAGGTCTAGTCTCTACTGACTTTTATTGGAAGAATCAGATGAATGACCCAGCCTGTCTGGAGACCACATGGTACTAGTGGGCTGCTATTGAGTGGCAGCATCAGCTGAAAAGTTGTTAGAAATGCAAATTCTCAGACCCTACTCCAGATCTACTGAATCAGAGATTCTGAAGGTAGACCGGCAATCAGGGTTTTACAAGTCTTCCATGTCTTCAGGTGCTCCCGAACACACTGAAGTTTGAGAGCCACTGGTTTAGAGCAATGGAGGAAAACAAACTTCACCTACAGTAGGACCAGCTTTAATTCTCTAACTTGGTATGGTTGCAGGTAAACTGAACAGCACAGTAAAGTATGGACTGGGAAAGAGACTAAAATTCTCAGGGGCCTGAGACACAAAGAGTGCCTGGAGGAATGTGTTTGTTTCCTAGGGCTACCATAATGAATTGCCACAAACAGAGTGGCTTAAAACAACAGAAATTTGTTGCCTCAGTTCTGTAGTTTAGAAGTTTGAAGTCAAGGTGATAGCAGGGTTAGTTCCTTCTGGAGGCTGTGATGGAGAATCTATTCCATGCCTCTCTCCTAGCTTCTGCCATCAATTTTTAGTATCTTTTGGCTTGCAAATAAGTGACTCTAATCTCTTCTTCCGTCTTCACAGACACTGTGTTTTCACCTGTGTCTCTGTCTTTGTGTATCTTCTTTTTAAGGACACCAGTCATGGATTAATGGCCCACCTAATCCAGTATGACCTCATCTTAAATTGATTACATCTGCAAATATGATATTTTCAAATAAGGTCACATTCACAGGTTCTTGGGATTAGGACTTCAACATGTCTCTTTGAAGGACCCAATTCAACTTAAAACAAGAAGCAAAGATTGGGTGGTGGCAGTGAAAAGTGGGTAAGAGGAAAAAAAAAAACCAGTTCCAGAAGGATATAAGCATTATACCATGCATATGAAGTCTAAAAACATGTAAAACATTCACTGTAATGACTGTGGTTATGTACATTTACAGTAAAAGGCATACATGTCAGTGATGCATACACATGTAACATGCAGATATGTATATATGAGAATGATAAGCACCTTAAGAGTGATTAGATCTTGTGGAGAAAAAGGGACAGTTTAATTGGGGAGAGGTACAAGGTGGACTTCACCTCTATTTGTAATATGTTTCTGAAGTTGGGTGGTGGGTTCACAGATGTAGTATTCCTGTACCTTTGTGTAGGTCTGAACGATTTCTCAACAACAGCAACAACAACAAAAACACTTAAAAGAGGAAACGGGCCTATTATCTGGAACCTGTTTAAGGAAAAAAATGAAGTTTGTGTTGACCAGAGTAGAGTGTCAGAGAAGGGGAGGGTCAGGGGTTTTAAGGTAGAAGGCCTTGTTTCTACATTTAATTAAGACTGCCTGGATGCTTGCTAATTGGCATCAATATCTTTATATACTATGGCAGCATATCTCATATTCTGGTGTATATATATTTTTATTTTTTATTTTTTATTTATTTTATTTTATTTTATTTTTTTTATTATTATACTTTGAGTTCTAGGGTACATGTGCATAACGTGCAGGTTTGTTACATATGTATACTTGTGCCATGTTGGTGTGCTGCAACCATCAACTCGTCAGCACCCATCAACTCGTCATTTACATCAGGTATAACTCCCAATGCAATCCCTCCCTCCTCCCCCCTCCCCATGATAGGCCCCGGTGTGTGATGTTCCCCTTCCCGAGTCCAAGTGATCTCATGTGCACACGTATGTTTATTGCAGCACTATTCACAATAGCAAAGACTTGGAATCAACCCAAATGTCCATCAGTGACAGACTGGATGAAGAAAATGTGGCACATATACACCATGGAATACTATGCAGCCATAAAAAAGGATGAGTTTGTGTCCTTTGTAGGGACATGGATGCAGCTGGAAACCATCATTCTTAGCAAACTATCACAAGAACACAAAACCAAACACCGCATGTTCTCACTCATAGGTGGGAACTGAACAATGAGATTATTCTGGTGTATATTAACATTACTTATATATGTGTATCTATTCCCCTCCACTCCTTAGAGGGTGGACATCTGAAAGATTTTATTTATCTATTTCTCCTAAAATACATAGCACTGTGTTTTCTTTTTAGTAGGTGTCTAAAAAGAGTCTGTTAAAACAAAGTCAACATAATGCATCCACAATCCATTTGTGTCACTACTGTTGACATTTAACAATGTATTATCATGTAGTAACACACAATGTTTCCTATGGCTATAACCAAAAAAGGCACAAGGCCTTTTGTCACCATTGTTTAAAATGAATGGGCAGTCCAGGTCAGAATTATCCATGTCGTGTCATTTGAAGGGCCTTAAGTTGGCTCTGATTGGTCCATGGCATGTTGGTGAACTGTCTTTCTATCTGTCTTTCTATCTCTCTATCTATCTACAAAATACCCTGTGCTCTAAAAATTTTATTGGGTGCTGTGGATTGAGTATGTCCCCTCCAAAACCAGATGTTGCCAATATAACGGTATTAAGAGATGGAGCCTTTGTAATGTGATTAGACCATGAGGGCTCCTCCTTCATGAATGGGAGTAGGTGCCCTTATAAGGGGCTTGATGTACAGAGTTGGTTTTATCTTGCCCTTCTGTCTTCTGCCATGTGAAGACATAGCAAGAAAGCCCTCACTAGGTTCTGGCATCTTGGTCTTGAACTTTGTAGCCTCCAGAACTGTGAAAAAATAAATTTTTGTTTTTTATAAATTACCCAGTCTCAGTTTTTCTGTTATGGCAGTGCAAAATGGACTGACATGGGAATTTACTCCGTTAGACAAAAGGCATATACACAGCTCTCTTAGATAAGCTCATTTGGCTTTGGGCATCTCCTGAGACTGCTTAGGGACAACACCCATAATCCTCTTAGATGGAATATTGTTTTTTTGAGGTGCTTCTCCACTTCTTTTTAGGCCTTGATAATGGATTTTATAATTGCATCACTGGCTTCATCTTTATACCATATTTTCCTGGAAAGATTCTGGATTTGATCTTTGCTTAGATGCCCTTTCTTAAGTTTAGCATTATTTTCCATCTGGAGACACTGGGGATTTTGAAAGCAGCAAATTATATCTCCATTTTGTTTAAGCTCAGGTCTGTCCCTTAACTTTCTCTTCTCACATTTTGCTATAAACAGCACCCCCCTTTCCCCCCAAAAAAATCCAGGAAGCACCATCAACATTCTTTTTGGAAATATCCTTTGGTATATTCACAATCCAAATTGTGAATATGTTTTCTACTCTCCACATCATTGCACTAAATAACAAGGGATCCCTTTCCTCCAGTTGCTAATAAATTTTTCTTTACTTTCCCTTAAGCTCTCACAGGCAACCTTCATAAAGATGGTTAGGTTTCTGATAATGGTGTGTTCCAGCATCTTAGACTTTCATTAATACTCTTTCCAAATTCCTTCCAGCTTCAGCCCTCTGCTGGTTTTAAAGTCATTTCACATGTTAGGTTTTGTGCAGCACCCTACTCTTGGCACCAAACATCTCTTTTAATTATTATTATTATTATTATTATTATTTTGCCAAATAACAAGCTCTGAAATGGAGTGGCTTAAAACTACAAATAATTAATGTCTCACAGTTTCTGTAGGTCAGTAGATTGGTTTAGTTTTTCCTCCTGCTCCAGCCATGTAGGGCATGCCTGCTTCCCCTTCTCCTTCTGCCATGATTATAAGTTTCCTCAGGCCTCCCTAGTCATGCTTCATGTATGACTTTGGAACCGTGGGCCAATTAAACCTCTTTTCTTTATCAACTTAAAAAATAGATAAATAAAATAGTAAATAAATAAAGAGTGGTTTAGATGGATAATACCACCTTTGGGTATCTCATGAGGTTATAGTCCAGAAGTCAGTTGTGACTAAAGTCATTTGAAGGTTTGACTATATCCAGAAGGTTTGCTTCTAATCACATGGCTATGGATGGGATACCTTGATATATCATTGGCTATTGATAGTAAGTATCAGTTATTTACCACATAGTTCTCTCTGTTGGGCTGCTTGAGTGTCCTCATGACAAGTATTTTAGCCTGTTTGTGCTGCTAACAAAACACCTGAGACCAGGTAGTTTATAAACAATGAGAATTTATTTCTTATAGTTTTGGAGGCTGGGAAGTTCAAGATTAAGGTGTTGGGAGGTTTGGTGTCTGGTGAATGCCTCTTCCTAATAGATGGTGCTGTTTAGATGTTCTTACATGACATAAGGGACAGAAATGGCAAAAGGGAACGAGCATTGTGTCCTCATACAACAGAAGAGTAGAAGAGTAAAAGGGATCTAAGCTAGTTCCCTCCAGCCCTTTTATAGGACACTCACTAATCCATTTATGAAGGTGGAGCCTTCATTACTTAATCACTTCCCCAAAGGCCCCACTTCTCACTATCACCACAATGAGGATTAATTTTCAACATGAATTTTGAAGGGGACACATTCAAACCATATCAACCTGACATCTGGCTTCTGTAAAAGTGAGCAATTCAAGAAAGAGTAAGATGGAAGCCACAATGTCTTTTATGTCCTAGTGTTAATATCACACCTCATCATGTCCCCAATATCTTACTATTGGTCACATAGGTCAGCTCTATGAAAGAGGACACTACACTAGGACATAACCTGCAGGAGGCAGGGATCATTGGGGTGACCTTGGAGGCTGGCTATCCCAGTGCCTATGCCAACCAGTTGTTAAATATAGTACCGCTCTTTGAGACCTAGAATATAGGAAGCTTGTAATGGGCTTTACACTTTAGAGGCTTCATGCCTTCCCTCTTCCAGTCTAGCCTTTCTGCAAGTGGCCAAGAGTTCAGTGTATGGGGTCAAGGGGATGTACACACTCAGAGCCCATGCCTCCCAACCCCAAATATTCTCCAGTTACCTGGAGCCCTGAATTTGCTGCCCAATTGGCTCCAAGATCTCAGCCTCAAGAGGCCTTCAGGCTCCACTTCACTGGGTCTGTGCTCCTGAGGGTTAAGTGCACTGTTAATGTATACTCTCAGCACTAAGTGGTGATCAACAAGCAGTAGCCGTATGCAAGGAGCAGGGGACAAGTGGGCTTCAGTATCCATATATATGAATATTGAAGCCTTTTGAGGTAAGGAATGGAGCTCAGAGTATGCAGTGAAGTGCTAAGGAATGACAGATGCTAAGGCCTGTGATGTATAACAGAGACCTGGGGTGGTGACTCTGCTATACTCACATCACCAAAACAGAACTTCGAAGAGTCCAAGTGTCGTGGACAGATCCTAAACTGACTCCCAATAATCTTAACCTTCCAACATTCACAATCTTGTATAATTCTCTCCCCTTGAATTGTATTTGGCAGGACCTGTGACTTCATTCTAACCAACAGAAAATATATGGCAAAGGTGATGGGATGTCACTCTTGTTATTATGTTGTGAGATTTTACATACGCACATGCACACACACACACACACACACACACACACACACACACACACAAACACACCCCTCCTTCATCTGGTAATTTGTTATGCAGCAACAGAAAACCAATACACCAGG
The DNA here is from genome assembly GCF_024542745.1 of Macaca thibetana thibetana. Taxonomy (NCBI): domain Eukaryota; kingdom Metazoa; phylum Chordata; class Mammalia; order Primates; family Cercopithecidae; genus Macaca; species Macaca thibetana. Next base: position 102,112,633 of record NC_065598.1, on the reverse strand, counting down.
CCCAGAATTAGGTGGTTTTTGTTTGTTTGTTTTTTGCTGGAGGGGAGCCATGGATATCGCAGATACCCAGATGTGTAGTCTTGAACCTCATCCAACCATTCAGAAGCCAGCTTCTGAATTTTTGTGGGTTTTATTTCCCATTATATGGCATACATGCATCCTACCAAGATATCTAGGGTAGTTGCCACATCCCGTGCATCAGGTCTGATCAGCATAATATTATCAATGTAATGGGAGAGCATGATGTCTTGAGGAATGGAGAGGAGATCAAGCTCCCTGAGGACTAGATTATGACATAGGACTAGAGCGTTAATATATTCCTTCATACTGTCTCTGTAAGATTCCTATTATAACTGCTTCAGCTCTGCACCTTATTACAGTAACTTTAGCCAACTTGTCTTGTTCATTAAGTATTGCCACTTGGTCTCTTTCACCCTGGGATCACAATATCCCTATTGGATTCAGAAAGACCAATTCAATGGCAGTAATTCTGACTGCCATTTCCACTGTAAGGAGATTATCTATCACAGGGTACTTGCTAGAGAAAATCAATACATTCCTCAACAGCTTATATGAAGCTTCTGTGTGGTGAATTTTTTTCTCTCTCTGATAGTAAAGGTCATATTAAGCAGTAATGTACTAGAGAGTAATGAGGGAATTCCATTACTATCGTATGTTACAACATATTAGAAGAAAGCAATAAAAGGCATAGTACTAGAGAATTAGTATAAATAAAGGACGAATAAAGGTGTCAATGAAGTCCAAAGAAGGAGGTAAGGAAATTTGCAATTGAGGATGTCTTTGAGAAGAATGATTCAAGTAGAGGCACCAGCTGATGACAAAGCCTCTGGGTAGGAGCTGGCCTGGCACATTTGAGGAATGACAAAGAGGCCATATTGACTGGAGCTGAGTGAGCAAGGAGGATAGTAGTGGGAAAAAGAAGTCAGAGAGGTGATGAGGAGGCCAGAATCGTACAGGGCCTGACAGGGCCATTGTAATAATTCTGTCTTTTACTTTGAGGAAAGAAATTCAAAACCATTGTGCGGCTTTCAGTAAAGAAGTGACACAACAATAGTAGCAAACACACTTGTAGACTCTATGTCAGACTCTATTGAAAACTTTAGAGATATTAATGCATTTAATCTTCACAACATCCCTCTAGCAAGTAGGTGCCATTGCCATCCCCATTATTTAAATGAGTAAATTGAGACAAGAGAAGTTAGAAAAGTTGTCCAATGATATGCATCTAGTATATGGAAGTGCCAGGCTGCAAAGCCAGACAGTCTAGACCCAATGCCCATTCACTTAGCTGTTGCAGAGAGCTGCTTCTTCTGATAGGTCTTAGGTTTGAAAAGGCTCACTTTGACTTCTGCAATTAAATAGAATGTTCAGGCATACTATTTATCAGCTAAGTTTGTTGCCACCAGTATGCCACCAGTGCTGCAAAGAATCAGTCTGTCATGTCAAGCACCAGATGAAGTCTGTGGCTTGGGTTTAAGGTCTGTATACTGTTTGCAAAATGCCCACCTTTAGTCAGCAACAATGAGAGACTAAGAAGTTCCTAGGGCCTGTCCTTTCACAGAAACACCATTAAAATGAACAAAAATGGCCAGAATCAACATTATCAGAACTCTGGACTATAGTTAGAGGATTATGGTAACCAAGCGAATGTTGAATACGGAAAAAGGAGACAAACATGGTAAGAGAGCTTTTTGGCATTTTAATAGCTTTCCTCCACTCCCCTTCCTGGTGTGATGTCAGTCTTGAAGATGACAACCTGTATTCCCTGTATGGACACTGGGTTTCAAAAAGAGCAGAGCATAACTTGTTTCCAAGGAATTGTGTTTATATATTTTGACCTGTCTGGGGGTTCCTTGAAGGATTGAAACAAGGCACTTGCCTTTGTTTGGCTAACTTGGAACTCCCTCATGGCACCAAAATGTAAGCAGGAGGTGTTCTTTAAAAATATCGGGGGGGGGGGGGCGGGAAAGAACAAGCCACTGGCTCCTGGGGCAAAGATTACTGTTTGAGTAAATAATAAACACACTGAAATCCTGTGAGGAAAAGCTGGGGCTGCAGTTATGATACTCTGGGGAATAAGGGCTTTGAAAAGCTCCCACATGTAATGGAGAATCTAGAAAGCCATGTACATGCCTGGGGCAGGATGCATGTTGAGACATATCTTGAGAAGGCCCTCAGCTGTCACCTCTGTCTGACTTTAGGCTGAGGGCAAGCAGATGGGAAGGCTAGGGCAGAGTTGTAAATGGATTAACTGTCAAAAGAGTCCCCCAATACTGAGCCAATCTGTAAAGACCAGAGGGTACATTTTTTCTACTTTTTTTCAGTGGACTCCAGTCATTTGAGGACATGTCTGTCAAGCCACCAGCTGACCACAGGCTAAAGGAACAGAAACTTCTGAGACCTCACATGACAAAGCCTTTTAAAAATTACTTTAGAAATGTCATAAAACAAACAGGCAACTGAAATATGCAGCAGGTAACATCAACAAACCATATAGAGGGGAAAATATGATTTCCATGGTAATTACACTATCACATTCAAAATGTCCAGTATTCATAAAAATTAGGAGGTATACAAAGAAATAAGAAAATATTGCTCATTCACACGAATAAATTATATTAACAATGAATGTCCTTTAGGGAGTAAGCCATTGGATTTATTGGACACAGACTTTAAATCAACTGTTTTAAGTATTCTCAAATAAATAAAGGAAACCAGAACAAAGTCTCAACAAATAGGGAATACGAATAAAAATATATAAATTATGAAGATAAGTCAAATAGAAGTTCTGGAACTGAAAAGTACAATAAAGCTAAAATTCAAAATTCATGGCCGGGTGCAGTGGCTCACGCCTGTAATCCCAGCACTTTTGGGAGGCCGAGGTGGGCAGATCATGAGGTCAGGAGATCGAGACCATCCTGGCTAACACGGTGAAACCCCATCTCTACTAAAAATACAAAAAATTAGCCGGGCGTGGTGGCAGGCACCTGTAGTCCCAGCTACTCGGGAGGCTGAGGCAAGAGAATGGCGTGAACCCGGGAGGCAGAGCTTGCAGTGAGCAGAGATCGCGCCATTGCACTCCAGCCTGGGAGACAGCGATACTCTGTCTCAAAAAAAAAAAAAAAAAAAAAAAAAAAAAAAAAATTCACTGGAGGGTTTCAACAACACATTTGAATAGGCAGAAGAATCAGAAAATTAGAAGATAGATCAACTGAAATTATGCAGTCTGAGCAGCAGACAGAAAAAAGAATTACAAAAACCTGAACAGAGTCAGAGAAATATGGAACACCACCAAACACACCAAAATATGAATAATGGTAGTACCAGAAGGAAAAGAGGGAAAGGAGCAGAAAGAATATTTGCAGAATTAATGACTGAAAACTTCAAAAATTTGGTAAAAAAGAGAAAAATCTACACATGTGAAAGCTTAATGAATTCCACATAAGATAAACATAAAGAGATCTTCCACACTGAGACACATTATAATCAACTGTCAACAGCCCCAGAGAATCTTGAAAGCAGCAAGAAAGAAGTGAATTGTCCCATATAAGCGATCCTCAATAAAATTAACAGCTGATTTCTCATCAAAATCATGGAGACCATGAGGCAGTGACATTTAAAAGACTGAAATAACTTTATTTATTTATTTATTTATTTATTTATTTAAACATATTCTTTCAATGGACAACTACTCAATAATACAGAGAAACAAACTGTGAATAGATCTAATAACATAAACACTTCTTCCAGACATTATGCTGTGAAAAACAAAGCTAGACACAAAAGAGTACATGTGTATGCTTTCATTTATATGAAATTCTAAGACTGACAAAATTATCCTATGATTAAAAAAAAATAAAACAGTGGCTGCCTGTTAGCAGAGTGGGAGGGTTTGACTTGGAAGAGATATGGCGAAACTTTCTGAGGTGATAGAAAATATTTTGTATCTTGCTATGGGTTACATTTGTGTCTGCATTGGTCAATACTGTAAAGTTAGGATTGGTAAATTTTAACATATGTAAATCTTACCTCAAAAAGAACTAAAGAAAGAAGTATTAATAAAGTGGGAGGAGATGGGAAGAGAGGAGACAGCTAGATGAAAGAAGCACGGCTGTAATCCTGGCACTTTGGGAGGCCAAAGCGGGAGGATGGCTTGAGCAGGGGAGTTTGAAACCAGCCTGGACAACATAGCGAGACTTTTTCTCTACAAATAAGAAAAATATATCAGCCAGGTGTGGTGGCATGTGCCTGTAGTCCCAGCTACTTGGAAGGCTGAGGTGGCAATATTGCTTGAGCCCAGGAGGTTGAGGCTGCTGCAGTGAGCTGTGACTGCAGTGAGCTGTGACTGCACCACCGTACTCTAGCCTGGGTGACAGAGAGAGACTGTCTAAAAAAATAAAGTAAAAAATAAAATGACATAGATAAAACAAGCACAGCATTGATAGTTGATAACTATCAAGGCCAAGTGATAAGGACATGGGGAAATACCACACTGTTCTGTTTTTTATATTTATTTTTTTCTTTCCAACTTTTATTTTAGATTCAAGGAGTACATGTGAAAGTCTGTTACATGGGTAAGTTTCGGGTCATGGGGGTTTGGTGTACAGATAATTTTGTCACCCAGGTAATCAGCATAATACCTGATAGGTAGCTTTTCAACCTTTCTCCCACCTCCCACCTTCAAGTAGGCCCCTTGTTCCCTTCTTTGTGTCCACATGTACTCAGTGTCTAGCTCCCACATATAAGTGAGAACATGTGGTATTTGTTTTTTTGTTAATTCTCTTTGAATAATGGCCTCCAGCTCCATCCATGTTGCTCCAATGGATATTGTTTTGTTCTGTTTTATGATTGCATAGCCTTCCATGGTATATATTTACCATCATTTTCTTTATCCAGGCCACCATTGATGGGCATGTAGGTTGATTCTGTGTCTTTGCTATTGTGAATAGTGATACAATGAACATATGCATACATGTATCTTTATGGTAGAACGATTTATATTCCTTTGAGTGTATACCCAGAAATGGGATTGCTGGTTGGAACGGTAGTTCTATTTTAAGTTCTTTGAGAAACCTCCAGATTGCTTTCCACAGTGGCTGAACTAATTTACAGTCCCACCAGCAGTATATAACCATTTCCTTTTCTCCATAGCCTTGCCAGCATCTGTTATTTTTTCACTTTTTAGTAATATCCATTCTGACTGATGTGAAATGGTGTCTCATTGTGGTTTTGATTTACATTTCCCTAATGATTGGTGATATTGAGTCTTGTTTTTTTTCATATGCTTGTTGGCTGTGTGTATGTCTTTTTTTGAGAAATTTCTATTTATGTCCTTTGCCCATTTGTTAAATGGGGTTGCTTGTTTTATGCTTATGGATTTAAGTTCCTTACAGGTTCTGGATATCAGACCTTTGTCAGATGCATAGTTGGCAAATGTTTTCTCCCATTCTGTAGACTGTTTAATCTGTTGGTAGTTTATTTTGCTGTGCAGAAACTCTTTGGTTTAGTTAGGTCCCACTTGTCAATTTTTATTTTTGTTGCAATTGCTTTTGGAGTCCTTGTCATGAAGACTTTGCCAGGTCATATGTCCAGAATGGTATTTCTTAGGTTATCTTCTAGGATTTTAATAGTTTTAGGTTTTACATTTAAGTCTTTAATCCACTGTGAGTTGATTTTTGTATATGGTGAAATGTAGGGGTCCACTTTCAATCTTCTCCACATGGCTAGCCAGTTATCCCAGCACCATTTATTGAATAGGGAGTCCTTTCCCCATTGAAATTTTGGTTGACTTTGTCAAAGATCATGTGATTGGTTGACTTTGTCAAAGATTATATGGTTGCAGATGTGCAACTTTATTTTGGGTTTCTCTATTCTGTTCCATTGGTCTATGCATCTGTTTTTGTATGAGTACCATGCTATTTTAGTTACTGTAGCCTTGTAGTATAGTTTGAAGTCAGGTAGTGTGAACAAAGCCTCCAGCTTTGTTCTTTTCACAATTTTGTTATAAAAATTTAGGAATAGCATCGAATCTGCAAATGGTTTTGAGCAATATGACCATTTTAAGAATATTGATTCTTCCTATCCATGAGCATTGAATGTTTTTCCATTTGTTTGTGGGTCATCTCAGATTTCTTTCAGCAGTGATTTGTAATTACCATTGCAGAGATCTTTCACTTCTCTGGTTAGCTGTATTCCTAGTTATTCTATTCTTTCTGTGATTATTGTGAACTGGATTGTGCTCTTGATTTGACTTGGATGTTATTGGTGTATGGAAATGCTACTGATTTTTGTGGTTTGATTTTGTGTCCTGAAACTTTGCTGAGGTTGTTTATCAGATCTGGAAGGCTTTGGGCACAGACTATGGGGTTTTCTAGGTATAGAATCATATAATCAGCAAACAGAAATAGTCTGACTTCCTCTTTTCCTCTTTGGATGCCTTTTATTTCTTTCTCTTGCCGGATTGTTCTGCCTAGTACTGTCAGTACTATGCTGAATAGGAGTAGTGAAAGTGGCCATCCTTGTCTTGTTTTGGTTCTCAAAGGGCATGCCTTCAGCTTTTCCCCATTCATGAAAGAACTTTAAATAACCAATAATTTTCTGTGAAACCATCTTTCAGAAATGAAGGTTAACATTGTATTATGTGAATTTCACCTCAAAAAAAAAAGTGTTAATGCTCATCTTCAACCACTGGAATCATGCTCAGAGTTCTCATGAGATTGTGGGCTCTCAGGAATGAGAGCAAATGAAGCAACATCTGGATCATGTCTCTACTTCACACTCACCCTTGGCCATAAATTAATTAACAGGCATCATCAACCACTTTTTCTCTCTCCCATCTCATGCCCTTTGCTAATGGACATATTTGAATGTGTGTAATTAATGTTATAGATACAACTTTTCTATTCAACCCTTGGTGATCTGCTTGCTCTTCTCTCCCTTCTTTCCATTGCCAAACAAGACTCTGCTGACCAAGGCTTGTGATAATTGACTGCTTCTTCCCACCTTTACTTCTATTGTAGATCTTGCAATACCCTTAGCTCTTAGGAACTTGCTTCTTCCTTTTATTATTAGTTTGTACCTGGCCTTGACCCACTGTACTCTAAAACTGGGGGCTTTTCCAAGTGCCTCCTACTTCTTTAATCGCTGATCCTTGGTCTTTTCTATTTGTACCCATTTGTATAATGTTTGTATAATATATATAAATATATATAAATAAGACTCCCACCTAGAGCAGTTCGTTTGTATCTACAAAAGATAAAATATGAAAGCCAATACAATTAACCAAAAAAGAGTTTTCTTCCCTGGCAAAAGAAGAATCTTCCAGAATAGTGACTATATATTGGAAAGGATATTCCAAGGAGATAGCAGCACACTAAGAAATGGGTACAAATAGGAAAATATATATATATTTATAAGGCAATAGAAGTCAGGTTCTTCAGCTGTAGCATATCTTGCACACTTTGGTAAGTCAAATATCATCTCCGAGCCTCAGCAAATTGGGGATAATAAATCCTGTCCTTATAATTAACACAGTTGTGAAAACAAGATGCAATATGCGAAGACCATTGTAAAGAACATTCGGAGATAATAGAAAATTATCTTTCATAGTGAACATTCATAGAACCACTCAGTGAGAACCCAAGACTTCTCTTTTGATGATTAGTTCCATCTTTATGATGCATTGGATTCTTAGAATTAAGGTTAGAATTGAACCAACAGGTGCTCAATGAATGCTTATGCACCAAAGTGAATCAATAAAATTTAATGCTATATATTGCCTTCATTTCAAAACATTTCAGACCCTGCTTAGCTAAGTGCAGGGGGATGGGAGCCTGGAGGTAGGGACAGTGGTAATGATGATGGCTTGTTCTACTGCAATGAGCCCAAGTCAGTACTATAAGAAGCAATCTTTGGTAACATCCTGAGTGAACCTCAGGACAGAGACGGCTCATTCCTGTCTGCATTTTCTCCAGCATTGGCACATAGTAAGCATTTGGTGATTTTTTTTTTTTTTTAATGAAAGAAGCAATGAATGGCAAGATAAAATAAGTCCTTATGCCTGGCAATATGATTAATAAAGAAGTCCTGTGGAAATAGTACTGAACATGAAATCAGAATCCTTAGGCTCTAATCCTGATCTGTGGACTCCATGTGTAGCTTTGTGCGGATCTCTTCCCTCCTTTAATCCTCACACATATCTGGGGGTAGTGGTGGAGAGGGTGATCTATAAGGTGATTTATAAGGGCATTCTTACTGCCTTGATGTTCTATGACAAGAGTTACCACATTATGATGAATAGTGAATCATTCAATTACACGGGACTGGAATATAGCTGTGAGGTGTGCCATCATGGGATGTAAGTTTCAACCTCTGTCAACAAATATGAAAGAGATAGATGCCTGAGAATCTGCAGCCTCAGGGGGAAAGGCAATAGCCCTTGTCACTGTTGAAACCTTGTCTTTACCATATTGAGCAGTGGCACTGACTGAGGCTAGGAGACAATGTAGATGGAGAAACGTATCACTTTGATGTAGAATTTTGGCAGAAAAGGGGGAAATGCCAAAGACCAGTGAAATGGTTGTAAAAATCAACTAAGTCAAGACCTTTCTTAGTTTGTAGAACTCTAGGAAGTTAGGCCTGGCACGGTGACTCATGCCTGTAGTCCCAGCACTTTGGGAGACCGAGGTTGGAGGATCACTTGAGTTTAGGAGTTTGACACCAGCCTGGGCAGTATAGTGAGACCCCATCTCCTCTCTCTCTCTCTCTCTCTCTCTCTCTCTCTCTCTCTCTCTCAAATAATAGTAAAAGAAGCCTAGGAAGTTGGAAATAGAAAGGCCCTAGCACCCATCTTATTCAACCTCTTAATTTAAGGGATAACAAAACATGTCCCCCAAAGAGGAAGGAAACTAGACTAATGTCACACACACAGAATTTCATCAGTGCTGTGGCTATATCTTCAAATCAGAAGCCTCTCTGTCTCTCTCTCTGCCCCCCATACCAGTTTTCTTATAGCTTATTAGAGGAAAAATCCATGAATAATTTGGAATTGGAAGAGAGGATGCAAACTTGGCAGTTCTTACAAAGGAAGGGAGTACATAATTTTGCCTGCAGCTTCAAGGGATGATCAGACTCCCGCTTAATTCTCAAAATTCACAGAAGGGAAGAATTCTGCCATTGTGTCTACTCTTACTGAGCATCTCTGACAGCTCTGCTGTTTGGCTATTTTCTCTATTAGCAAGTTTTTCTGATATTCTGATCACATCAGAATTACATTACTTGCATTCAAAAGCCATTATAAAATACTCAGAGTAGAATAGATGTGACATCAGCTTTAAAATAAATTGGGAGGATTAAAATAGACCAAATGAGAGTACATTACTGAGAGTAGGAGTGACTCATACTTTAAGATTGTGTTCACAAAAGATGTCACCCAGTTCATGTCTCTCTGGCCATTTTATATGCTGCATTTAAACCGGTTTTAACTTGGATTTCTGATGTCATAATTTTAAAATAGAAGACTCTACAGGTTAGGTCTGAGTTCGTTCTCTGTGATAATTCATTTGGTTATTTTTATGGTGTTCTACTCCTAAAACTTGTACAATAATTCCAGATTCATAAAAGCAGAAGGAAAAAATGTAAATGTGGAAGGACCTCCTATAGAGGCAGGATTACTGAAGTAGAAACACCAATCTGTAAATCTTGGCAGTAGATTCATGGAAGTTACCCTGAGTTTGGAAAGGTAAGATAAAGTTAAGATTTGACACAAATTTGTAAGTTTTGACACAAATTTGTAAGTTTGTGTTCCAAGTAGCCAGCCTGTGGGACTCCATTTCTTAAATATATATATATATATATCTTTTAAGAATCAACTCTTCTGGCCAAGCACAGTGGCCCACACCTGTAATCCTAGCACTTTGGGAGGCTGAGGTGGGCAGATCACCTGAGGTCAGGAGTTTGGGACCAGTTTGGCCAACATTGTGAAACCCTGTCTCTAATAAAAATACAAAAAAATTAGCCCAGTGTGCGTGGTGGTGGGTGCCTGTAATCCCGGCTACTCGGGAGGCTGAGGCAGGGAGAATGGCTTGAACCCAGTAGGTGGAGGTTGCAGTGAGCCAAGATCATGTCATTGCACTCCAGTCTGTGCAACAAGAGTGAAACTCTGTCTCAAAAACAAAACAAAATAAACAAACAAATGAAAAACAAGAACCAACTGTTCTTTAGTAGCTTCACTGAGGTATAGTTTACATACAATTAACTGTACATAGTTGCATCTAATTGCTCAAACTGTACAATTTGACTTAAAATTTGACATATGAACATACCTGTAAAACCATCACCACAATCAATATAGAGAATATATCTATCACTCCCAGAAGTTTCCTTGTTCCCTTTTGTAATCCCTCTCCCATCCCTCCACTTTAATCCCCATACAACAATCGATTTGTTTTCTTTCACTAGAGACTACCTTGCATCTTATAGAATTTTATATAAATGGAATCATACAGCATACACTCTTTTTGGTCTAGCTTCTTTCACTCAGTATAATTATTTTGAGCTTCATCTATGCTGTCGCATGTATCAATAGTTCATTTTTATTGTTGAGTAGTAATCCATTGCATGAACGTGCCACAGTTTGTTTACTCATTCTCCTGTTGATCAGCACTTAGGTTGTTTCTAGTTTTGGGCTATAACAAAATTACTATGAACATTTGTTACAGGTTTTTAAATGTACATATGATTTAATTACTCAGGTAAATATCTAAAAGTTGTATGACTGGGTCATAAGGTAGGTGTGTGTTTAACTTTTAAAGAAACTGCCTAAGTATTTTACAAAGTGATTGTACCTTTTTACATTTCCAGTGGCAGTGTATGATTATTCTAGTTGCTCCACATCGTTGCCTATACTTGCTATAATTGGTCGTTTAATGTCAGCCATTTTAGTGAATAAGTAGTGGCATTTCATTGTGGTTCTAACTTGCATTTCCATAATAACTAATGATGTTGAAAATCTTTATGCATACTTATTTGACATTGATAAATCTTCTTTGGTGAAAAGTCTATTTAAATATTTTGTCCACTTTATTTATTAGATTGTCTTCTTATTATTGAACTGTAACAGTTCTTTATATATTCTGGATGTAAGCCATTATCAGATATATGATTTGTGAATATTTTTGTTCCAAGCCTGTGGCTTGTCTTCTCATTTCCCTAATAGCGACTTTCGGGCTAGAACATTTGACTTTTGATGAAATTCTATTAAAATTTTCTTTTATGGATTATGTTTTTTTGTGCCCTATCAAAGCAATCTTTGCTTAACCTAAACTCTCAATTTTTTTCTATATCTTCTCTTGAAGTTTTGTAGTTAGGTTTTACATTTATGTCTATGATCCATTTTGAATTAATTTTCTATATGGAGCAAGGAATGGATCAAAGTTCTTTTCTTGCATATGGCCATCCAATTGTTCCAGCACCATTTGTTTATCTTTATGCCAATGCCACATTGTCTTGATTACAGTAGTTTAAGATATACCTTGAAATCAGCCAGGGTAAGTCCTCTGACTTTGTTTCTTTTTCAAAGTGAATTCGTTTATTCCAGATTGTTTGCGTTTCCACAGGGATTTTAGAATCAACTTTTCAATTTCTACAAAAATGCTTTATTGGAATTGTTTTGAGTCTACAGGCCAAATTGGAGAGAAATGTCATCTGAACAATGTTGAGTGTTTTCAGCCCATGAACATTTTATATCTCTCCATTTATTTAGATCTTAATTTCTCTCAGCCGTGTTTTCTAGTTTTTGTTGCACAGGTCATTCATATTATTTGTTAGAATTACCCCGGAGTATTGCATATATTTTGTGTAATTGTAACTGGGAATGCATTTTTAACATTTCAATTTCCAATTGCTCATTGCTAGTATATAAAAATTTAGATGTTTTTGTATATTGATCTTGTGTCCTACAAACTTACCAAATTTATCATTTCCAGCGGCTTTTTGTAGAAACCATAGGATTTTCTACATAGATAACCATGAAGTCTGCCAAGAAAGACAGTTTTAATTCTGCTTTTCCAATATGGATATCTTTTAGCTCTTCTTCTTTCTCCTCTTCCTCCTCTTCTTTTGTTTGACTGATTTCACTGGATAGAATCTCCAGTTTAAGGTTGAATATAAATGGTGAAAGTAGACATCCTTGTCTTGTTCTTGATCTTAGGGAAAAACATTCAGTCTTTCACTATTAAGTATGTCATTACTTGTAAGTTTTCGTAAATGCTCTTTTATCATATTGCAATCAACTTGTATTTCAGTTTCAGGGGGTACATGTGCAGGTTTGTTTATGGGTATGTTGCTTGATGCTGAGGTTTGGGGTACAGATGATCCTGTCACCCTGGTAATGAACATAGTACCAAAAATGTAGTTTCTCAACTCATGGCCTCTTCCCACCCTCCCCCCTCTAGTAGTCCCCAGTGTCTATTGTTCCCATATTTATGTCTGTGTGTACTCAATGCTTAGCTCTCACTCAGAAGTGAGAACATGCTGTATTTGCTCTTCTGTTCCTAGGTTAGTTTGCTTAGGATAATGGCCTCCAGCTCCATCCATGTAGCTGCAAAGGACATGATTTAATTCTTTTTATGGCTGCATAATACTACGTGGTATATATGTACCACATTTTTCTTTATCGAATCCACCATTGATGGGCATCTTGGTTAATTCCATTTCTCTGCTACTGTGAATAGCACTGTGATGAACATACAAGTGCATGTGTCTGCTTCATAGAATTATTTACTTCCCTTTGGGCATATATCCAGTAATGGGAGTGCTGGATTGAATTGTAGTCCTGTTTTAAGTTCTTTGTGAAATCTCCAAACTGCTTTCCACTGTGGCTGAACTAATTTATATTCCCACCCACAGTGTATAAGCATTCCCTTTTCTCTGCAGCCTTGCCAGCATCTGTTGTTTTTAGACTTTTTAATAATTGCCTTTCTGACTGGTATGAGATGGTATCTCATTGTGGTTCTGACTTGCATTAGTCTGATGATTAGTAATGATGAGCATGTTTTCATATGTTTATTGGCCACTTGTGTGTCTTCTTTTGAGAAGTCTCTGTTCATGTTCTTTGCCCATTTTTTTTTTTTTAATGGGGTTATTTGTTTTTCCCTTGTTGATTTGTTTAGGTTTCTTGTAGATTCTGGATATTAGACTTTTGTCAGATGTACCTAGAACTGATAAACAACTTAAGTAAAGTTTCAGGATACAAAGTGAGTGCATAAAAATCAGTAGCATTTCTGTATACCAATAACATTCAAGTTGAGAGCCAAATTAAGAACACAATCCCATTTACATAGCCGCACAAAAATGGAATATCTAGTAATATAGCTGACCAAGGGTGAAAGATCTCTACAAGGTAAACTACAAAACATGGCTGAAAGAAACTATAGTTGGTACAAACAAACAGAGAAGCATCCCATGCTCTTGGATCATAAGAATCAATATCATTAAAATGGCCATCCTGCCCAAAGCAACTTACAGATTCAACACTATTCCTATCAAACTTACCAACATTATTTTTCACAGAATTAGAAAAAACTATTCTAAAATTCATATGGAACCCAAAAAGAGCCTGAACAGCCAAAGCAATCCTAAGCAAAAAGAACAAAGCTGGAGGCATCACATTACTTCATTCTAAGCTATATTACAAGGCTACGGTAACTAAAATAGCATGATACTGGTACAAAAACAGATGCATAGACCAATGGAACAGAATAGAGAACCAGAAATAAAGCCACACATCTGCAGCCATCTTATGTTCAACAAAGTTAGTCAAAATTTCAATGGGGAGAGGACTCCCTATTCAATTAATGGTACTGGGATAGCTGGCTATCTATATGCAGAGGAATAAAACTGGGTCCCTACCTTTCACCATACACAAAAATTAACACAAGGTGGATTAAAGATTTAAATGTAAGACCTCAAACTATAAAAATCCTATAAGAAAAATCTAGAAAATACCCTTCTTAATGTCTGCCTTGGCAAATAATTTATGGCTAAGTCCACAAAAGCAACTGCAACAAAGATAAAATTTGACAAGTGGGACCTAATTAAATAAAGTTTCTGCATGGCGAAAGAAACTTTCAACAGAGTATACAGACAACTTACAGAATGGGAGAAAATATTTTTAATCAATTTTTTATTTTAAAAAGTAACACTGTGAATACTTCTGACAGCACAGTAGATTAGGTATTCTGAAGTACTTTCTTGCTCCACAAACCAAGTTGCTGAATAGATTACAGTAAATGTCTTTCTAAATGCAGAGCTGATCTTTCAAGAAAGTAAAGGAATTCCCTTGAGATTAAAACTGAAGTAGCAAGGGAACAGAGAATATACCTGGGATCATATGCCAATTTTGGAAACTTTATAGTTTTTGACAGCTGACATCCTCTTTGCTCTGTCTCAGTCTCCCTCAGAAGCTCTCTTCTTATCTTTGTTTCTTAAATACTGGTCTTCATCAAGGCCCTTTCCTAGGCTCTCTTCTTTTCTTATTCTCTGGTCGATCTCATCTGTTACTGTTTTAATATCACCTCTATGCTTATGACATGCAAATCTATATATCCCAGGTTTCTTTCCTGAACTCCTATTTCTCCTGTCCAGCTTTCTAATGGATACCATCTTGTCTTTGACATACTACAACTTCTTCAAACTCATGTCCAAACTGCACTCATCACTTCCCTGCCTGCATGTGTTTCTCCTTCTGCATTCACTGCCTTAGTTATTGGCATTATCATTTGGGAGTCATCCATATCTCACTGACTCTTACTGGTTCAATCTTCTAAGTATCTTTTGAGCCCATTTCTTCATTTCCATACTCATTGCTACTACCTTTGTTCAAGTCACTATTTTTCACCTGAATTACTGCAATAGTCTCCTAACCAGTTCTCTACAACCAGTCCAGCTTTCTTCAGTCTATGCTTCATAGTGCCACTAGAGTCATAAGTTACAAACGAATGCCATTTCCCATTGCACACATAATAATGTTTAATCCTCTCAAGCTGTCATGTAAGTGCCACATCATCTGAGCCCTGACTACCTTTCCAGCTTCATCTCTGTATTTCATGTTTTACCTCCCAGTCATCTTGAATAACAGGCCATTTCCTGAAATCTCTATGCTCTCTTCTGCTTTTGTGCATTTACTCATGCTGCTCCCCCTGCTTATCTCTCTCTTGTTTCACCGGGCTAAATAAATTATGTTCATGTTTCAGAACTCAAGTCAAGTGTCACCTAAGTTTTCTGTCATTGTTTTTCTAATGAGGTACTCCCATATCACTACAACAGTTATCTTACCATATGACAATAGATTGCCTATTTGACTTTTCTTATTACCTATAGACTTCCTGAGAGCAGAGTCCGTAGCACAACAGAAAATAAAAAATTAACATTTTAAATAAATTATTTAACTAATGAATTAATTGGTTAATTAAGTTAATTAGTTGACCATTTCGAAGACAGAAATATTGTGGTGAGGTAGGAATAAGGTAGTGTTCACTCAACAATACTTCGTTGAACATTTACCAGTGCTTTACGAGTTGAAAAAGTGGGAATAAGTAAGACACAGGATTTGTTTTCAAGGAACTCAAAGTCCAGTTGGAAATGAAATGAAGGGAGCTCCGGCAGGTACAAGTCGGAAAAAAAGCTCAAAGTGCTTGAGTATGAATATTCAAGGAACATACATATTCAGTATTCCTTATTTCTGTTTTTGGCACTTTTACTCAACTTAATCATGTTAACTCTATTTTGACAAACTTAAAACTGCACTTTAATCTTTTTCGTGAAGAATTAGTCCACTGAAAACCAAAACCAGTTTTGACACTGATGTGGTGTCTGAGTTCCTGCCTAATGTAAAATTTAAAAATACTCTGTTTGCTTTATTTTTCTACATAAACATGACTAAAATCATAGTAGATATGTGTAAAATACGAATAAACTGCAAGTAGCTTTGAGAATCCCATCATATCTGGTTGTGAGAGAATCTTGGTATGTGTTTCATACTTAAGGGAATGCATACTCAAATATTCCTTGAATATGGAAGCACATACCAAGATTCTCTCACAACCAGATACGATGGGATACCATATATATCACATACTGAGAATGTTTTCATATTCAACTGCAATTCCTACCTGCTGACTTCAGAAGGCCTAATTCAAAAGATAGGCTGCATCTGAAAAGAGCAAAAACATTTATCTTTGAATAACATTTAACTTATCAGCTAGGACCTGCTTGATCCTCCCTGCATTTCTTAATTCCCCTAGGCTTGACTCTTGGCTTGACTGGAACTGAAGTTTGCCAAAGTGTCATGCAGAGGTAGGCTCCCAGTACTAAGGCCTTCCAAATACTCCTGTCTCACCACATTTGCATGACATTCTCTCTAGGCCAAAGTAGAAAGTAAAATGACATTGCTTGCCACAGTGTGCTTTGTAGTGCCTTTATGGGTTAAAGTATACATCATGGACAGTCCTTTACCTGAACCTACTACCACCATTCTCTGACTAGTTTGCCTGGTTCTCATGGTCGTTTCCAGTTTCTAGAGCTGCCCAAATATCCTTCCACCCCAGTACAGTTAGAATTGAGCTTCTAAATAAAATGACTTCCACTTAAATTATTTACTCCTTGCCCCTTACTATTTCCTGCATCTTCTGAGAGGAAGATACACTCCATAAGGCTGAGATGACCTGCAGACTCTGCATCTGAGGAAGCAGCCTGTATTACAGTGTAGTTATTAAGAGGATGTGTTCTGAGGCCAGATATCTTGGGTTTACATCCTAGGTCTACTTCTTAGCAGACAGTATGAATTAGTGTAAGTTATTTAACCTCTATGTCTTTGGTTTCTCATATGTTAAATGTGGATAATTGTGCATACCATATATGATAGTTGAAAGATTAAATGATAAAAATCATGTAAGGTTCTTAACACAGTACCTGGAAAATGATAAGTGCTCAATAATTATTAATTATCAGTAGTATTTTTATGTCAGTATACCAAAGAGTTCACTTGAACCTCTTATACACCAGACGAAATGAGTTGACCAAATGCTTCTATTCCAGGTTGTCAATTAGGCTACAAGAAATGAGCTCATGCAAATTAAAATACCCTAGAATTAGAGGAGCTTAACACTAACACTAGTTGTGTTAAGCTGGGTGAGTAGGCATTGGAGGAGTTTCCCCAGAAGTGTGTTTGCTCCAAATATGTGCCACAGGGGCTGGTAACTCTACAACCAAATAGTAGAGGCAAAACCTCCCAGAAGCCTCTCAGATGGCCTTCCAAGGAGCTATATTATTATGAAGATTTTGTTCTGTGCAGTTTTAGAGCCCCAAGGACTTAGTGTGTCCTGGGACAGATGGTTAGGATGAAAGCCTCCATGAAAATCCTTATATCCACCATGGATTTGAATCCTTACCCCAAAAAGAGAGAATCTCTATTGGCCTTGTAAGTCCCTAAGGTCCCAGTCAGTTCTGTAGATGTCAGGTTTATAGGACTGCATTTTGTGACCCAGGTGTCTCCTTGTGGCTATGGGAGAGATTGTTTGGGGGTCTTCAGCTCTGGACCCACCACTCTCCTGATGTTTGGAGTGCTGCTCTCAGAGATATTCTAAACCCAGCATTCTCCTTGGTTCTTAAGACTCTTGGACACTGTCAACTATTTAGAGCAGAGGTCTTACTCTGCATGCATTACCCCTTCTACCAACTGACTCATCTAAGTCTTCATACCAAAGACTGCATAAGGAACATGCTACTTACCTGAAAACTCAGGGTCCTATATATGCTATTCATGTTACTCAAGGACCACAGAGTCAAGTGTTTGTGAAGTAAGGTAAATAGGAATACTTTTAGAATAAAAGAGTTAAGATATTTCTGCCATCAAACTCAATGTATCATTGTGGCAGCCACAGAAGTATGCTATTTGGATCTCCCTTCAAGCAAGAACTTGCCATTCAGCAAGAGTGAAGTGAGCTGACAGCCTCCAGCTACTAGTGCTTTTAGGATCACTCTCAGCTTTTAAGCTAAAACCACTCTTCCTGGTTCCTGGGCAGAACTTTTCCTGGACAGGCCACAGACAATGACTAATAAATGCTTGGCCATTTCTTCCCAATGCAGAATTCATCTAATGGGAAATGTTTGCTCCAGAGCTCCTCATTTGATGGGCTGAGACTTTGTCAGATCTGCATTGAGGTCTGAGTCTCTCTTGCCCAAACCTTCTTCATTTCCTCTTTTTTTTTTTTTTTTTTTCAACAGTTGCCCTCTTGTACTCCTGCATCTCTCACTCAGTGTCTGCTTCCTGGAGGACCCCAATGACACAATCAGCTATTTGCGCTGTAAGCACATTTCAGAGGGAATTGATATACTTATTCCTTTTATCCCCTCCCCTATTCCACCTACACACACACATGAATGCATCTTGAGCTGAGGCGTTTGTACAAAAAAAATAACAAAATATATGTTCTTCCATACTAATCACTATCCTTAGCGAATTTGCTGTTTCAAATGAGTAGGTCTTTCCATTCATCCCAGAATTATTAAACATTTTTGATGGGCCAGATGGCTCACAAAATAAAAACCTTTAGGGTGTTTTAACCAACTCCGGGTGAACAAAGGAAATATATGGAAGATAGCATTTTTCCTGAGACACGAGCTCTGTATACGGTGCCTTGCTGTTTGTGCTGTGTAATTCTCCAGACTTTTCTAACAAAATCATGAGGGATTTCACAAAGTAGCTCATCATGATCTGTCAGGGCAATATCCTGGTCATGACTAGCAGCTGCAAACTCTATTAGAATATCTCTAGAATGGCCAGTTAGATGTTACATGTGAAACCAGAAAAGTTAAAATGTGAACATTTGAAACTGACTCAGTAAAGTGGAATCTCCAAGTCATATCAAAACTTGTCTAATATATTACAGATGAGTTCCCAAACAGTGTCCTCAATTACAAATGGGACCCTCCAACACATATGAAGAGTACAAAAATTCTTTGCCCTCCTCAACTTTTTTCCATATTGTTCTAGGTGAATAAAACAGCCCTTACTGTCTTTTTTTTTTTTTTTTTTTTTTGAGACAGGGTCTTGCTCTGTCACCCAGGCTGGAGTGTAGTGGGACAATCATGGCCCACTGCAGCTTTGACTTCTTGGGCTGAAGTGATCCTCCTATCTCAGCTTCTGGAGCAGCTGGGACCACAGGTGTGCACCACCTCATTGCTAATTTTTTAATTTTAATTTTTTGTAGAGACAAGATCTCACTATGTTGCTCAGGCTGGTCTTGAACTTCTGGGCTCAAGTGATCCTTCTGCTTTGGCCTCCCAACATGCTGGGATTACAGGTGTTAGCCACTGTGCCCGTCCCTCTCACAGACTTTTTCTAAAAAGCCTTTCAATTCACAGAAAGAGGATGTTCCTGCCATCTGTAGCCAGTGTAAGGTGGCCTCACCTCATTCCAGGAATTCTTGTGACAAGTAAAGTTTGGAACATACACCTATGCAGTTTCCTCTTCTATGCTTCATTGCATTTTACCTGAGACCCTCTCCAACCCCAGATAAAATGCTAGACATCACCCATGAATTTAAATAAGTTGTCAGAATGTAACCAGAGAACGAAGGTGTCAAAATTTTGCCTTTCGAGTTTTTCAAAATCCATAAACTCAGGAAAACCCTTATTTACACTGTTGGTGGGATTGTAAACTAGTTCAACCATTATGGAAAACAGTATGGCGATTCCTCAAGGATCTAGAACTAGAAGTACCATATGACCCAGCCATCCCATTACTGGGTATATACCCAAAGGATTATAAATCATGCTGCTATAAAGACACATGCACACGTATGTTTATTGTGGCACTATTCACAATAGCCAAGATTTGGAATCAACCCAAATGTCCATCAGTGACAGACTGGATTAAGAAAATGTGGCACATATACACCATGGAATACTATGCAGCCATAAAAAAGGATGAGTTTGTGTCCTTTGTATGGACATGGATGCAGCTGGAAACCATCATTCTCAGCAAACTATCGCAAGAACAGAAAACCAAACACTGCATGTTCTCACTCATAGGTGGGAACTGAACAATGAGATCACTTGGATTCAGGAAGGGGAACATCACACACCGGGGCCTATCACGGGGAGGGGGGAGGGGGGAGGGATTGCATTGGGAGTTATACCTGATGTAAATGACGAGCTGATGGGTGCCGACGAGTTGATGGGTGCAGCACGCCAACATGGCACAGGTATACATATGTAACAAACCTGCACCTTATCCGCATGTACCCTAGAACTTAAAGTATAATAATAAAAAAAAGAAATAAATCAAAAAATAATAAAAAAAGAGTTCCCTTAAACTCTGCCCACACATCAGTAAATAGTCTCTTTATTAAACCTTCCTCAAATTATCCTGTTTGAGAGAGCTATGTTTTCTGCTGGGACCCTGTCTAATAAATGTAATCATATAAAATTAGAAGGTGGAGGCTAGAGATCAAAATTTGGAAGTTATTCAAAAATAGCAAGTATTTGAGTAGGTGTAGCCAAGGTGTAGGGTAAGACAGAGGAGATTTGGAAGCATTTGTAACCTAGTTTTCTTTTCTTATCCTGCCCCAGATTCCACAGATAGAGGAGGGAAGAGGGGAGAAGGGAATGGAGTCAAAAGAGTAAAACCATCAAGTTTCACTGGGGAAAAACCGAATCAGTGATCCGTATCTGAGAGCCATGTTTCAAGGAGCCCATTGCTCACTAATGGAGTTTTCAGCAGGAACACCTGGGCAAGGTGGGATGATAAAGAACTGTTGAGATCTTCCATTGAATCAAGACTGGCAAAACACCCATTGCTACAAGGTTGCACTTGCTCTCAAGTGGTCATTGCTGTAGAGATAAATACCATCAGGTAATACGTCAGAATTGTATATCAGAGTTAGGAACTCTCAAATAGTTCTGCTTTTTCCATTATTATCAATGAATCCTGATGAAGTCACTGAAAATAGAGTATTATGGCCATCAAAACTGAGTTTTGAAAATGGCTACACCTACTCAAATACTTGCTATTTGTGAGTAATTTCCAAATTTCCATATCTAGCCTCCACCTTCTAGTTTTATATGATTACCCTCATTAGTAAGGGTCCCAGCAGAAAACATATAGCTCTCTCAAACTGGATAATTTGAGGTAGGTTTAATAAACAGACTATTTACTGATGTTTAACGGAACCAACAAGCTTCCCTGGGGCTAATAATTGCCATAACCCTTACTTTCCCTAGGTCTGAAGGAATACAAGGAGAGAAGTTACCAGAACCTGAAGGAAGATGGTGGACATAAAGAGAAAGCTTCCTGATAGGAGTCGTGATGTTCAATAGGGGAGCACCACAAACCCATGGTGGGCTAGCAGGGCAGTAGCCAAGAAAATAAATACTCTGTTCTCATTCTCTTCTAACCTCTCCCATTGATCTCCTGAAGGTGCCTCCTGTTAACTGAAGCCAATTTGAAGCCACTGGGCAAGGGGGCCCATTGAAGCAGTCCATGCATGTCAGAGCAGGGTGGAGGAGTGGAAAGCCGGGTTATGAGCAGGAGGCAATGGAAACATTCAGCACAGACAATTTGATAAGAGTTGGAAGAACTTCCTGGAAAGCCTTGCTTCCTTGGAGAATTTGATGAAAGCTATGAACCTTCACACCACCAGCAATAAAAAGAACAAATAAATATACATATTTGATTTTTACATGACTTTTCAAAAGGTGGTTTCAGCCTCTGTGGTTTCTCAATAGTGTACCTAGGAGTTCCATACATAGCAACTTAAGAACCTCCTGCTCTGGAGAGCAGTATGTAGGAGTACATACCATCCTGTAATACTTTTTTTTTCCTTAGCTTTTCCCCCTACTGTATTTCCAGCAACTTAGATATCATGTAGTGAAGCTAAAACCTTTGGCCAACTATAAGTGAGCCAACCAGACCTGTTCTTTCCTCAGATGTACTGAATCTGAGCTATAATATGGAGCCTGAATAGCAAAGCTTTGAAGGAGCAGCAGACAGAAAATGTGGGGGTGGCCATGTGATAATGGGTTGCCTAGCAACAATGGCTGGAAGGCTGTCGTTTCTGGAGCCTCTCAGCAGACAGAATTCGTTTTTAAAATGTGTGTACGTGTGTGTGTGTGAGAGAGAGAGTGTCGGGGGCAGAGAGAGAGAGAGAGAGGGAGAGGGGCAAGAGAGACAGAGTGAAAAGAAGAGATAGTCAAACACAGGCAAGAAGGAGACTTTAGTAAACAAAGACATAACAGAAGTGAGAAATAATGGGAGCAAGTTTAGGGGAAAGGAGAAATGGAGATAAGTTCAAGAGGTGGGCTGTGAGATGACTCAGTTGAAGAAAAGGGAAAAAGGAGAGGAACAAGGGTTGAAAAGAGAAATGTCCAAAAGAATTAGTGAGGGAATGATGGAATGAGTGGGAGCAACTTCTTACCAGCCCTCACTGAAGGCTGCAGTGTTAACTTTACTTCACAATGAAAGTTACCCAGTTTTTTTTTCTAATTAAATTTTTTCCTTATAAATCAAAAACCTTTAGTTGTAGCAGCAGAAAGAATCGGGAATTATTTATTAAGCACTACTGGGGCCACGGCATTTATCAGGCTACTAAAGATTCCTTTACAATAACCACAATGATTACTTGTCTCAGTACAGCTTTTAAAATTTTACCAATTACTGTCACAGCTGTCATCTCAGGGGACCCTTACTGCAGCTGTCAGGCAATGAAGGGATTGTCATTACTTCAATTACAGACATGAAGAAACTAAGGCCCTGAGAGGAAGGGTGGTTGCCTAGGGTGCCACGTTTGTTAAGCTTAGATCAGGGACTCAGTACTTGTGACCCTGACTTCAAGTTCCAGGTCCAGGGCTGGCATGTATCTCTGCTTGGACTTTCCAATTGCACACTAAGTGTGGTGGACCTGACACGGAAGCACTCGCTCTCTACCACTTGCTGAAATGTGAACTGAAGAGCTATTGCAAAGTCTGAAGCCAGTAGGGGTCTTCTTCTTTCCTTATAATGTGCAAATGTGTACATTTGTGCCTCCAAGAACAGTGCTTAATTTTCCCAAGTATGCAGCCAGTATCCAATAGCTCCTTGAGATACTCCTAGGCACCGATCCTCTCAGAAAAACCTTGTCTCTCTTGTCACACCAATCATCAATTATTGCAAAAGACCTCTTGGGCACAGGGAGGGATATTTGAGAGATGGAGAGAAATTTGTGACTAGAACTAAGGGGCCGAAGGATCACACAGAGCACAAGAGCTAGCAACTGAATGCCATGGAGCAGTTGAGTGGCTCCTGTGCCCTTTCATGCCTCTCCAATGCTTGAGAACTAGGATGGAGCAAAGATGAGCCTGAGTCCTATGTTTGGCAGCAAGCTTCTCTCCTGCCTTAGTCCTTCCCTCGTCTGTTCAATCTTGTACCTACTTGACAGATTAGATTTCCAAAAATGGCATTCACCTGCTTAGCAACCTTTAATATTTTCTCCATTCAACATGGCATTAGTTTTGTCATCTAGCATTCAAGAATTGCTTTGTTTTACTCCAAACTTTATTTTAGTTTCATATATGCCCATTCCTACAGTCCAAATGTCTGAAAAACTGGGCTAGTTATTGATTCTCAAACATACCCCATACCTCGCAACCGTGCCCTTGCTCAACATATCTCCTCTTCCTGTAACCCTGTCTGTCTTCTAATGAGAAAGTAGTTCCTACCAATTGTCTCCACTGAGCGCTTGGGTTTGTAATGCATCCAACTGGCTAAGCCAAGTTATATTTCCAAGAATTTCCTTTTCTACAGGTTATGGTGGGTCACAAGTGAGATTCTTGTGAGATATTTACAAGACAGAAGGGAAGCAGCTGTCATTTTATAGTTCATAAACATTGCCAAATATCTCCTGGCTCATCTTGGTGGTGTAACGCAGCAGCCAGGCCTGCAATTGCTGCACCCTTCTCTGAATTCTATTTTAGCTTATCTAACTTCTGGACCAGGTTGTGTGTTTCGTTCAATATAATAGGGCCCCAAATTCTCCAGGACACTCACACAATCAAGATCAGAGCCATCAAGAACAGACATGAGAGTTTCAGTTCATCCTGTGAACTCTAGCATATGCCGGCAGTGGGTCCCATCTTGTTCTTGCTCTCCCCCATCTTACGTTCGTCTTTCCTTCCCTGCTGCCTGACCTCTGGACTTTAAGATCCAAAATTAGATGCAAAGACAACAGCCCTACAGATTCTGTTGAACCAGTCCTGCAGTTGTCAAATTCCTATAACAAATTCATATATTTAAAAAAAGATCTCTGTGGTTTAGCTTCTCTGATTCAACTTGAATGTGAGCTTCTTGAAGGCAGATACAATGCCTTTGATAAATTTTGACAAGTTTACAGCTTACAAAATGCTTTCACCTTAATTATTTCATTGAATTCTCACAACCAGGGCCACTGTATAAAGTTACGTATTGACTAGCATTAGTTGCATCATCCTGGCATTCAGGTTGTAATAGGACTGCCACTCCTCCCCTCCCCAGAGGTGAGCAATATGGCGCCCTTGGTCATCACAGCCCTTTGCAGTGGATTGCACTAAGATTCTTATCCTTGTTGTTCTAATGAAAAAATGTGAATTGGGGAGAGGTTACTCCATCTGAATGATGAAGTATCTTTCCCAGTGTCATGGAATAATATGAGATAGAATCACTGACTGCACATTTATTTATTTATTTGTTGTTTATTAAATAAGAGACCCAGTCTTTTATTCTTGATCTGTGAGGTTAAAGCATAGATAATGTCCCTTGTTCTCCTACTTTTCCCATCTATCATTTACTTTTGCCTTCAAAGTCAGTTGTGAATGGGGTGAAAATAATGTCTATTTTACCAAGGGGAATACCCATCCCATAATGAATTGGCATTTTCCCTTTTCATGGCAAGAGCATAATGGAAGTGAAATGGTGAAAGCCATCCTAATTGAGGAAGTGTTGATGCAATGACATATGATCCAGACAAGGGTTTATCAGAGCCCTTTTCTGAAAGAGATATAAAGTTGTTGAGAGTTATTGTTATTGTTCTACTGGAGTTGTTAAAGTTTTTCCATGTAAGTTTTATCTCTATATATAATCCCATCTAGTATAGGAGAGAATAAGGCCTAAGAAAAGCAGAACTGAAAAATGGAGGGGGAGAGGAAAAGTGAACTAATATCATTTGAACTACTGGATATACCCTTGAAATTCCCAGTTAAGTAAGCTAATAATTTCCTTTTGGCTCAAGTCAGTTTGAGAGGCTTTTCTGTTACTTGTAACTAAAAATCCCTGATTAGATAGATTGGTATAAAAACTGAAAATTTTGAGTTAAAAACCTAAAGATGTGTCGAAGTGAAGTATTTACAGTATGCAGACTAAGTTCTAGCTCCAGCATTATGAGTTTTGCAAGTCGATCCTCTTCTCTGGGTCTAAGTTATCCAACCAGTATAAAGAGAGAATTTTACCAAATTATTTCTAAGGGCACTTCTAGCTCTAACATTCAGAATAACAATATCCATGGCTCATTCTTAGCCTCTGGAACAACAAAGAGCTGAGAGTAGGACATAAGGATTCTAGCCTTAGCTCTGCCTCTGGTTAGCTGGGGGACCTTGGTCAAGCACCTTCTCCTCTCTGGGATCTACTTCAGAAGTTAGACTTAGCAGAAATTAGACTTGCTATTCTCAGGGGTTTGCTGTGGCTCTGGTGTATCAGGCTTCTTTGAGTCTCTGAGAGCTTGTTCCTAATCACATCAGAATATGTCCTGTATTTCTGTTTCTCTGGATGTTTCTGGGGTTTTCTATTTTCACATGTGTAAAAGTTCTCATTGAGTCCTTCAAAGTTGAACACCTTGTGCTTCTTTTAGAGAAAGGCCTGTCTTGTCCCCCTTTACCATGTCCAGGAAAACATTTGAATATTTTATTTAGTTTACAGCTCAGTCTTTTGAAAGAGTATGATCACAACTTTTCCTTTTATTTCACTATCTGGAGGGTAACCACTGGAGAAGAAGGAGTGGGGTGAAGGGGTTTGGAATCGGAACCAGCTTTCTGTACAGTTAGAAATACTCTAATGAAACTAGTGTTAGAGATGAAGAATCACTCTCATTCTAAGCCCCCTATTTTCAGATGCTTATGACTTTAAGTGATACAAATGAGTACATGTTTTAGAAGTCTAATGGAGCAGAATTCTGAGACAATGAAGTTTTATTAATTATGCCATTATCAAGTTCTTTGAATCACATCAAGTAGTGGGATTGATTTTAAGGCATGAAAGTTGTATTCCTCAGAAGTCTAAGAAATGGATCATGTATGTTTACTTAGAATATAAGGAATCATTAATTTCATCACCAAATCTATGAAGAAAATGAGCTTAAAATTCTTGTGTCCACTCAAGAAGCACCTAAAAGTTGTTTCTCCTCTCCTCCATGCAATTATTTACTCTGGTGCCCTCCTTTCCATTCTAGTTGCCTCTAGTTGCCGTTCCGTTTAGACCTCATTACTTCCTTACAAATTATGGACTATTTTGTGTATACAGAAAAGAACATAGCATATATGTAAGGTATATAATGAAATAAAATGAAAATCCTGTACCCATCACCAACCTTGAGAATCGGGACATGGTCAATGACTTTGAAAACCACATGTACCCTCTTTGATTCCTCCCCTCATTCATTCCCAGAGGTAGCCACTATCCTGAATTTTGCTAATAATTCACTTATTTTCTTTATATGTTTGCTGCAAGGTAACAGTGATTTTGTCCATTTTTTGGACTTTATGCAAGTGTAATTATAGCATATGCATTTTTTTTTTTTGCTTATTCTTCCCTCCCACCAACTTTGTGATTTGTGAGATTTATCCATGTTGCTGTTTGTAGCTGTAGTAATCAGTTTTCACTTCTGTATGGTTATCTATCCCATGAAAATTTTATGCCTTTACAAATTATGATGCTCCAAATCTTTTTATGCATATCCGCTGATGCCCATGTACAAGATTTTTTTCTAGAGCAATAGTTCTCAACTGGGAGCAATTTTACCCCCTAGGGACATTTACTTCTGTCTGGGAACATTTTTTGTTATGACAACTTGGGGTGCGCTATTGTCATCTAGTGGATAGAGGTCAGGGATGCTGCTAAACACCCTAAAATACACAAGATAGCTCTCCACAATCAAGAATTAACTGGCCCAAAATGTTGATAGTGCTAAGTTTGAGAAACCCAGACCTAAAGCATATGCCTAGACCTAGAGTATTTGAAATATCTGGGTAATAGGATTTTCCCAAATTCAACTTTTTCTAGGTAACACCAATTATCTTCCAAAGTGGTTATACCGGTTTATACTCCCAACAACAGAAGATGAGAGTTCTACATGCCCCACATTCTCACCAACTCTTGGTATCATTACCTTCATTACTACTTGCCTGAACTTTTGCCGTACTTATCCAACTTTCTCCTACATTCACCTCTTTCTCCACAGATTCATTCTTCATATTATTGCCAAATTAATCTTCTAAAACCTAACTCTGATCATTCAAAATCTTATAAGAATGTTTCTGGCTCTACTGCTTACCGATAAGCCTGGTATTCAATAGCTACACAAAAACACTCCATTAGTTCTGTACACCTAATCATACCAACCTGTTAGAAGGTCCTCAAATAAGCTCTGCCCTTTCTCTGCCCTCTATGCTATCTTTGTCATTGACGACTTACCCTTTCCTACAGACATTTGCTCATTCATTATGTGCCCATGCATTCATTTAGTCAATAATTATTTACTTTGCTGTGCTCCTGCTATGTGCCAGGCACCATTGTTAATGCTGGAGATGTAATAGTAAACAGTACATTCAAGACTCTGACTGCTCCTCTCTACGCTTTCCCTACCACAAAAACATCTGAGCTCAGAAGCACTTCCCATTTTTTATTCCAAGAATTCCTAGCTCTTGGAACCTAATGTTTTTCAGTTTTCATTCCTGGTCCCTATCCATCAGGTCTGCTCCTTCCATCCAGGCTTGAGATATGGGCATCTGAAGGGGCTGGAGAAGGAAGGGGCCCTCAGGAAGTGGAGAGATTGGCTTTTTTCTGACTGTCCTGCCAGAGTTGGCCTTAGCTGACTAGTTTCTGGGCAGGTTCTCCCTTTGGGTCTTCACTGGATTCTCTGGTCTTCTCCTGTTGCTGTCCTGCCCTACTGTCCTCAGTGTCTATCAGGAGGAACTGGAGGCGGCTATGCTGAGGGAGCGGAACAGAAGCTATTTACTCCACATTCTATGGCCTTCGTCTTAGACCCAGCAGAGCTGCCCAGAGATCTGCGAGGTTTTAAATAGGGAGTCTCCAGCCTGAACCGGGTTTGAACTGAGAGCAAAAGGCAAGAAAAGGCTTCTTAATGTGTCTTCTTTCAGATATTATTTGCACTCCATACAAAAGGAGCTACTGCCTCTAACTCAATGATTTGGGGGAAAGACTGAAAAAAATATTTGGAAAAAAGACCCTAAGGAAATGTTGCCACCTTTTGCCATAGTCTTTCTTTGCTCTGTATTCTGGGTCTATGTACAATAAAAGTAATGACCAGGGGTGACTGCACTTCTATAAAACATTTTTGTCTGACATTTAAACTTATAAATTTCCTCGCAAGTCTCCTTGCAGATGCACTAGAGCTAACAACTTTGTCTTTCAGTAGGGCTGGGCTTTGGGATACTTCCTTCTATGGCTGAGGAAAGTCAATGATATTGATGCTACTTTGTCTATGTATTACTCAGTGTTATACTCTAAATCTCAGGGGAGTTGACTTGTTTAGATCCCAAACAGAACAAGTTCCCCTAAAACTTGTCATCATGTATCCTAACTTGTCATACTTCTAAGAGTAATTTTCAAGTTAAATTCAAATTTGCTCTATGTGTTCTGAAGACTCATTGATTACTTGAGGATTCATTCTGAGGTAGCCTCTTGCCCAGCTATATCTAGCTGATAGATCTGTTGACAGCATTTGCAGCAATCTTGTTGACTCACAGCTAATTTGAAGTATAAAATAAGAGTATTTTACACTGCATTTAGGTTTGTCTTGCTAAATAAATTATCTAAATGTTGGAAAACAATTTTTTATTCTTCTCGAGGTATCATTAGAACCATTAAGTTCAAGAGAGGTAGACTTTAGGGGGGAGGAGCAAGATGGCCGAATAGGAACAGCTCCAATCTCCAACTCCCAGCACGAGCGACACAGAAGACCGGTGATTTCTGCATTTTCAACTGAGGTACTGGGTTCATCTCACTGGGGAGTGCCGGACGATCGGTGCTGGTCAGCTGCTGCAGCCCGACCAGCGAGAGCTGAAGCAGGGCGAGGCATTGCCTCACCTGGGAAGCACAAGGGGGAAGGGAATCCCTTTTCCTAGCCAGGGGAACTGAGACACACAACACCTGGAAAATCGGGTAACTCCCACCCCAATACTGCACTTTAAGCAAACAGGCACACCAGGAGATCATATCCCAAACCTGGCCAGGAGGGTCCCACACCCACAGAGAGTCCCTCATTGCTAGCACAGCAGTCTGTGATCTACCGGCAAGGCAGCAGCGAGGCTGGGGGAGGGGCGCCCGCCATTGCTGAGGCTTAAGTAGGTAAACAAAGCTGCTGGGAAGCTCGAACTGGGTGGAGCTCACAGCAGCTCAAGGAAACCTGCCTGTCTCTGTAGACTCCACCTCTGGGGACAGGGCACAGTAAACAATAACAAACGTAGCAGAAACCTCTGCAGACGCAAACGACTCTGTCTGACAGCTTTGAAGAGAGCAGTGGATCTCCCAACACGGAGGTTGAGATCTGAGAAGGGACAGACTCCCTGCTCAAGTGGGTCCCTGAACCCTGAGTAGCCTAACTGGGAGATATCCCCCACTAGGGGCAGTCTGACACCCCACACCTCACAGGGTGGAGTTCACCCCTGAGAGGAAGCTTCCAAAGCAAGAATCAGACAGGTACACTCGCTGTTCAGAAATATTCTATCTTCTGCAGCCTCTGCTGCTGATACCCAGGCAAACAGGGTCTGGAGTGGACCTCAAGCAATCTCCAACAGACCTACAGCTGAGGGTCCTGACTGTTAGAAGGTAAACTATCAAACAGGAAGGACACCTACACCAAAACCCCATCAGTACATCACCATCATCAAAGATGAGAGGCAGATAAAACCACAAAGATGGGGAAAAAGCAGAGCAGAAAAGCTGGAAATTCAAAAAATAAGAGCAGATCTCCCCCGGCAAAGGAGCGCAGCTCATCGCCAGCAACGGATCAAAGCTGGACGGAGAATGACTTTAACGAGATGAGAGAAGAAGGCTTCAGTCCATCAAATTTCTCAGAGCTAAAGGAGGAATTACGTACCCAGCACAAAGAAACTAAAAATCTTGAAAAAAAAGTGGAAGAATTGATGGCTAGAGTAATTAATGCAGAGAAGGTCATAAACATTCGCAAATCAATAAACATAATCCAGCATATCAACAGAACCAAAGACAAAAACCACATGATTATCTCAATAGATGCAGAAAAGGCTTTTGACAAAATTCAACAGCCCTTCATGCTACAAACGCTCAATAAATTCGGTATTGATGGAACGTACCTCAAAATAATAAGAGCTATTTATGACAAACCCACAGCCAATATCATACTGAATGGGCAAAAACTGGAAAAATTCCCTTTGAAAACTGGCACAAGACAGGGATGCCCTCTCTCACCACTCCTATTCAACATAGTGTTGGAAGTTCTGGCTAGGGCAATTAGGCAAGAGAAAGAAATCAAGGGTATTCAGTTAGGAAAAGAAGAAGTCAAATTGTCCCTGTTTGCAGATGACATGATTGTATATTTAGAAAACCCCATTGTCTCAGCCCAAAATCTCCTTAAGCTGATAAGCAACTTCAGCAAAGTCTCAGGATACAAAATTAATGTGCAAAAATCACAAGCATTCTTATACACCAGTAACAGACAAACAGAGAGCCAAATCAGGAATGAACTTCCATTCACAATTGCTCCAAAGAGAATAAAATACCTAGGAATCCAACTTACAAGGGATGTAAAGGACCTCTTCAAGGAGAACTACAAACCACTGCTCAGTGAAATCAAAGAGGACACAAACAAATGGAAGAACATACCATGCTCATGGATAGGAAGAATCAATATCGTGAAAATGGCCATACTGCCCAAGGTAATTTATAGATTCAATGCCATCCCCATCAAGCTGCCAATGAGTTTCTTCACAGAATTTGAAAAAACTGCTTTAAAGTTCATATGGAACCAAAAAAGAGCCCGCATCTCCAAGACAATCCTAAGTCAAAAGAACAAAGCTGGAGGCATCACGCTACCTGACTTCAAACTATACTACAAGGCTACAGTAACCAAAACAGCATGGTACTGGTACTAAAACAGAGATATAGACCAATGGAACAGAACAGAGTCCTCAGAAATAATACCACACATCTACAGCCATCTGATCTTTGACAAACCTGAGAGAAACAAGAAATGGGGAAAGGATTCCCTATTTAATAAATGGTGCTGGGAAAATTGGCTAGCCATAAGTAGAAAGCTGAAACTGGATCCTTTCCTTACTCCTTATACAAAATTAATTCAAGATGGATTAGAGACTTAAATGTTAGACCTAATACCATAAAAATCCTAGAGGAAAACCTAGGTAGTACCATTCAGGACATAGGCATGGGCAAAGACTTCATGTCTAAAACACCAAAAGCAATGGCAGCAAAAGCCAAAATTGACAAATGGGATCTAATTAAACTAAAGAGCTTCTGCACAGCAAAAGAAACTACCATCAGAGTGATCAGGCAACCTACAGAATGGGAGAAAATTTTTGCAATCTACTCATCTGACAAAGGGCTAATATCCAGAACTTACAAAGAACTCAAAGAAATTTACAAGAAAAAACCAAACAACCGCATCAAAAAGTGGGCAAAGGATATGAACAGACATTTCTCAAAAGAAGACATTCATACAGCCAACAGACACATGAAAAAATGCTCATCATCACTGGCCATCAGAGAAATGCAAGTCAAAACCACAATGAGATACCATCTCACACCAGTTAGAATGGCAATCATTAAAAAGTCAGGAAACAACAGGTGCTGGAGAGGATGTGGAGAAATAGGAACACTTTTACACTGTTGGTGGGATTGTAAACTAGTTCAACCATTATGGAAAACAGTATGGCGATTCCTCAAGGATCTAGAACTAGATGTACCATATGACCCAGCCATCCCATTACTGGGTATATACCCAAAGGATTATAAATTATGCTGCTATAAAGACACATGCACACGTATGTTTATTGCGGCACTATTCACAATAGCAAAGACTTGGAATCAACCTAAATGTCCATCAGTGACAGATTGGATTAAGAAAATGTGGCACATATACACCATGGAATGCTATGCAGCCATCAAAAAGGATGAGTTTGTGTCCTTTGTAGGGACATGGATGCAGCTGGAAACCATCATTCTTAGCAAACTATCACAAGAACAGAAAACCAAACACCGCATGTTCTCACTCATAGGTGGGAACTGAACAATGAGATCACTTGGACTCGGGAAGGGGAACATCACACACCGGGGCCTATCATGGGGAGGGGACAGGGGGGAGGGATTGCATTGGGAGTTATACCTGATGTAAATGACGAGTTGATGGGTGCTGACGAGTTGATGGGTGCAGCACACCAACATGGCACAAGTATACATATGTAACAAACCTGCACGTTATGCACATGTACCCTAGAACTTAAAGTATAATAATAATAAATAAATTTAAAAAAAAAAGTTGAAGAGAGGTGAGAAATCTGTTCATTTCTTCACTCAACCAATAAAAGTTTCCTAAAAGGGCACCCACCCTGTACCTGGTTTCGATCTTGCAGTCAGCTATGAAAGAAAAAGACGTGGTCTCTGACCTCAAAGATGCTTAAGGTCTAGTGGCTATCAAAAAGTCTAGTGACTAATTCAAAGTCTATTAATGACCACAGTTCAGGTGGATAAGTGTCATAATATTGCAAAGTAAGCACACAGGGTTCTAGGTAAGCTGGATTTTGAAAGATAAGGAGATACACAGATAAATAATGACATGGAAGAGGAACCTCTAGGCAGAAGGAAGAGTAGTATGTTCAAAAAAAGTTGTAAAGGCATCAAAGATAATTTCTGGAGTACTGCCAATGTTTCGGTGTGACTGCAGCAAAGGATTTTATGAGGCGGAGTAGTGTGAGTCAAGGGTAAAGAGGCAGGCAGGGGCCTCAGCTGCAGGAGATCAACTGTAAACTTAGTAGTTTAGCCTTCACCCTTAAGGTTATGAGAAGCAATTAAATGGCTCCAATTTTGGAATTGAGTTGTATTTCAGCAATGTCACTCTGGAAGCAATGTGGAGAAAGAATCAGAGAGAGGAAAGAATGAAATGCAGACTATAGCTGTAATTTAAGTGAGATGCTGAAGGCCTAAACTGAGGTAGTGATAGAAGACATATTGAGAAGTATATAGAACTGAGAATTAGCAATTTGGACTTGAGCCATCACTGGATATGGGAACACAGGAGGTGTTAAAACTATAGCGGAATAGGTAGTAGCAGATGTCTTGACAATTTAGTAAGCCTGAATGTGAAAAGGAAAATAAGGTAAAGATGAAAATGCCCTCAGATAAAACAGTGGTGAGAGAAGGGAGAGGGAGAAGAGAGATCAAATGGGGAGAAAATAGAGAGGTCAAGGAATGGGAGGTCTCAATGAGATTTTTAAAAATCACATATGTAGGGTGAATAAAAGAATGAGAGAGGAGCATGGCTAGGAGACTGGTCCACGACACGGATATTTTAATTTAGAGTAGTTTAAGGTGAAGAAAAAATTGAGAGTATATCTGTGGGAAGGTGTGGCTAATACTGTTTCACTGGAAATGAGAATATCAAATTGTTGAGCCGTTGATGGGGATGTTGGAATCATCTGGAGGATGGTAAGATGTGTAAGAGAGGAAGACCAGTGGATGGCTATGATCAGTGGAAAATAACATAATGGAGTATGGCATAAGCCTCGTAATGACAGGATTTACTTAAAAGAATAATGAGGAAAGGTCCGGAAGCAAAATGGGAGTGACAAAAACCCCTATCTCTTTTGGCCTTAAGGTATATGTTGTATGAGAGAACAAAGTCTCCACTGAAGAGGACTTCAGTGTAAGTTATATTCTCAGTGAATAGCCAGGTTGCAGTTAAGACATGAAGATGAAGGGAATAATCAGAGAAAATGTTGGAATGGAGATGTTTCTCAGTTCCCTATCCTGTTCCATTGGTGTATTTATTTTAATTTGTCTTAATTACTATAGTCTTATAATGAGAAAATTTTTGGTAGAGTAAATCTTTCCACCATCTTCTTCTTTAGGAATGTCTTGATTATTTATGATACTTTGATTTTCCAGATACATTTCAGAGTTAGATTGACAAATTCCACAAAATAAGACATGTTAGAATTTGATTGTGGTTACGTAGAATTACCAATAAATTGCAGGAGTGTTAACATAATTACAACATTGAGTCTTTCAATCTATGAATCTGGCATATCCTGATTTATTTCAGTCATGTTTTATAAAGTTATGTAATTTTCTTTGTGGAGGTCTTGTACATTTTATATTAGATTTATTTCCATGTACTTTATATTTTTAATATCACTGTAAATTTAGTTGTAATAGTATTTTCTAATTATTTTCTTGAGTCTCTATTGTTGTTCTTTTTCTAACTACTTGGGAAGAATAACTTTCAGGTTTTCTTCTCTTTCTTCTGATTTCTACTTTAATTGAATCTCACAAATTTTGTTGTTTGATATTTTCATTGTTTTGCAGTTCAAACTGTTTTGAAATCCCCATTATGATTCCCTCTTTATCCATGAAGTGTTTTAAATTGACTATTTCCAGAATGAGATTTTTTCTAGTTAATATTTTGTTGTCAATTCTTAGTTTAATGTGCTTATGGTCAGAGAATATGATCAGGGTGGTTTCAATCTTTTGCAATTTTTGACTGAACATGATATAGTCAGTTTTTATAAATGTTATATATGTGTCTGGAAAAAAATGTACTTTCCATTTGCTTGATATATGCTGATGTAGACAGATATAGATATACAAGTACATAAAGATATAGCTGCACATAGATCCACATGTCCATTAGGTCAAGTTCATTAATTATTTTTTCAGTGCTACTATATACTTACTGATTGTTTTTACCTGCTTGCTCTATCAATTTCTGAGAGAGGTATGTTATTCAACTATGATTGTTTATTTCTCTTCATAGTTATGCCAACTTTCAGTCCTGTATTTTTAAACTATGTTATTAGGTGACAACAAATGTTAAGACTGTAGGAAGTAACAGACACATTAACATTTGTAGCTGATGATTTTAACCCACCACTTTCAGAACCTGAAAGTTCAAACAAACAAAAATAAGCAGCAGTATAAAAGGCTTAAACACAGTAATAAAATTGAGCCATTAGATAATATAAAACTCTACACCCAAAAAACAGAATACAAATCCTTTTGAGCACCATTTACAGAAATATACTATGAATTAGGAAAACAGAGGCCATGATAATCTCTGAATGATTGATATTGTAAAATCTAGGCTCTCTCATCATAATGCTTATCAGCAGTTAATACAAAGATGGCTCTGAAACCCAAATGTTTGGGAACAAAATAGCATATTACTGACTAACCTCTGAGTTGAAGGAAACTAAGAAATATTTAGAATTGAATAAAAACATTATATGCCAGTATTTTTAAAGTTTAAAATATATTTACCCTGAGACCTAGCAATACCACTGCTAAGCGCTTAGCCTAGAGAACCCAATGTACACATACACCAGAAGACCTGGCCAAGAGGTGAATTGCTTGTAGTAGTCTCAAACTGGACACAATCAAAATTTCAACACTAGTTGAATATTTGTATAAATAGTGATATATCCATAAATGTAATATCATACAGAAAATAAAATGAACAAACTTGGCTAGATACAGGTTGGATGTATCTTAATAACATAACATTAAAACAAAACAAACCCCAGACACACAAGAATATATATTATATAAGGCCATTTTTATAAAGTTGAAAAACTTTATAAACAAATAGATGATAAAATATACAAAACAACCAGGAATGTGTAAGGAAAGAGCACGGGGCACTTTTGGGGGCACTGGTCATGCTTTATTTGACTCAAGTAGTGGTTACTGGAATGCCCACATTATAATTTATTCCTTATAATATATGCTTTTTATGCACTTTTTAATGGATGTGTTATATTTCACAACCACCTTAAATATCACTCAATAATGTCTTACTCCCACAGTGGAACCCCGTCATCATGTTGGTGTTGGAGACTAACACATCCCTTCATACATTAGAGCATGTATGTGTGTTTTGGTGGGGATAGGAATATTGGAGTACAGAAAAGGATGTCGCATACCATGTTTACATGTGTCTGAAGAGAAGATAATCTAACAGGATTCCTCTGGTTTGCAATGGACTCTAACTTTTATTTTTTATTTTTATTTTTTAAGGCCAATCAACTGAAGCAGTGGGAGTGGAGAAGGAATAAGGAAATCTGTAACTGGTTCTGACCAATTAGTTGTATACACTACTGCACTCAAATCAACTTGATCCTGCATTTTAAAGAATGGGAAAGTGTATGATTTCATTTGTGACAGCAGACTCATTCCAGAATTTTTTCACTTGACAAATTATCTATGGTCAATACCAGTATCTTTCAAATCTTAGCATCTTAAAAATTATTTCAAAGGAAGATTTCAAATTGCAGAATCTTTGGAGTTATCCCAAGGAGAGGATGTGGCAGGTGGAGGAAATCTTATTTTTGAAAAAGTATACCGGGAGATTTTGAGGAAGGTGATCCAGGGACATGGGAAATCAACAGTGCAGTGCCTAATACTTCCTTTGGCTTTGGCTTTATGAATAAAAATGTTTCATCAATTCAAACCCAAACTAGATTTGAATTATCCCTAGTTCCAAAGCACTTCAAGGTCTCCTGTTCACTGATGCCATGGTTTCTAATTCTCGGTTCTTCTCTCTTCCATCTCCATAGCATCCATCCCAATCGATTCCTACAGGCTGGTACTTTCTTAGTCAGCTCCCTAACTCTCATTGCTGAGTATTTCATCTTTCCTCCCTCTTTGAAGGTAGTGGTTGCATCTTTCTCTTTTTACTCCCACCCCAGAATGCATAGTGCTAGACTGAATACCCAGGAGACCCTTGCAAAGTGCAGTTTTGACCCCTCAAGTGAGCTGAATGTGAACATCCTGTTTTATTACTCCCAAGATGACCAGACTGCACCAAGCACATGATTTTGTGGAAGGAAAATCTCAACTAGGCTGCAGTACAGATTGTAAACTAGCTTTCTAGTTGGATGCCAATGAAATAATAACACCCACTGCAGACAAGTCTGGGTGTTCTTCACATTGCTTGTATATATCATCTCTATCTCATAATTGCAAGACCGTTCTTTAAAAGTACTACCTTTCTTGGGAAACTGGAATTTTCAGTCTTTGGTGCTTTGCTTTCCCAAATACCCTGAACATCCCAGCAACACTCAAAAATCACTAGGCTCTTCTATTTCTTCCTCCTCCTGAAGTCCTAAGTATTTTCTCAATTTGTATGTGTTGCTGCTTTTTTCCCCATGAATCCACTAAAAATTACAGCAAGGTCCATACCCTTGGATAACTAATATTCTACCAGAGAGAGGCCGATGATGTACAAAATAAAGGAAATAAGCATGATGGTCTCAGAATGATGGATGCTCTGCAGAAATTAAACAGGATACTGTCACAGAGAGTGATGTTGGGCTACTTTAGAAGGAGATGACTAGAATTAAGTAAAAATTTGGACCATGCAACAATCTGGAGGAAGAGTATTCCAGGTGGAGGGAACAGTATAAACACCTGAGGCAGAAGTGTCCTTGGTGTGTTTGAGAAACAGCAAGAAGGCAAGTAGAGCTTCAGTGAAGTGAGCCAGGATAGAGTGGAAGGAAATGATGAGTTTGGCTTTTATTATCAGTAGCAGGGAGAAGCCACTGGAATGTTTCACCAAAGAGGTTACAGTAGCTGGTATTCATGTTTAAAAGATTTCCTTTACCTTCAGCGTCAACAGTAGCATGCAGAGTGCTGATACAGATAGCAGAAACCACTTTAATACATTTAAGCAGGAAGGGGGAATTAGGTACTTACAAAGATGTCAAAAAAGCCAGAATAAAAGATTAGGTTGAATTTCCAGAACTATTCTCTGAACACCAGAAGACTGGTATAATCAGGAGGGTGGAGAGTGAAAAAGCCATTACTCCAAATTGCAGGCTCTAGGACCACACTGCTTCTGCTGAAATCATTACAAAGTTCAGCTCCAAGACCACACTGCCTCATCCTCGATCTATATAAACAAACTGGGTGCTTCATGCCATGCTTTTTGATACCCACAAAACCAGGAACAAGTACCTTTATTATTGCTGCTGCAGAATAAAGCTTCCAAGAAGAAGTCTTCCAAGATCATGCTCTTTAGCAAGACCCAGAAACCACAGAAGCAGCATGGACTTTCACTCACTTCCCCTTCCAAATTTCATGCAGGTTTGTCCACTAGACAGAGGACAGGTCATCTGTGAAATCCAGGCCATGAGGACAGAAGTTCAGGAAATGTAGTCTAACTTTTCAACCTCTTATCATGCAGTAAGCCATACAATAAATGGCTGGAATGGAGTCAAGTGAGCTAATCTGTGATATTTACTATAACAACAACAACAAAAATGCATGGGAAGGCCAATTAAGAGGCTATTGTAGTAGTCTGCCTTACAGATGATGGTGTCTGGACTAGTGTGAAAAAGGCAAAGATGTTGAAAATTGGTTAGATTTATATTTTGCCTTAAAATAGGACTTGCTTATAGATTTGGGCAGAGTTGAGGAAAATATATAAAAGCCTGATTAATACTTCTCTCAACCCTGCTCCAATCACCCAATTTTATTTGCAAATTGTCAAGTCTGGTTTAGGAATCCCTCTTATGTATAACACAGGACCATACTGTATTGGAATCACTTATTTCATTGTCTGTGTTTATACAATTATCACATCCCTAGAGGGCAGAAAGTGTATCTGGCTGTGCATGGCAAAGTGCCTAGCAAATCGTGCTCTTTCAATAAATATTGTTTACAAGAATGAGTGAAGGAATATTGGACTGCCTTGAGTCTACCTGCTCAGAGGCCTGGCCAGTTTCTCTGTACTAAGGGTCCTTATGGTTCCTTGCTTATTGCCAATGTTGCTGGATGGAGCCACATATTCAAGCATGCAATTGTGAAATTCTTTAGGTGGTCAGAAACTGGAATCCAATTTTAAATGAGAAGTATAAAATTGAGCCTCACTCAAACCAACGCACATTATGTTCAGCTAAATTTCTCCTTTATTCATCATGGGGGTGATTGCTATAAGTGCACTTATCCTTCATTATAGAAAATTGGAAACATGAAGAAATTCTGTATTTTGTTCTGTGCTCCATTGTGAATCAGCCTGTGACCACATGAATATCTGAAACAAAGCTGCTGACAGGAAGGTACAAATGCTGAAGCTGGAGCAATAGAAAGGACCCGAGAACGTGACTGAATAATAAAGGAGAGATACCAGTTAGTTCAATATGGATTGAGAGCTTTGAACAAAACTATATTTGAAACCTTTAAATTAAGTGACAATAAAACATCAAGTACAATCAGAAATTACGAGGTAAGATTACAAGGTGGTCCCATGTGACTCAAATTTTTGACTCCCCTACTAAGTTAGCTATCAATTGTGCTTCAGGTCTCCCAAGGAAAAACTATAATGAGCAGTTAGTTGCTTTGTAAATTGTCACTTCTAAATTAAGAGGGTAAAGTAGTAGTTTAAAATTAAATTCGTTGTGATTAATTGAGCTTAGCAGTTTATATATTCCTTGGAGTTCTAGAATATTCCTAGGGACTGGTTTGTATAGCGAAAGGCCTTTTCTCATCTCCTGGACTCCAGGAGACTGGGGCTCAGTCAGAAACATTTGGTACACATTCCAGACACTAACTCTTTCTAGACTGCATTCTCCAATCCTTCTATACAACTGCCTGTGCCCCCCACCCCCCACCCGCCATACCCCAATCAGAAACACATTGCTCATCTCAGGAACTATGGATAAGGTTCCACATTTTTCCTTTCCACTTGTCCTATTGACAGGCCAGCAAAAGGTCACCTAATTCCAGAAGAAGAAAAAGAAGATCTTCCATTTTTTTGAGGACTGAACATATGCTTGGCAATAGTTTTAGGTGTTTCTGCATATTAGCCCATTTTGCCACGTAAGGGAGTTCTATTATTATCTCAATTTAGTGATGAGGAAACTGAGGCATATAGAAGTTAGGTACTTGCTTAAGATTATACAACTAGTGAGTGACAGAACTGAGATTCAAACCCAGGCAGTCTGACTTCAGACCTGTGGGTCTAACCTCTGACCTCTACTATAGTCTTTCCCTTTCCAGATGAAAAATGGGAAAAAATAATAGTGCCTACTTTACAGGGTTGCTGTGAGGATTAAATTATTGTTATGTGTCACCTGGAGTAGGGTGATCATTTTCTGACCAGTGAGCTGTTGTAGAGAGTACATCTTGCAAATTAAGTTTCTTTCCAACATGATTCTCAAGCTGGAAAAAGCATTTCCATCTATTTTAATAAATCTGAAGTGAAGTTATGCATAAACAGAGTGCCACAATATTGCATTTTGGAGAAAAGAAACTCTCTTAATGTGTTTACATTGAACAGAACACAAGAAGGGTCACTCTGACTTCGTTTCCATAAGCGACTCCTAAATAGGATCTATAGGTTAACAGCAAAGCTTTCCTGCACCTAATGGCTTTTGGAATAGGTTTATGCTCTTGAATATGTGTGCACACTGTTTCAAATGCCCAATGCCTTTGCCCCACTTTCATCATGTTAGTGTTAGCAAACATAGCCATAGTCACTGTTTGTCATTAAGGCATATTGACCCTTTCTACGCCATCTCAACCCAAAAGGCTCCATGTAGGAGACAATAAGTCTAAGGAAACCAATTCACTGTAATGAGAAATGTTTTGATAAACAGCATCAGGAACATGGGAGCTGTCAGAGGAGCTAAGGTGAGTTTCTGTCATCTCATTTTGTGGAACTAGATAATGCCTAAATAAATGTTTTATACTCACCTCTGGTTTCTATGCTAGCCCATCCTATACATTCAAGGATTAAATAGATGCAGTATGCCCACATGCTGAAGAGCAAACTAGAGAATGGCTAATTTCTTTTTTTAAAAAAATACCATAATGCGTAAGTACAAGCCTAAAGCTTAAGTTATTCACACTCACAAGCTAATAAATGAGTCAAATAAATAGTTTAAGCAACCTTCCCCACTGGATTCAACATTTCTAAAAAAGAAAAGGGACACCAGGGAGCACATGTTGCTCCTTGTTAATGAAGAACACCTAGGCAAAATTCAGTGGAATTGATCAATTGTAGTCTGATTTTTTTTCATTCAAACTTCTGCATTGTCAATTAGTACCTAAGATGCCTTCTGTAATTTGTGCTTTCAGGATGTCAGGCATTAAGTTACTTTTCATTATAACTGACACACGACCTGATTGGATTTCTTTATTTTTTTGTGAAGTGAGGGTAAGGATTCAAGGGATAAATCACAGTGAGCAAAAATAGTTTGTCTTTCAAATGAGAAAGAATATGGAGAGAATGCAACTACTGATGAGAGAAATTAAGCTTTCAGGCTTTTAGAGGAAATGAGACATAAATACACAGAACTCTAATGAAAAGTAGTACGTGATACAGGCACAAAGAGAACCACACAGTGCATGTTCAGTTACAGCCCTCACAGGTGGGTTTGGGGAGAGAGGTATATGATCTTGGCTTTAAAAGAAGGATGCAATTTTGACAGAAGAATGAAAAGTGAATAACTGTAAGAAGGCATTGCTCAGAGAAAGGCCAGTGGCTCCGTTAGGTTGAAACTGAGTGTGCATGACAGGAAGGGCAGTAAGGAGAGAGCTAGAAGGGTGGGTAGGA
Source organism: Macaca thibetana thibetana (assembly GCF_024542745.1). Taxonomy (NCBI): domain Eukaryota; kingdom Metazoa; phylum Chordata; class Mammalia; order Primates; family Cercopithecidae; genus Macaca; species Macaca thibetana. The sequence continues at coordinate 102,070,490 of NC_065598.1, read as the reverse complement.
GTCAGTTAGTAAATGGTTTGGACAAAGACAGGATTAAAGAGGAAGTGAACATCAGAGGAGAAAAAAAACAATTAGAAGACTATTGGAAAAGTCTAGGTCAGGGATGAAGGCTTGAACTAGGGCCAGGAGCAGTGGTGTAATAAAGGCATAGTGGGAAGAAGCATTATGAAGGCAGACCTGGAGGACAAACTGAAAAAGATATTGTAAACCACTCATGAAAGCTTAGATAATTAATAAACACTTTTTCTCACTGCATCAACTTCTAAAGTCTTCTCCCCAAGTGGGAGTCAATTATGATAAGACCATGAAAGAGTAAGTGAGAAATTAGTATGGGAAGTCCCAGTTAGCTGAGTCAAGGAGTAAAGTGAACATACAGTCTCTTTGGGTGTTTATTTGATTATGGGAAGAACATGTAGTGCTGAGGCAGGGTGCCACGTGTGTCAGAAGCAGACAGCACAGCTGGCAGTGTGCTCTCGAACCTGAGATAGTACACATGTTCCTTCCACCACCCCCCCCCCACACCCACACACACATAGTCCCCTGAATAGCATGTACACTCACTCTTAGATCAGTTGCTCCCAAAAGACCTTATTTGAGCATGAGGTCTCCATTATTAGCAGAGACAACTTTTATGTTTGCATTTCTATTGCTTGGGATTCTCAGCACTAAAAAACTGAATATTAGAAGGAACTTCAACATTGAGCTGGTAAAGCCATTAGAATCCTCTCTATAAAGTTCCCACCAAGTAGTCATGTATTCTGTTCTTGAGCATTTCCATTGATGGGGACCTTATCCCATCTTTGGCTTGTCCTGAGTATTACTTCTCTTTTACCATCAACACTTTCTTAACAATTACTATGCCAGGAACTACTCTAGTTGCTTTACTAAGTTTACTCACTTAATATTCACAACATTGAATTTAACACATGAGGAAACTAAGGATCAGGGAATGTGACTTGCCCAAGGTCACACAACTGGTGGAAGGCAGAACTCCTAAACCTATCTGACTCTGTGCTCCCTTGATTAGAACTTAGTCTAAGTCAAAATCTGTCTGTAAAACCCATTCACTGCCAGAGTTATAACATCCTTTCCTACACTCCTTGAGGTACAGTTGGAGACATAAATCTTCTCAATCATTTTTATCACCAAAACACTTGACAAATGCTTGAGAATTTGATAGACAAGACTATCAAAGTAAAAGGCAAAGAAGGCCACATAGCAAATCCTTTAGAGAGAGTGCCTGTCTTTACCCTCTTTCCACTCCTCAATATGGGACACTCAGCTTTCTACTCTTTCAGTGCTCAACAATGAGCCTTCTAATCAAAAAATCTGATAGCCACTTCCAAGTCTTTATCTTCTATGAGCTCCACCTTCTGGAAGTTTTCTCCTCTCTTAGTTTCAGAGATGACTCATAACAGCTAGGCTCTCATAGGGAGACTAGGAATGTTCTGAGCGGAAAAGAAATATATCATATATTCAAATTCCTATCTAACATCAGCACTTACATGTCTAATAATCAAAACTAATGTAAAATGTCCAAAACTAAGTTCTTACGTTACACCATTTAAAAAAAATGGATCAAACACCTAAATGCAATAAGACTTATAGAAAAAAGTACGGGAAAAATTTTATGACATTTGAATTAACAATGTTGTCTTAGATATGGCACCAAAAACACTGTCAATAAACGAAAAAATAGATAAATTTGAGTTCATCAAAATTTAAAACTTTTATGCATCAACAGGCACTATGAAAAGTGAAAAGGCAAAACAAAGAACGGAAGAAAATATTTGCAAATCATATATCTGATAAGGGGTTAATATCGGTTTTCTTATCTGAAATATGGAGGTGATAATAATTTTGTACAGGACCCTTGTTTCTTATCCCCTGGGTGCAGGAGCAGGGGCGGGGTGCCCAGAGGGCAGCCATCAACAGCCCCACTGAAGGGCAGAGTAGCTGGTGGCAGCTAAGACCCAAATGTAGAAGCAGAAGGCCATCTATTTGTGCATTAAAACCTCCTCGCTCACAAGGGTCTCTGTTCCTTGTGCTTATCCGTGAGCTTCTGAAGAAGGTTCCTTTTGAAAATATCAGCCTGGCTTACCCAGATTCAGGGAAACAATTAGATAAATAAAAAGGCTCATTTTACGATTAGATCAGGATTGCTGAGGACCCCTGGTGGCAATAAGTGATAGTGACAGCTGCCCTTACAGATGGAGATTATGAGAAACCTAACCAGGATGAGGGAAGTGAAATCAGAGCTCAGAAGCTTTGACAGATAAGCATTCCCTTCTGTTAGGGTTGCTCTGTTAACAAACAGGCATTATTATCACCTCTATATTTCAGATAACGAAACAGATTCAGAAGCTATGTCACTAGATCTTCAGATTTGTAGTCAAATGCCCTTTCTAGTATATAACGCTACAGCAAGTCCCTGGGATAAATCTTAGAGTAATGGAACATTTTCCCTGATCCTGCTCTTCCATAGTAAGGGAGGAATATACTGCTAAAAGACACTACAGATACTAAAAGGCAGGCTTTCACAGGCTTTGGGAGAGAGCTGTGGCCTGTACAAATTGTGAATGCCTGGCAAAAGTAAAGAGAAACGCTGCAAAATCAGAATTAAAACCCGGCTACCCCTCCCTTTGTGACATTTGATCAAAATTGTTGGTGACATATTGCATACCACAGATGAAAGCAGGTTAATGCCTTCACTGTTGAACCACTTTGTGGTTGGGTTGGCACTAGGCAACAGAGAAGCCTTTCCTGCTCTCCCAATATCTTTTCTTGAAGAAACAGTTCTCTCTGTGATGGTGATGGGGGTCGTTATGGCTGTATAAGATACTTGCCTCTCAAATAGAGTAAATGCTGGACATATTTTGAGCAAAAACAGTTTAAATTCTTCTTAGAAGGCTTCACAGACAGCTGCTTTTGGCTTAAATTGTCAGAAATTTTCAGACATTCAGGGGACCACAGAATCTCTGAAATAACATCCCATATGGAGCAGTTTTCTTTATCATATCCCTAACAAGTGGCCATTCAATCTCTGTATGAACAACTCTATTAGCAAGCAAAAATCTCACTCCTTCAAAAGACAGGCCGTTGCATTTTTAGATCTATTACAAATATGAACCCCCCTGCAGGAATTGTATGTCAGTCAAGCTTAGATAGCCCAATAAGTGAGTGCACAAGGTCCACCCTGAAGGTTGTAATAAGACTCCCTGGAAACTATAAAATTGTTCATTTTACATACTTCTCCTTAGAAACAGAGTGAAAGGTGGGCAATGAGCAGGTAAGCAGAAGGAAGAATTCCTATAAAGATTCACTTTTGGCCAGGCGCGGTGGCTCACACCTGTAATTCCAGCGCTGTGGGAGGTCGAGGCGGGATGATTGCTTGGGTTCAGGAGTTCAAGACCAGCCTGGGCAACGTGGTGAAACTCCGTCTCTACAATTTTTTTAAATAGCTGGATATAGTAGCATGCACCTATAGTCTCAGTTACTCCACAGGCTGAGGTGGGAGGATTGCTTTGAGCCTGGGAAGCTGAGGTTGCAGTGAGCCGAAATCGCACCACTGCACTCCAGTCTGGGCAACAGAATGAGACCCTGTCTCAAAAACAAACAAACAAACAAACAAATTCACTTTTTTTTTTTAATATTAACATTTTTCTTTTTTTTTAAATTTATTTATTATTATTATACTTTAAGTTGTAGGGTACATGTGCATAACGTGCAGGTTTGTTACATATGTATACTTGTGCCATGTTGGTGTGCTGCACCCATCAACTCGTCATTTACATCAGGTATAACTCCCAATGCAATCCCTCCCCCCTCCCCCCCCTCCCCATGATAGGCCCCGGTGTGTGATGTTCCCCTTCCTGAGTCCAAGTGATCTCATTGTTCAGTTCCCACCTATGAGTGAGAACATGCGGTGTTTGGTTTTCTGTTCTTGTGATAGTTTGCTAAGAATGATGGTTTCCAGCTGCATCCATGTCCCTACAAAGGACACAAACTCATCCTTTTTGATGGCTGCATAGTATTCCATGGTGTATATGTGTCACATTTTCTTAATCCAATCTGTCACTGATGGACATTTGGGTTGATTCCAAGTCTTTGCTATTGTGAATAGTGCCGCAATAAACATACGTGTGCATGTGTCTTTATAGCAGCATAATTTATAATCCTTTGGGTATATACCCAGTAATGGGATGGCTGGGTCATATGGTACATTTAGTTCTAGATCCTTGAGGAATCGCCATACTGTTTTCCATAATGGTTGAACTAGTTTACAATCCCACCAACAGTGTAAAAGTGTTCCTATTTCTCCACATCCTCTCCAGCACCTGTTGTTTCCTGACTTTTTAATGATCGCCATTCTAACTGGTGTGAGATGGTATCTCATTGTGGTTTTGATTTGCATTTCTCTGATGGCCAGTGATGATGAGCATTTTTTCATGTGTCTGTTGGCTGTATGAATGTCTTCTTTTGAGAAATGTCTGTTCATATCCTTTGCCCACTTTTTGATGGGGTTGTTTGTTTTTTTCTTGTAAATTTGTTTGAGTTCTTTGTCGGTTCTGGATATTAGCCCTTTGTCAGATGAGTAGATTGCAAAAATTTTCTCCCATTCTGTAGGTTGCCTGTTCACTCTGATGGTAGTTTCTTTTGCTGTGCAGAAGCTCTTTAGTTTAATGAGATCTCATTTGTCAATTTTGGCTTTTGCTGCCATTGCTTTTGGTGTTTTAGACATGAAGTCTTTGCCCATGCCTATGTCCTGAATGGTACTACCTAGGTTTTCCTCTAGGATTTTTATGGTATTAGGTCTAACATTTAAGTCTCTAATCCATCTTGAATTAATTTTCGTATAAGGAGTAAGGAAAGGATCCAGTTTCAGCTTTCTACTTATGGCTAGCCAATTTTCCCAGCACCATTTATTAAATAGGGAATCCTTTCCCCATTTCTTGTTTCTCTCAGGTTTGTCAAAGATCAGATGGCTGTAGATGTGTGGTATTATTTCTGAGGACTCTGTTCTGTTCCATTGGTCTATATCTCTGTTTTGGTACCAGTACCATGCTGTTTTGGTTACTGTAGCCTTGTAGTATAGTTTGAAGTCAGGTAGTGTGATGCCTCCAGCTTTGTTCTTTTGACTTAGGATTGTCTTGGAGATGCGGGCCCTTTTTTGGTTCCATATGAACTTTAAAGCAGTTTTTTCCAATTCTGTGAAGAAACTCATTGGCAGCTTGGTGGGGATGGCATTGAATCTATAAATTACCTTGGGCAGTATGGCCATTTTCACGATATTGATTCTTCCTATCCATGAGCATGGTATGTTCTTCCATTTGTTTGTGTCCTCTTTTATTTCACTGAGCAGGGGTTTGTAGTTCTCCTTGAAGAGGTCCTTTACATCCCTTGTAAGTTGGATTCCTAGGTATTTTATTCTCTTTGAAGCTATTGTGAATGGAAGTTCATTCCTGATTTGGCTCTCTGTTTGTCTGTTACTGGTGTATAAGAATGCTTGTGATTTTTGCACATTAATTTTGTATCCTGAGACTTTGCTGAAGTTGCTTATCAGCTTAAGGAGATTTTGGGCTGAGACAATGGGGTTTTCTAAATATACAATCATGTCATCTGCAAACAGGGACAATTTGACTTCTTCTTTTCCTAACTGAATACCCTTGATTTCTTTCTCTTGCCTAATTGCCCTAGCCAGAACTTCCAACACTATGTTGAATAGGAGTGGTGAGAGAGGGCATCCCTGTCTTGTGCCAGTTTTCAAAGGGAATTTTTCCAGTTTTTGCCCATTCAGTATGATATTGGCTGTGGGTTTGTCATAAATAGCTCTTATTATTTTGAGGTACGTTCCATCAATACCGAATTTATTGAGCGTTTGTAGCATGAAGGGCTGTTGAATTTTGTCAAAAGCCTTTTCTGCATCTATTGAGATAATCATGTGGTTCTTGTCTTTGGTTCTGTTGATATGCTGGATTATGTTTATTGATTTGCGAATGTTGAACCAGTCTTGCATCCCAGGGATGAAGCCCACTTGATCATGGTGGATAAGCTTTTTGATGTGTTGCTGAATCCGGTTTGCCAGTATTTTATTGAGGATTTTTGCATCGATGTTCATCAGGGATATTGGTCTAAAATTCTCTTTTTTTGTTGTGTCTCTGCCAGGCTTTGGTATCAGGATGATGTTGGCCTCATAAAATGAGTTAGGGAGGATTCCCTCTTTTTCTATTGATTGGAATAGTTTCAGAAGGAATGGTACCAACTCCTCCTTGTATCTCTGGTAGAATTCAGCTGTGAATCCATCTGGTCCTGGACTTTTTTTGGTTGGTAGGCTATTAATTATTGCCTCAATTTCAGAGCCTACTATTGGTCTATTCAGGGATTCAACTTCTTCCTGGTTTAGTCTTGGAAGAGTGTAAGTGTCCAGGAAATTATCCATTTCTTCTAGATTTTCCAGTTTATTTGCGTAGAGGTGTTTATAGTATTCTCTGATGGTAGTTTGTATTTCTGTGGGGTCGGTGGTGATATCCCCTTTATCATTTTTAATTGCGTCGATTTGATTCTTCTCTCTTTTCTTCTTTATTAGTCTTGCTAGTGGTCTGTCAATTTTGTTGATCTTTTCAAAAAACCAACTCCTGGATTCATTGATTTTTTGGAGAGTTTTTTGTGTCTCTATCTCCTTCAGTTCTGCTCTGATCTTAGTTATTTCTAGCCTTCTGCTAGCTTTCGAATGTGTTTGCTCTTGCTTCTCTAGTTCTTTTAATTGCGATGTTAGAGTGTCAATTTTAGATCTTTCCTGCTTTCTCTTGTGGGCATTTAGTGCTATAAATTTCCCTCTACACACTGCTTTAAATGTGTCCCAGAGATTCTGGTATGTTGTATCTTTGTTCTCATTGTTTTCAAAGAACATCTTTATTTCTGCCTTCATTTCGTTATGTACCCAGTAGTCATTCAGGAGCAGGTTGTTCAGTTTCCATGTAGTTGAGCGGTTTTGATTGAGTTTCTTAGTCCTGAGTTCTAGTTTGATTGCACTGTGGTCTGAGAGACAGTTTGTTATAATTTCTGTTCTTGTACATTTGCTGAGGAGTGCTTTACTTCCAATTACGTGGTCTATTTTGGAGTAAGTATGATGTGGTGCTGAGAAGAATGTATATTCTGTTGATTTGAGGTGGAGAGTTCTATAGATGTCTATTAGGTCTGCTTGCTACAGAGATGAGTTCAATTCCTGGATATCCTTGTTAACTTTCTGTCTCGTTGATCTGTCTAATGTTGACAGTGGAGTGTTGAAGTCTCCCATTATTATTGTATGGGAGTCTAAGTCTCTTTGTAAGTCTCTAAGGACTTGCTTTATGAATCTGGGTGCTCCTGTATTGGGTGCATATATATTTAGGATAGTTAGCTCTTCCTGTTGAATTGATCCCTTAACCATTATGTAATGGCCTTCTTTGTCTCTTTTGATCTTTGATGGTTTAAAGTCTGTTTTATCAGAGACTAGTATTGCAACCCCCGCTTTTTTTTGTTCTCCATTTGCTTGGTAAATCTTCCTCCATCCCTTTATTTTGAGCCTATGTATGCCTCTGCGTGTGAGATGGGTCTCCTGAATACAGCAGACTGATGGGTCTTGACTCTTTATCCAGTTTGCCAGTCTGTGTCTTTTAATTGGAGCATTTAGTCCATTTACATTTAAGGTTAAGATTGTTATGTGTGAACTTGATCCTGCCATTATGATATTAACTGGTTATTTTGCTCGTTAGTTGATGCAGTTTCTCCCTAGCCTCGATGGTCTTTACATCTTGGTATGTTTTTGCAATGGCTGGTACCGGTTGTTCCTTTCCATGTTGAGTGCTTCCTTCAGGGTCTCTTGTAAGGCAGGCCTAGTGGTGACAAAATCTCTAAGCATTTGCTTATCTGTAAAGGATTTTATTTCTCCTTCACTTATGAAACTTAGTTTGGCTGGATATGAAATTCTGGGTTTAAAATTCTTTTCTTTAAGAATGTTGAATATTGGCCCCCACTCTCTTCTGCCTTGGAGAGTTTCTGCCGAGAGATCTGCTGTTAGTCTGATGGGCTTCCCTTTGTGGGTAACCCGACCTTTCTCTCTGGCTGCCCTTAAGATTTTTTCCTTCATTTCAACTTTGGTGAATCTGGCAATTATGTGTCTTGGAGTTGCTCTTCTCGAGGAGTATCTTTGTGGCGTTCTCTGTATTTCCTGGATTTGAATGTTGGCCTGCCCTACTAGGTTGGGGAAGTTCTCCTGGATGATATCCTGAAGAGTGTTTTCCAACTTGGTTCCATTTTCCCCCTCACTTTCAGGCACCCCAATCAGACGTAGATTTGGTCTTTTTACATAATCCCATACTTCTTGCAGGCTTTGTTCATTTCTTTTTCTTCTTTTTTCTTTTGGTTTCTCTTCTCGCTTCATTTCATTCATTTGATCCTCAATCGCAGATACTCTTTCTTCCAGTTGATCGAGTCGGTTACTGAAGCTTGTGTATTTGTCACGTATTTCTCGTGTCATGGTTTTCATCTCTTTCATTTCGTTTAGGACCTTCTCTGCATTAATTACTCTAGCCATCAATTCTTCCACTTTTTTTTCAAGATTTTTAGTTTCTTTGTGCTGGGTACGTAATTCCTCCTTTAGCTCTGAGAAATTTGATGGACTGAAGCCTTCTTCTCTCATCTCGTTAAAGTCATTCTCCGTCCAGCTTTGATCCGTTGCTGGCAACGAGCTGCGCTCCTTTGTCGGGGGAGATGCGCTCTTATTTTTTGAATTTCCAGCTTTTTTGCCCTGCTTTCTCCCCATCTTTGTGGTTTTATCTGCCTCTGGTCTTTGATGATGGTGACGTACTGATGGGGTTTTGGTGTAGATGTCCTTCCTGTTTGATAGTTTTCCTTCTAACAGTCAGGACCCTCAGCTGTAGGTCTGTTGGAGATTGCTTGAGGTCCACTCCAGATCCTGTTTGCCTGGGTATCAGCAGCAGAGGCTGCAGAAGATAGAATATTTCTGAACAGCGAGTGTACCTGTCTGATTCTTGCTTTGGAAGCTTCCTCTCAGGGGTGTACTCCACCCTGTGAGGTGTAGGGTGTCAGACTGCCCCTAGTGGGGGATGTCTCCCAGTTAGGCTACTCAGGGGTCAGGGACCCACTTGAGCAGGGAGTCTGTCCCTTCTCAGATCTCAACCTCCGTGCTGGGAGATCCACTGCTCTCTTCAAAGCTGTCAGACAGAGTCGTTTGCGTCTGCAGAGGTTTTGGCTGCGTTTGTTATTGTTTGCTGTGCCCTGTCCCCAGAGGTGGAGTCTACAGAGACAGGCAGGTTTCCTTGAGCTGCTGTGAGCTCCACCCAGCTCGAGCTTCCCAGCAGCTTTGTTTACCTGCTTAAGCCTCAGCAATGGCGGGCGCCCCTCCCCCAGCCTCACTGCTGCCTTGCTGGTAGATCACAGACTGCTGTGCTAGCAATGAGGGAGGCTCCGTGGGTGTGGGACCCTCCTGGCCAGGTGTGGGATATGATCTCCTGGTGTGCCTGTTTGCTTAAAGCGCAGTATTGGGGTGGGAGTTACCCGATTTTCCAGGTGTTGTGTGTCTCAGTTCCCCTGGCTAGGAAAAGGGATTCCCTTCCCCCTTGCGCTTCCCAGGTGAGGCAATGCCTCGCCCTGCTTCAGCTCTCGCTGGTCGGGCTGCAGCAGCTGACCAGCACCGATCGTCCGGCACTCCCCAGTGAGATGAACCCAGTACCTCAGTTGAAAATGCAGAAATCACTGGTCTTCTGTGTTTCTCGCGCTGGGAGTTGGAGACTGGAGCTGTTCCTATTCGGCCATCTTGCTCCGCCCCCCACAAATTCACTTTTATTCTCCTTTCTGTTAGAAAGTCATGTGAAACCACATTTCTCCAGCCTTAAAGTTCAACTGCCACTAGCATTTTATTCCTCTGAAAAATACTTCTTTCAGGGCCCATGAGATAAGGGACATATAAAACCATGGCCTTCCATATAAGACAAAGACAATTGGAAAAGGCTCCCAGGTATCAGGTTGCTCCAATATGTTGATTTGTTAACAAATGTATTTTTATTTATTGGGAATGAAATGGATAACATCTTTATAAAACAGTCTTTCATGGAAAGTTTTAGCAAAAGGCATTCTAAAGGCCAGAGTCTAAAGGCCCATCCGCTTGTCTCAATTAATTTTGCTCCTGCCCAGGGTTAAGACTCCATTACCTCTAATTTTGATCATTATAATAGCCTTCTTTCTCCCTGATTTTTTTCATTTTCATTATGATGTATGTAGGTACAGATTTCTTTTTATTTATCCTGTCTAGGAATCATTGGGTTTGTAGAATCTGTACATTAGTTAATGCTTTTCATCTGCTCTGGAAAATATTTGACTATCATCTTCCTTGTTTCCTCAGAAAGAGTCTTCACTTTCTGGGACTTAAATGTATGTTAGATCCTCTCATTCTATTCATTATGTTTCTTACCCTATCTTTTCTTTTTTTTCACATAATTTGTTTCTATAGGCAGAATTCTGGATGATTTATTCTAACCTATCTTCCATTTCAATAATTCTCTCCTAAGTTAATGTTTCTCCATTGCACTTATCACCATCTAACAGTTGTGTTTAGCCATCTATTAAATGCATCCATTAAACTCTCTATTTTTATGGTTATATGCTTTAGTTTTAGAAATCATATTTTATTATTTTTCAAACTGCAATATCTTTTTTTATTATACTTTACGTTCTAGGGTACATGTGAGCGACGTGCAGATATGTTACATATATATACACGTGCATGTTGGTGTGCTGCACCCATTAACTCGTCATTTATGTTAGGTATATCTACTAATGCTGTCCTTCTCCCCTCCCCCAACACCACGACAGGCCCCAGTGTGTGATGTTCCCCATCCTGTGTCCAAGTGTTCTCATTGTTCAATTCACACCTATGAGTGAGAACATGAAGTGTTTGGTTTTCTGTCCTTGCGATAGTTTGCTCAGAATGATGGTTTCCAGCTTCATCCATGTCCCTACAAAGGACATTAACTCACCCTTTTTCATGGCTGCATAGTATTCCATGGTGTATATGTGCCACACTTTCTTAATCCAGTCTATCATTGATGGACATTTGGGTTGGCTCCAAGTCTTTGCTATTGTGATTAGTGCCGCAATAAACATACATGTGCATGTGTCTTTATAGCAGCATGATTTATAATCCTTTGGGTATATACCCAGTAATGGGATGGCTGGGTCAAATGGCATTTCTAGTTCTAGATCCTTGAGGAATCGCCACACTGTCTTCCACAATGGTTGGATTAGTTTACATTCCCATCAACAGTGTAAAAGTGTTCCTATTTCTCCACATCCTCTCCAGCACCTGTTGTTTCCTGACTTTTTAATGATTGCCATTCTAACTGGTGTGAGATGGTATCTCATTGTGGTTTTGATGTGCATTTCTCTGATGGCCAGTGATGATGGGCATTTTTTCATGTGTCAGTTGGCTGCATAAATGTCTTATTTTGAGAAGTGTCTGTTCATATCCTTCATCCACTTTTTGATGGGGTTGTTTGATTTTTTTCTTGGAAATTTGTTTAAGTTCTTTGTAGATTCCGGATATTAGCCCTTTGTCAGATGGGTAGATTGTAAAAATTTTCTCCCATTCTGTAGGTTGCCTCTTCACTCTGATGGTAGTTTCTTTTGCTGTGCAGAAGCTCTTTAGTTTAATTATATCCCATTTGTCACTTTGGGCTTTTGTTGCCATTGCTTTTGGTGTTTTAGTCATGAAGTCCTTGCCCATGCCTATGTCCTGAATGGTATTGCCTAGGTTTTCTTCTAGGGTTTTTATGATTTTAGGGCTAACATTTAAGTCTTTAACCCATCTTGAATTAATTTTTGTGTAAGGTATAAGGAAGGGATCCAGTTTCAGCTTTCTACATATGGCTAGCCAGTTTTCCCAGCACCATTTATTAAAGAGGAAATCCTTTCCCCATTTCTTGCTTTTGTCAGGTTTCTCAAAGATCAGATGGCTGTAGATGTGTGGCATTATTTCTGAGGGTTCTGTTCTGTTCCATTGGTCTGTATCTCTGTTTTGGTACCAGTACCATGTTGTTTTGGTTACTGTAGCCTTGTAGTATAGTTTGAAGTCAGGTAATGTGATGTCTCCAGCTTTGTTCTTTTGGCATAGGAGTGTCTTGGGAATGCAGGCTCTTTTTTGGTTCCATATGAACTTTAAAGTAGTTTTTTCCAATTGTGTGATGAAAGTCATTGGTAGCTTGATGGGGATGGCATTGAATCTCTAAATTACCTTGGGCAGTATGGCCATTTTCACAATGTAGATTCTCCCTATCCCTGAGCATGGAATGTTCTTCCATTTATTTGTGTCCTCTTTTATTTTGGTGAGCGGTGGTTTGTAGTTCTCCTTGAAGAGGTCCTTCACATCCCTTGCAAGTTGAATTCCTAGGTATTTTATTCTCTTTGAAGCAATTGTGAGTAGGAGTTCACTCATGACTTGGCTCTCTGTTTGTCTGTTATTGGTGTATAGGGATGATTCTGATTTTTGCATATTGATTTTGTATCCTGAGAATTTGCTGAAGTTGATTATCAGTTTAAGGAGATTTGGGGCTGAGATGATGGGGATTTCTAAATATACAATCATGTCATCTGCAAACAGGGACGATTTGACTTCCTCTTTTCCTAATTGGATACCCTTTATTTATTTCCCCTGCCTGATTGCCCTTGCCAGGAATTCCAACACTGTGTTGAATAGGAGTGGTGAGAGTGGGCATCCCTGTCTTGTGCCAGTTTTCAAAGGGAATGCTTCCACTTTTTGCCCATTCAGTATGATATTGACTGTGAGTTTGTCATAAATAGCTCTTATTATTTTGAGATACATCCCATCAATACCTAGTTTATTGAGAGTTTTTAGCATGAAGAGCTGTTGAATTTTGTCAAAGGCCTTTTCTGCATCTATTGAGATAATCATGTGGTTTTTGTCTTTGGTTCTGTTGATATGCTGGATTTCGTTTATTGATTTGCATATGTTGAACCAGCCTTGCATCCCAGGGATGAAGCCAACCTGATTGTGGTGGATAAGCTTCTTGATGTGCTACTGGATTGAGTTTGCCAGTATTTTATTGAGGATTTTTGCATTGATGTTCATCAGGGATATTGGTCTAAAATTCTCTTTTTTTGTTGTGTCTCTGCCAGGCTTTGGTGTCAGGATGATGCCAGCTTCATAAAATGAGTTAGAGAGGATTCCCTCTTTTTCTATTGATTGGAATAGTTTCAGAAGGAATGGTACCAGCTCCTCCTTGTACCTCCGGTAGAATTTGGCTGTGAATCCTTCTGGTCCTGGACTTTTTTTGGTTGGTAGGCTATTAATTATTGCCTCAATTTCAGAGCCTAATATTGGTCTATTCAGGGATTCAACTTCCTCCTGGTTTAGTCTTGGAAGAGTGTAAGTGTCCAGGAAATTATCCATTTCTTCTAGGTTTTCTAGTTTATTTGCATAGAGGTGTTTCTAGTATTCTCTGATGGTAGTTTGTATTTCTGTGGGATTAGTGGTGATATCCCCTTTATCATTTTTTATTGTGTCTATTTGATTCTTCTCTCTTTTCTTCTTTATAAGTCTTGCTAGTGGTTTATCAATTTTGTTGATCTTTTCAAAAAAGCAGCTCCTGGATTCATTGATGTTTTGGAGGGTTTTCTGTGTCTCTATCTCCTTCAGTTCTGCTCTAATCTTAGTTATTTCTTGCCTTCTGCTAGCTTTTGAATGTATTTGCTCTTGCTTCTCTAGTTCTTTTAATTGTGATATTAGGGTGTCAATGTTAGATCTTTCGTGCTTTCTCTTGTGGGCATTTAGTGCTATAAATTTCCCTCTACACACTGCTTTAAATGTGTCCCAGAGATTCTGGTATGTTGTATCTTTGTTCTCATTGGTTTCAAAGAACATCTTTATTTCTGCCTTCATTTCGTTATGTACCCAGTAGTCATTCAGGAGCAGGTTGTTCAGTTTCCATGTAGTTGAGCGGTTTTGATTGAGTTTCGTAGTCCTGAGTTCTAGTTTGATTGCACTGTGGTCTGAGAGACAGTTATAATTTCTGTTCTTGTACATTTGCTGAGGAGTACCTTACTTCCGACTATGTGGTCAATTTTGGAATAAGTGTGATGTGGTGCTGAAAAGAACATATATTCTGTTGATTTGGGGTGGAGAGTTCTATAGATGTCTATTAGGTCTGCTTGCTGCAGAGTTGAGTTCAATTCCTGGATATCCTTGTTAACTTTCTGTCTCGTTGATCTGTCTAATTTTGACAGTGGGGTGTTGAAGTCTCCCATTATTATTGTATGGGAGTCTAAGTCTCTTTGTAAGTCTCTAAGGACTTGCTTTATGAATCTGGGTGCTCCTATATTGGGTGCATATATATTTAGGATAGTTAGCTCTTCCTGTTGAATTGATCCCTTTACCATTATGTAATGGCCTTCTTTGTCTCTTTTGATCTTTGATGATTTAAAGTCTGTTTTATCAGAAACTAGGATTGCAACCCCTGCTTTTTTTTTGTTCTCCATTTGCTTGGTAGATCTTCCTCCATCCCTTTATTTTGAGCCTATGTATGTCTCTGCGTGTGAGATGGGTCTCCTGAATACAGCACACTGATGGGTCTTGACTCTTTATCCAATTTGCCAGTCTGTGTCTTTTAATTGGACCATTTAGTCCATTTACATTTAAGGTTAATATTGTTATGTGTGAACTTGATCCTGTCATTGTTATATTAGCTGGTTATTTTGCTTGTTAGTTGATGCAGTTTCTTCCTAGCATCAATGGTCTTTACATTTTGGCATGTTTTTGCAATGGCTGGTACTGGTTGTTCCTTTCCATGTTTAGTGCTTCCTTCAGGATCTCCTGTAAGGCAGGCCTGGTGGTGACAAAATCTCTAAGCATTTGCTTGTCTGTAAAGGATTTTATTTCTCCTTCACTTATGAAACTTAGTTTGGCTGGATATGAAATTCTGGGTTGAAAATTCTTTTCTTTAAGAGTGTTGAATATTGGCCCCCACTCTCTTCTGGCTTGGAGAGTTTCTGCCAAGAGATCTGCTGTTAGTCTGATGGGCTTCCCTTTGTGGGTAACCCGACCTTTCTCTCTGGCTGCCCTTAACATTTTTTCCTTCATTTCAACTTTGGTGAATCTGACAACTATGAGTCTTGGAGTTGCTCTTCTTGAGGAGTATCTTTGTGGTGTTCTTTGTATTTCCTGAACTTGAATGTTGGCCTGCGTTACTAGGTTGGGGAAGTTCTCCTGGATGATATCCTGAAGAGTGTTTTCCAACTGGGTTCCATTTTCCCCCTCACTTTCAGGCACACCAATCAGATGTAGATTTGGTCTTTTCACATAATCCCATATTTCTTGGAGGCTTTGTTCATTTCTTTTTCCTTTTTTTTCTCTAGACTTCTCTTCTTGCTTCATTTCATTCATTTGATCTTCAATCATTGATGCTCTTTCTTCCAGTTGATCGAGTCAGTTACTGATGCTTGTGCATTTGTCACGTATTTCTCATGTCATGGTTTTTATCTCTGTGAGTTCGTTTATGGCCTTCTCTGCATTATTATTCTAGTTATCCATTCTTCCATTCTTTTTTCAAGATTTTTAGTTTCTTTGCGCTGGGTACATAGTTCCTTCTTTAGCTCTGAGAAGTCTGATCGACTGAAGCCTTCTCTCAACTTGTCAAAGTCATTCTCCATCCAGCTTTGATCCGTTGCTGGTGATGAGCTGCGTTCCTTTGGAGGGGGAGATGCGCTCTGATTTTTTGAACTTTTTGAATTTCCAGCTTTTCTGTCCTGCTTTTTCCCCATCTTTGTGGTTTTATCTGCGTTTGGTCTTTGATGTTGGTGACGTACTGATGTGGTTTTGGTGTGGGTGTACTTTCTGTTTGTTAGTTTTCCTTCTAACAGTCAGGACCCTCAGCTGTAGGTCTGTTGGAGATTGCTTGAGGTCCACTCCAGACCCTGTTTGCCTGGGTATCAGCAGCGGAGGCTGCAGAAGATAGAATATTGCTGTACAGTGAGTGCTGCTGTCTGATTCTTGCTCTGGAAGCTTCATCTCAGGGGAGTACTCCGCCATGTGAGGTGTGAGGTGTCCGTCTGCACTTAGTGGGTGATGTCCCCCAGTTAGGCTACTCAGGGGTCAGGGACCCACTTGAGCAGGCAGACTGTCCGTTCTTAGATCTCAACCTCTGTGTGGCAAGATCCACTGCTCTCTTCAAAGCTGTCAGACAGGGTCATTAACATCTGTAGAGGTTTCTGCTGCTTTTTTTTTTTTTTTTTTTTGCTATGCCCTGTCCCCAGAGGTGGAGTCTACAGAGACAGGCAGGCCTCCTTGAGCTGTGGTGGGCTCCACCCAGTTTGAGCTTCCTGGAGGCTTTGTTTACCTACTTAAGTCTCAGCAATAGCGGGCGCCCCTCCCCCAGCCTCACTGCCACCTTGCAGTTAGATCTCAGACTGCTGTGCTAGCAATAAGGGAGGCTCCATGGGTGTGGGACCCTCCCGGCCCGGTGTGGGATATAATCTCCTAGTGTGCCATTTGTTAAGACCTTTGGTAAAGTGCAGTATTAGGGTGGGAGTTACCCGATTTTCCAGGTGTTGTGTGTCTCAGTTTCTAAAGGGATTCCCTTCCCCCTTGCACTTCCCAGGTGAGGCAATGCCTCGCCCTGCTTCAGCTCTTGCTGGTTGGGCTGCACCAGTTGACCAGCACCAATTGTCTGGCAGCCCCGAGTAAGATGAACCCAGTACCTCAGTTGAAAATGCAGAAATCACCCATGTTCTGTGTCACTCGCACTGGGAGCTGGAGGCTGGAGCTGTTCCTATTCAGCCATCTTGCTTGCACCCAGAGGTTAATATTGTTATGTGTCAATTTGATCCTGTCATTATGATGCTAGCTAGTTATTTTGCTCGTTAGTTGATGCAGTTTCTTCCTAGCATTGATGGTCTTTACAACTTTGCATGTTTTTGCAGTGGCTGGTACCGGTTGTTCCTTTCCATGTTTAGTGCTTCCTTCACGATCTCTTGTAGGGCAGGCCTGGTGGTGACAAAATCTTTCAGCATTTGCTTGTCTGTAAAGGATTTTATTTCTCCTTCACTTATGAAGCTTAGTTTTCCTAGATATGAAATTCTGGGTTGAAAATTCTTTCCTTTAAGAGTGTTGAATATTGGCCCCTACTCTCTTCTGGCTTGGAGAGTTTCTGCCGAGAGATCTGCTGTTAGTCTGATGGGCTTCCCTTTGTGGTTAACCCGACCTTTCTCTCTGGCTGCCCTTAATATTTTTTCCTTCATTTCAACTTTGGTGAATCTGACAATTGTGTGTCTTGGAGTTGCTCTTCTTGAGGAGTATCTTTGTGGTGTTCTCTGTTTTTCCTGAATTTGGATGTTGGCCTACCTTGCTAGGTTGGGGAAGTTCTCCTGGATAATATCTCGAAGAGTGTTTTCCAACTTGGTTCCATTCTCCCCGTCACTTTCAGGTACACCAATCAGACGTAGATTTGGTCTTTTCATATAGTCCCATATTTCTTGGTTGCTTTGTTAGTTTCTTTTTATTCTTTTTTCTCTAAACTTCTTTTCTCACTTCATTTCATTCATTTGATCTTCAATCACTGATACCCTTTCTTCCACTTGATTGAATTGGCTACTGAAGCTTGTGCACGTGTCACTTATTTCTCGTGCCATGGTTTTTAGCTCCATTGGGTCACTTAACAGTCTGTGCTGTTTATTCTAGTTAGCCATTAGTCTAATCTTTTTTCAAGGTTTTTAGCTTCTTTACAATGGGTTTGAACATCCTCCTTTAGCTTGGAGAAATTTGTTATTACTGATCGTCTGAAGCCTTCTTCTCTCAACTGGTCAAAGTCATTCTCCATCCAGCTTTGCTCCATTGCTGACAAGGATCTGTGTTCCTTTGTAGGAGAAGAGGCGCTCTGATTTTAAGAGTTTTCAGCTATTCTGCTCTGGTTTATCCTCATCTTTGTGTTTTTATCTACCTTTGGTCTTTGATGATGGTGATGTACAGATGGAGTTTTGGTGTAGATGTCCTTTCTGTTTGTTAGTTTTTCCTTCTAACCATCAGAAGCCTCAGCTACAGGTCTGTTGGAGTTTGCTGGAGGTCCACTCCAGACCCTGTTTGCCTGGGTATCACCAGCGGAGGCTGCAGAACAGCTAATATTGCAGAAAGGCAGATGTGGTTGCCTGATGCTTCCTCTGGAAGCTTTGTCTCAGAGGGGAACCCGGCTGTATGAGGTGTCAGTTGGCCACTACTGGAAGGAGTCTCCCACTTAGGCTACTCGGTGGTCAGGGACCCACTTGTGGAGGCAGTCTGTCTGTTCTCAGATCTCAAACTCTGTGCTGGGAGAACCACTACTCTCTTCAAAGCTGTCAAACAGGGATGTTTAAATCTGTAGAAGTTTCTGCTGCCTTTTGTTCAGCTATGCCCTGCCCCCAGAGGTGGAGTCTACAGAGGCAAGCAGGCCTCCTTGAGCTCTGGTGGGCTCCACCCAGTTCGAGTTTCCCAGCCTTTTTGTTTACCTACTCAAGCCTCAGGAATGGCAGATGCCCCTACCCCAGACTCACTGCCACCTTTCAGTTCGATTTCAGACTGCTGTGCTAGCAGTGAGTGAGGCTCCATGGGTGTGAGACCCTCTGAGCCAGGTGCGGGAGATAATCTCCTGGTGTGCCGTTTGCTAAGACCATTGGAAAAGCACAGTATTAGGATGAGAGTGTACCGATTTTCCAGGTACCATCTGTCACAGCTTCCCTTGGCTAGGAAAGGGAATTCCCCAACCCCTTATGCTTCCCGGGTGAGGCAATGCCCTGCCTGCTTCGGCTCACACTCCGACACACACTGTCCAACAAGCCCCAGTGGGATGAACCCGATACCTCAGTTGGAAGTGCAGAAATCTCCTGTCTTCTGTGTCACTCACACTGGGAGCTGTAGACTGGAGCTGTTCCTATTTGGCCATCTTGGAACCGGAACCTTAAAATATGATTGCAATGTCATTTTTTATGGTTTTTCTTTCCCTGAAGATATTTTGAAGCTTACCTTTTTTTTTTTCTTTGAGACGGAGTCTCACTCTGTCACCTAGGCTGGAGTGCAGTGTTACCATCTTGGCTCACTGCAAGCTCCACCTGCCAGGCTCATAGCATTCCCCTACCTCAGCCTCCAGAGTAGCTGGGACTACAGGCGCCCACCACCACACCCAGCTAATTTTTTTGTATTTTTAATAGAGATGGAGTTTCACCATGTTAGCCAGGATGGTCTTGATATCTTGACCTCATGATCTGCCCACCTCAGCCTCCCGAAGTGCTGGGATTACAGGGGTAAGCCACCACGCTGGCCTGAAGCTTATTTTTTATTTCAACTATGGGAAACCATAATGATTGAAGCCTTTGTCTCATAATTCTAATACCTGAAGTCTTTGTGAACTTGTGTTGCCTGTTTTTTTCTTCTGGCTGTCACTTAAAATGTATTTTTTTTCTTGTGTACCTAGTTATCTTTGATTATGTACTAATATTTTATCCAAAAAAACATTTTTAAGACTGATTTCAGGCCTAGGAAAACAAAACCTGCAGAAAGTATTTTCATTTGCTTTTAACAAATGCCTTGGGACAGTACATGTCAAGGACCACTGTAAGCCCTGTCCAGGTTCTGGGCTTGAGGTTCTTTGGACCACTCAGGTCGTGAGTAGCTAGTTTGCAAGCTCATGCAAGAGCTGGTTACCATTATTTAAAAAAAAAAAAAAAAAAAAAAAAAAAAAAAAAAAAAAAAAGAGCTGGTTACCTCTGGTTCACCATTATTTTCTTTTTTTTTTTTTTTATTTAGATTCAGCAAATGCCCTCAGGCAAAAGTAGCTTTGGGTGCTGGGCTTTCTTGTCTTGGTTCTTGTTTTCTAGATTTTAGCTTCATCACTCTTTAGCTCTTAATAAATACAACTTATTTTTATATTTCATCTATCTTTTTAGTTGTCTTTATTGGAACAGTTAGTCTAAATTATCTAGCCTGTCACTGCCAGAAGCAGAGGCATACAACACCTCCTAACTGCTCACCTTGTTCCTAGTCTCTCTTCCTTCCGGTCTGCCCTTTACAAAGTAATGGAAAGTTTCTTCTGAAGGCACCACTCTGATTATGACACTCCCCTGCACATATCCTTCAAAAGCTTACTGTTTACTCTAAAATGGAAATCAAGTTCCTTAGTTTTGACACTCAGGTCCCAAACTCTTTTTCTTGCTTTATTTATTCATTCAACAAGTATTTTTTGTGCACTGAATATGTGACCCTCACTAGGCAGATGCTGCCTATTCTTTTGCCTCTTAACTACTTTAACCTCTTGTCATACCTCCCAAATCACCTTATGCTCCAGCTAAACTTTTGTATGGTCATGTACCACATAATAATGCTTTGGTCAACTACAGACAGTGATCCAGTAAGATTACCATGGAGCTGAAAAATTCCAATAGCCTAGTATTTATTATGCTTTTAATTATTATTTTGGAATATAATTCTTCTACTTATAAAAAACTTATCTATAAAACAGCCTCAGTCATTTTCTTCATGAGGTATTTCAGAAAATGGCATTGTTATCATAGGAGATGACAGATCCATGCATTTTATTGCCCCTGAAGACTTTCCAGTGGGACAAGATGTGTAGGTGGAAGACAGTGATATTGATGATCCTGACCCTGTGTAGGTCTAGCTTAATATGTGTGTTTGTCTTAGTTTCTAACAAAAAAAAGTTTCAATAGTTTAAAAAAAAAAGAAAAATGCTTATAGAATAAGGATATAAGGAAAGATATTTTTGTACAACTGTACTACGTGTTTATGTTTTAAGCCAAGTGCTATTACAAAATAGTCAAAAAGAAAAAAACTTAACATTTATAAAGTAAAAATGTTACAGTAAGATAAGGTTAATTATTGAAAAAATAAACTTTCAAAAATTAGTGTAGCCTAAGTATACAGTATTTATAAAGTCTATAGTAGTGTACACTGATGTCGGAGACCTTCACAGTCACTCATTACTCACTCATTGATCCACTCAGAGCAACTTCTAGTCCTGCAAAGTGCATTCATGGTGAGTGCCCTACACAGGCATACCTTTTTTTATTGTTTATACAATATTTTTATTGTATTTTTTTAGACTTATATAGGTTTAGATACACAAATGCTTATCATTATGTTATAATTATGTATAGCATTCAGTACGGTAAGATGTTGTACCGATTTATAGTTTGGGAACACCAGGTTCTTCCATATAGTCTAGTTGTGTAGTAGGCTATACCGTCCATCTGTGTGTAGGTACACTCTAAGATGTTTGCTCAACAACAAAATTGGCTAATGACACATTTCTCAGAATGTATCTCCATCCTGAAGCAAACAGATCTACTCCCATCTGCTGGTGGTTGCCTGAAATACCAATCAAAGCTGACTTCCATGGAAAGGCACACTGTTAAAGAAGTAGGCCAATCTGGAAATAGAGTTCTAGTTTCAGTGTCTGCCACTATATAATCTTAGGCCAATCCCTTTTCCTTCTCTAGACCTCAATTTCCTCACATGCACAATTCAGGTGCTTGGACAAAATGACCTGAAAAGGTCCTTTCATTTTTGACAAGCCAGGATTATCTCTGCAAGAATGCCTGCATGACCAGGGACCAGGGGTGCAGGATGAATAGCAGGAGGGCTGGGTTCATTTGACCTATTCCTGTATGTGATGGTCAATGATATATGGTTCCCTTCACCTTTTTTTCCTTCTCTCATACCCATTTGGGGATGAAGAATTTGCTGCAATGTAAGGCAAAAGAAGGGAGAAAAGGAGAAGGGAAAGAAGGTGCGAGGGTACTCTACTGGTTAAACTAAGACAGGAAACTGTCTTGGATACAATTTTTAGAAACGTGTAATTCTAAAATGCTTAAAAAAGGGTGAGGATGCTGTGGTTTGGATGTTTGTCCCCTCCAAATCTCATGTTGAAATTTGATCCCCAGTGTTGGAGGTGGGGCCTAATGGGAGCTGTTTTGGTCATGGGCAGATTCCTCACGAATGGCTGGGCATTGTCCTCTCAGTAATGAGTGAGTTATTGCTCTATTAGTTCCCACAAGAACTGGTTATTTAAGAAGTCTGGCATTTACCTCTTCTCTCTTGCCTCCACTCTTGCTATGTGATCTTTGCACATGCCAGCTTCCCTTTCACTTCCGCTATGAGTGGCAGCACCCTGAAACCCTCACTAGAAGAAGATACTGGCACCATGCTTCTTGTACACCCTGTAGAACTGTGAGCCAAATAAATCTCTTTTGTTTATACATTATCCAGTTTCAAGATATTCCTTTATAAAAACACAGACTAAGACAGGGGACGTCAATAGAGTTAAAATTCTTAGCTGTGCAACATACTGAGCCACTCCTGGGAGTTTCAGGTAACTGAAACTTTGCAATATGCTGGGTATACACCGTCTCAACTCATTTCATCAAATACTAAAGGAAATGGGAAGGGGAGCATGTTTCTGTTTGAATGTTCTAGTTAAGCAAGAGTGAAATTGAAGTCCATTTTGCTTTCACCACTTCTAAATGGCATACCTTAGGAGGTTCAGTGCTGGTGGACATGATTGATCTCTATTAGTTGATTGCTCATGCGGCTATGGGCTCTGGAGAGAATTTTTCTGAGCTCACTTTGTCACGGACCTGAGATAGGAAGGATGGAGGGGATTGAATGGAGGCATTTCCTTATCTTCTGACATACTTCTGTTCCACAGCATGATGTTCAAGGTAGTGGAAAGAATAGGAGCCCTCTAGTAAAATTGCCAGGCTTTTCCACATGATGGGGCAAGAATATTGCAGCATTGGAGTAGGCTGCTTGTCAGGGGCTAACTTCCTTGAAGATCAGATACAAATGATCTCTGCCTTCTTTTCCCCTTCTGTGGTGTAAGCCAAGAACTTTCCTTCAATTCCGCATCTCCTGTCTATGGGACAAGGTCACATCTTAGGGGGTGATCCCAGTTGGCGAAGCTATCCTTCCAGTTCTCTGAGCTCTGTCTTGGGGACCCAAACTTGAAGCAAAGGGCACTCTGGGTAATTTAAATTTTCAGGCAACTCTTGGACTCCTGGAGTACAATTTCTGTTCTGATGGAGGAGTACACCTCTTGGGGCCAAAGTCCTGTCATAAAATCCATTAGTGATCTTTCTTCGCCCCATCCAGAGGGGAGCCAATCAGGTTACCAGAGGCTCAAGAATCAGAATGAGCAGCAGTGAAGTACCTCCTGATCCTCAAAGGTGTCCAGTCTTTTGGAATGCAGATTCAACCATGGCAGTCAAGGTTTCTCTGCATGAAGCAAACTCTCCCTGCAAGAAGCAAACTCTGGGGCATATGTTGTTCCAAGAGAAAAGCACATTTTGTATTTTTACAGAGGGACAGGACAGGGTAACCCTAGCTGCAGATCCCTACCTCGCCCTCTAACAGCCCAGGAGCTGCAAGGGGAGATGGAGTTAGTCCCAAGGGGACTGCAGAGAGCCAGGGAGTGGGCACACGGAGGGTGAAGGCTGGATCTTGCGCCTTTTTGTGCGACTCCTGATACCTGCTAGATTGGCTAGGCTGGCTGCCATCTGGATGGGCAGAGTCAGCCACATGTCCTGCTTAGTGCCCACCCAGCTGCAGCCAGAAGTGGCTGCAGACTAAGCGGACTTCGAAGCCGCCTGATGCATCCTAAGGGTGCTGTATGGAGTAGAGCTGCTGCTCAGCTGTTCCTGTCACCGCTCCTGGGCTCTAGGCTCCTGATAGATGCCTGGCCTTCCCACTCCCATTGACCATGAAGCTCTCTCCTTTGAGGTGACTGTTGAATAGATAGTGTCCCTCACCTAGTTCCCCTTCAGCCTGTGCTACCCTGCTCACCCCACCTCCGTCCTCTTTCCAGTCCTCAGCCATCTTCCATGCCCTCCGTCCTGGGCTCTGAGGCCATAGGCATCTGAGGCATACTTTGAGCCTCTGTGTTCTACTGCTCATCAGGACCTGTCTCCTGGGGGGCAACAACCCCAGTACTATTTCAAAATTCCACTTTGGCCTCTAACCTCCTCTCTGATGATCCACTGTTTTCCTGGACCTCTTCTATTGGTAGGCATGACCCCAGTGCTTCCACAAGTAGAGAGGGCAGGCAACCCCTTGGAAGGCATTGGCTGATGGAGACATGGACCTGCACTTCTGAGCCCCAGCTCACTTACCCTGTCTGCTGGTCCCAAGAGAGGGTTGATGTGGGAAAGGGGATGTCCAGTTGAGACAGAACACTGTGCTTCAGCCCACTGTTACTGCAAGGCTAGGTGCTTGAATGCCTTCATTCCAGGGTCCACTCATCTATCTTCGCAGACTAAGGTCCTGGGCAGATCTCCCCAGTCACTTACTCTGGCCTCTGAGTACGTGTTGAGGAGATGTGGTACAAGATCTAAAACTAATATGTGTTGCCTTGACATCTGGTAAGGTGGGAAGGCCTCAAATGGCCCAACCACAGGTTCCCTCCTTACTCTGCTCCTGGATAAGGTTACCTAGGCAAACAGCCCTCCTTTTCAAATGAACTTTTCCTTTTTATCCCTCAGTAGTGAACAGTTTCTGTCAGCCAACAGTATTATTCAAGCAAACCAATTATATTCTTCCTCAGAAACCAAAGGAAGATACTATAAAGCCTGCTTTCCATAGCCCCCAGCTTTTCACTCAGTTCCTGAGTGCAAACCCTGTGTAGCCCTGCATGGCAGGTGGTGTCTTCCTCCCCACAGCTATGAATGTTTAAAACTAACAAATTGCTATGGATCTCATCTGTTCAGTGTTGGGTGTCATGTGTTTGGTCATCCCCATAACCTTAAGGCACATGCCAGCTCCCCTTTGCCTTCCACCATGAGTGGAAGCAGTCTGAAGCCCTCACCAGAAGCAGATGCTGGCACCATGCTTCTTGTACAGTCTGTAGAACCATGAGCTAAGTAAACCTCTTTTCTTTATACAAATGAACAAGTAAAAAGAAATTAGAGAGAGAGAGAGGAAGCAACAAATGAACACAAGAGGAACAGACAAAAATTAAATTGAAACCAAGGTTCACAATTTAACTGAATTGGAATGCCAGAATTTACTAAAATAATTTGTACAATAAAATGATAAAAAGGCACAGATTATATTTTGCACTTCTGCAACTTAGGTTGTGAGTTAACTTTAACATCTGCTGAAATGCAGCAATCGGCAAACTTTCATGGCCCTAATCAATACTGAGGCTTAAATTATAGTTATACTTGGAGATGCCCTAAATTTAAACGTGGCACCCCCTATAATCTTATGGAAGTTATGTAATATAAATTTCAGGGCAAATAGGTATGCCTCACCTTAAACATCAGAACTATTGTCTTTTCTTAATTCTCCATGATTAAAACACCCATTGCCAAAAATATCCCATAGTGGGCATGGATGCTTGGACCCAATAAGTTATAAATTACAATTAAATTAAGTCTTTGCATTTAAAAATTGGTTTGACAAAATGAGACTCTGAGGACTGCTCAATTACAATAGTTAATATGAGCCGGGTGTGGTTGCTCATGCCTGTAATCCCAGCGCTTTGGGAGGCTGAGGCAGGTGGATCACTTGAGGACAAGAGTTCAAGACCAGCCAGGCTAACAGGATGAAACTCTGTCTCTACAAAAAAATACAAAAATTAACTGGGTGTGGTGGTGCCTGTAATCTCAGCTACTCAGAAGGCTGAAGCAGGAGAATTGCTTGAACCCAGGATGTGGAGTTTGCAGTGAGCTGAGATTGTGCCATTGCATTCCAGTCCAGCAACAGAGTGAGATTCTGTCTCAAAAACAAACAAACAAAAAACGAAACAAACAAAAAACAGTTAATATGGCCCAATATAAATTCAAAATAGGGCCTTCAAGTATGAAACTTATTACATTAGACCTAATGAATGAAGGGGTAATTATCCCCACTGCTTTTCCATTTAACAGCCCAGTTTAGCCTGTTTTTAAACCTGGAATAAATGAATGGTACTTCATAGTGTATTACTGCAATCTTAATCCTATGGTCCTGTCCATTAAGGCCCCATATCCAATCTTATTGAAATTACTGACTCCATCCAATCTGCATCAGCAAACATTTTGCCATTTTAAATTTGACTAATATTTTCTGTTCTGTGTCTGTATCAACAGCCATTCAGCTTCAGTTTGCCTTCACCTCTGAAGAGACATGATACACATTTACCAGGCTACCCATGGGGTATATCAGCAACCTTGCCATTACAAATAGTCTTTGAAGGAAAGTTCTTAACTGTATCCACCATTCTTGAGGAGCACAGTTATGATGTTACATAAAAGACACCCTCCTCCAAAGAGATTTGTTTGACACACCCATTCAGTATACTCATAAAGGAGCTCATAAAGAGGGGATGGGCCATTGCTCCACACCTATTGTAAGGTTCTAACACCTTTGTTAAGTTCCTAAAATTTATCTGGTAAGCCCAGGACTGCTCCATCCTTGACACTGCCAAAAAACAACTACTGACAGTCTTATCACCCACCATGTTAATATAAGTTCAACATCTTTTACTCATTTCTGAGTTCTGATGGCAACATAGTCCTCATTTACAATTTTGTCTTAATCTCACTGTTGCTGTTACTTGCAAATCAGCACAGCTTGAATGGGTCCCCTCCAACAAAAAGCTATAGAATCTGTCCTAATCTAATTCAATGGGCACTCCTGTTAGTGCTATGAGAGTTTCCTTTATTATAGAGGCTTTAGTAACCTCCTGTCATGCCTTCCCTGTGGTCAATGGACCAGCCATAAAGGCTATAAGTTGATGGAAGGCTTCTGATGCAAGAAACTGCCCCTACTCAGCCTTGCACTATATACCATTAGAGTGGGAATAACTGGCCATATGCTGGCTGTCCCCAAAATAGAGGCTCTCATAGACTCTGAGCCTTTGATTCTCTACCTCTGTAGTTGCCCAATATGCTTTGGGTCATGGAACCGATGAAGTCATGATGGTTACTTAAGCCTCTTTGATACAGGGTGGAACCAAATCTGGGCACTTGGCAGATCATACGTGTAAGAGGGCATGACCTCTGCTATCCTCAGTCCCTTGCCAATTGCCATGGTGCTGGAGGAGGTCACCCCCGACCCCTTAGCTATGTGGAGAGCCCTTTGGGATCAAATTAGTGAACAGCAATGGGAGTTTGTATTTTATAGACAATATTGTCACCATCATACATATTACTGCTATCCATTTCTTAACCAGGATGTCTGTGATAAAGGGCAGGAAATAAAGAGTCAGCACAATTGGCCAAACTTCAGGCATCATCTTAGTACTGGGTGCCATGACCAACAAATAGCCCAGTAAGTACATTTTTATTAACTCTTAGGCCATTGCCTCAGAGTTTCCCCCTTTGGGGTAAAGAACTTCGGGAATCTATTCCATTGCAGATACCCAAAATATAAATCAGGGTGTTATAGATTGAATTGTGTCTTCTCAAATCCCTATATTGAAGCCCCAACTCCCAATGTGATTGTATTTGGAGATGGGACCTTTGAGGCGGTAATTATGGTTAAATGAGGTCGTAAGGGTAGGTCCCTAATCAGATAGAACTTGTGTCCTTATAAGAAGAGAAAGAGACACTAGAGAGCTCTTTCTCTCTGCATGTGCACACAGGAAAGTCTATGTGAGGACACAGCGAGAAGATGGCCATCAGTAAGGCAAGGAGAGAGGCCTCACCATTAATCAACACTGCTGGCACCTTGATCTGGGACTTCAAATCTCCAGAACTGTGGGAAAATAAATTTTTATTGTTTAAGTCACTCGGTCTGTAGTATTTTGTTATGGCAGCCCTGGCAGTCTGACATACAAGATAACAGATGTCCCTACGTGTACAGTTGATTATCATTATTTCTGATAGTTATGTTCTATAAAGTCACTGTGAGCACTGAATTAGTGAATATTAAACCATGGTTCCTAGAGTAAATCCAGGCTCACTTTCTGTGAGCCTCTGGTTACAACATTTTCATTAGCCAGTCAGCATATAACCTTGTTTTATACATGTTTTTGTTTAAAGACACTTTATTTCATGTATATTATTGATTTGTTTACATTGCTATTTAATATCTATTGTTTATTCATTTGCATTGAACTTATGGACAACAGTACTATACTCATGCCTAGCACATGTATTTTCTCCATAAGGCACATCACAGCCTTCTTGTGCTTAGGAACACTAGACAGCACTTTAGCACTATGCTTGGGGGCAATTTTAAACAGTGAAATTATTAATAAAAAGCATAAAAATTTGAACAATGTGGTATCAAATATACCGCAAAACGGATACTTGTTTATGATATGAGAGCTGAGAGTAGAAGGCAGAGCATCACCTTGTCCAATCTCAGCTGGGAACACATGCACCAGATAATTCAATTTTTTTGCTGATATATGCATGTTTATGAATGACCACAGAAGGACTACAAGAATTGGTTTGGGGGTTATAAATAAGTTTCAGTGAGTAGATAAATCCTTAAATATGGAATTTGCAAATAATGAGGATGGACTATACTAAGGCCCAGTACAAGGCCTCAACAGGATACTCCTTATCCCCTTTGGAGTTCCAGACATTACTGTTATGACCAAAGCACTCATCTCACTTTTCAGAATACACAATCTACACTCTTGAATAAGACAGTAAATGGAGCTTCCACTTCCCTTATAGACCCTAGGCAGCTGGTTTAATTGACAGGCATAGTAGGCTCCTCAGAGAATTCCTATTTAAGTTACAAAGTGATACCCCTCTAGGTGTCACTATTACCACAGGCATTGATTAATCTAAGTTCATGCCTTCTAGGACGTGGATTCCCTACACCAGTGCCACTCAGGTCCCTCAGTTGCCTTTATTGATAAAGGGGGACACCTCCGAAGTTCATGTTTTTGATGACCACCTCACCATGTGGCCCTGTCCTTGCCTGTCTCCCTAGGAAGTGAAGTAGACACTTTTCTTTCTCACCAATAGGGTTGAACAGGTGATCAAAACAGGGTGCAGGATAATGGGCAAGACACAAAACAGACATGAGAGACACCTGTTTGAGTTCAGATTTTAGCCCACTCCCAGGGCATGTGTATTAGTCTGTTCTCACACTGCTATAAAGAAATACCTGAGTCTGGGTAATTTATAAAGAAAAGAGGTTTAATTGGTTCATGGTTCTGCAGGCTGTACCAGAAGCATGATGACAACTCCTTGCCTTCTGGGGAGGCCTCAGGAAACTTAAAATCATGGTAGAAGGTGAAAGGGGAGCAGGCACTTTTATGTGGCCAGAGCAGGAGCAAAAGACAGATGAGGGAGGGTGCCACACACTTTTAAACGGCCAGATTGTGTGAGAACTTACTCACTATTGTGAAGACAGTATCAAGAAGATGGTACTAAACCATTCACGAGAAACTGCCCCATGATCCAATCACCTCCCACAATGTCTAACCTCCAATATGAAGGATTACAATTCAACATAAGATTTGAGTGGGGACATAGATCCAAACGGTGTCAGCATGTGTGTTTGTATGTTTGTGTATGTGTATGTGTGTAGACACTTCACTTCCCAAAGAGGCACTTCTATTCCCTAGAAGTCTCAGTCATCACCGAATTTACATTGATGTGAAGGCATTAAGGAGTCAATTATGGTGCAAGGCCTAAATTAATATTATGCACTGACTCGACATCTGGCAAAATTGGGAAGACCTTGAATGTCCTAACTGCAAATTCCCCTCCCCACTCCATGCCTGCAGTTAAGGTCCCTTAGCCAAACAAGTCTCCTTATTAAATGAACCAGTGCAGTTCCTGCTTATCTCTAACTAGAGAGTTTCAATTCCTTGCCAGACTGTGTAATTATTCAAAGGAGTCAGTCACATTCTCCCCCAAGAATCAAGGACACTCCATTATTTTGATACTACAAAGTTTGCCTCCCACAGATCCTGGTTGTTTATTATGTTCCTGAATGTAACTCCAAGTGGCCCTGTGTGGTGTATTATGTACTCTCTAGGGCTTTTAGTGTATGTGACTAATAAAACTTCTAGTGATTTCATCTGTCCAGTGTTGACTGTCATGTGTTTGGTCATCCCCACATCCCTAGGACAGGAATCCCTGCCTTAACAATGGAGTGAGTAAGAGGCCACCAAAACGGTTATAGGGTGATGGGCAAGACACACAACATTGACCTGAGAGACACCTGTTTGAGTCCACATTTTAGCCCATCTAAAGCATGTGTGTTTGCCTTTCTCTCACTTTCTGCGTATGTGTGTATTAAGGGGCTAGGGGATCGTTTTTGATGCAACAGAGAGAAATTATCAATTGAGCTCTATTGGAAAGAGACAAGACTGTGCAATCTATGGTTGTATAATTGTGTGGTCTGGGGTGGGTGTATTTTTTACTTACTTGTGCGAAATGTTTGAAGATACAGGGTTATTTTCTATGTTTACTTTAAATTTGTTTGGGTCTCCTAATATCTGAAGATGTTTATCAGTCATCCATTTACATGTAGATCACACATAAATATGTATTTGCAGTGTCTATAGATCCTGAGTGCTGGCACATGGGTAAAGCATGGTTGGAAATAGGTGGGAGTACATTGCTTTAATTCAGGAATAATTCATGAACACATTGGAATGCTGCTAAATGAAATTCCATGATTAAAGATAATTGAGAATAAGTTTTTACATGCCAAACCGGAAATGAACATGTACCCAGTGGAATAAAAAGGTAGTTGGGCAAGGTTTTAGCAGATAGCACTGCGGTTTCCACATTACCACGTGAGACTACTAGTGAACACACACACACACACACACACACACACACACACACACTCTGAGATTTGCAGGGAGTTCATTGGTTAATGTGTGAAAGATCCTAAGAGTCTCATTAATACCCAGGGCCCAGGGCCTGTTCTTATTTGGAAGCTACTTTTGGGGGAAACAGCCCTGCTAATGATCTCAGTTGTCTTGAGTGAGCACATCAGAGACCTCTGAAAAGCCAGCTCTCTGCAGGGCTACAGCTGGGTACTTACATGTACTCACCCGAGACACTTCTAGGCTGGAAGCACATGATTAATGAGAGTAATGCCAGCTTCCAGAATGGATGTTTCTGTGAAGCCAGCCCTGAGCCTCAAGAATCTGAAATGGCTTCACTGGGTGAGGGTCATAAATCTCTGCTACATGAGCAAGGCTGTCTGTCTGTGTCACATGCCATATATTCAGCCCTGAGAACAGGTGTATAAGAGCAAGGTTGACATGGATGTGATAACAAAATGCCCAGTCCCAGGCCACATAGAGGAAATGTGACTTTGAGCTGGAGAACGTATACTGGGTGGCTCAGCTCAGGAAGGCACTGAGTGTGGAAGATTACTTTTCTTTAGTCAATCAGATGCCCCTGGAAGGAGGATTCCCTGTAACCACAACAGCTGTGTCCATGCTGATTGCAAGGTGGGGCTCTTTCAGAGATTGAAGTAACGCATTTTTTGAAGGCTCCCACTTACCTGCTCCCTCCCCTCTCCACTTCTCAGAAAGCCTTCTCTATACCCCGATATCCTGCCTGGTAACATGGACAGTCTTTGTGCCCCACTCTCTGGACAAAAGTTGGGGCGGGAAGGATGAGTCTTCCTCACTGCTATGTTTCTGGCTGACTCGCTATGGGAAGAGAAGAGGGGTGTGAAGAGTGCGTATACTTATGACTGGACATGACTGTATGTGTGCAGGAGAAGGGAAGTCCTAGGAAAGTCAGTGGCTGGGGTGTTCTCTGCTGTTTGTTCTCTGAGAAGCAATGTGGCACTTACTGATAGCCAGTTACTTCTCTGTTTCAGCAAAAAGTGTGCAAATAAGGCTGGGGTTCAAAAGGTTTTGGACAGGATGCTGATGGGACACAATGCCTTTCTGAGACCAAATTTTGGAGGTAGGCCACTTCCAGACACTTGAGACCTTTATGTTAGGTCAAATAGAGCTGAGACACAGCAAACCAGCCCACCTGGTAAGCCTACCAGTGGCACTCCGCAGGCTCTACACCTCTGCCTTTCTAGATCCCACCTTCCTGACCCTGAAGAGACATGCAGCTGAACACTCCCAGGCCTCCAATCTCTAGGCCTTAGCTCTACCCCTGGAATTTCTCCCATTTCTTTGCTTGTATATACAAGATATCTGCTCTCTCCACAGTCCCTTGTGGGGGCAGCAAGTCTAAATATGCACCCCCTGTTGTGGCTGGAGAGGCAATGGGGATGCAGGTTTCAGGGTGCTGTGCTTCTCAAGCTGGAGCTTTCTGCTCCATCTATTACATTCCATGGGTAGGGCACTTGAGCACACATTCTTTGCACCCTGGGCACTCTCCCTGTTCATTTTATTCAAAACTGTGTGCATATTCTTCACCATACAGTTTACTTCACAAATCTCTGTTCAGTCTACTTTGACTACACAGGCCTCAGCAGCTTCCCCCATTGTCCCCAAGCCTTCAGTTCCCACTGATTTTTATTGTCTCTACCTCTGGAAAACATCCTAACTCTGTTCTTATCTCTCCACTGATCAAGAGACCCCCAGCTTAGGCCTTGAATTACTTGAATTGCTCCTGAATTACTGCACCTTGAAAACCAAGACCATTGACTTGGGCTCTGTGTTTACATGTGGGTCACTTGACTGTTGCTCTCTCTTTGCTCCATTGCTCTTTCCAGAGTATGAGGGCATAATGTGCAGCCCACAGTGTACAAGATGATTGTGCACCTAGGGACTGGGATGCTAGGATGGAGAGGGCAGAAGGCAGGCTCTTTTAATAACCTTACCCTAGAAGGATAGCAGTGCCTCTTCTTGGTGGGCCCCCTAAGGAAGAGGCCAAGACTTTTAAGGGAGAGAGATCTAGGTATATTGGAATTCAGGTGTTAGGTCATAGCCTGATCCCCACTGCATTACACTAGAGCTTGTGTCAATTGAGCCAAATACTGGTGGGTGTCAAAGAAGTAGCTACTTCATGTGCTCCTTTCTTTGTTCCCATGTTTTTCAGCAAAGGCTAACCAAAAACCAGTTAAGTACACCAAGCACATTCTCCCTAACATTCTCCCTACTCTTTTATGGTCAGGTTGTCACCTCAGCATTCATCTAAGACCAGGGAAAGGGAGGAGGGGCAAGGACCAACCTCTGGGGATTATCAAGTGTGGATAGTCCCAAGGCTCCTCACCACCATTTTCCACACAGACTCCGATTTGTTTATGCTCGTTGTCTCAGGTAGAAGAGGAGGGGGTTGCATTAAGCTTTCTTAGCATGCAGACTTGGGGCAAATGAGAAAAGGTGGGTTCCTGAATTGATCTGGCCAAGCAGTAGATAAAGGTAGAAGGGCAAGACAACTGAGGACCTTTTTTAGACATAAGGGGGCACTACAGGCTCTATGTTTGGTGCGTGCGTGTGTGTGTGTGTGTGTGTGTGTGTGTGTGTAGGGAGGCCAGTAGATGAAACAGCTGCACTCTGAATGGGTGGGTGGCAGGGGTGGAAGGAGTAGAGAACAAAGCAAAACACCTAGAACACTGTGTTTGTCCTTGGAGACAGCCTCGCCACCTGGTCAGCAATTGCAACATGCTCCAGAGAGGAAACCCAGCCAGGGGAGCAGGAGAAAATGCTGGGCGTGTTTAGCTGGCAGCAAAGGGGGCCTGAGTAGAGATTTACAAATTGATTCTGGAAGAGAGCAAGACTCTAGGAATCAAGGAATGAATAGGCTAAATTACATATTGGATTGCATTTAATTGATGAAGGCAAGGTGCCAGCAGGAGAATGAGAGCTGACACTGGACAGAAATGCATAGAGAAGCCATGACGGAAAAGAAAAGAGATGAGAGTAAAGAATAAGGAAGATAGGAAGGAAAATACCACATAGATAAGTAGTACTTGGTATATCAACAATACTTAAAATTCATTTGAACCATTGCCTGCTTCCCAGGCAGGTTGAGTCAGCCCATCTCGAGGTCTGTCAGGTCAGCAGAGACAATCAGGATCCAGGCAGTGACACCTACTGCATTAAAGAGTCAAAAGCCCCCATCCCAATCCCTTTTCTCATGTAGGGCTTCAGGGAAACCAAGCCAAGGGCTTCAGGGTTTAGGGACCCAAGGAATTACCTGTGAGGCCTCCCACTAGAATAAGAGTCAGATTTCTCTCTGTTTCTGAAGTGGAATCGAGTTTCAAGGCTTAACCTGTTCCTTCCACTCCTTTTCAAATTCACAGACAGAGGCCTTAGTGACTGTACCTGGTCAGGTTCATATGGGAGCTTTATTACTTCCTTGAGAAGTAGGGTAGGGTGGTGAGGTGAGGAGGAGGAGGAAGAGCGAGGGAAAGCTAGCAAAGCTTCTTCTCTGTGGGCAAGAGAACTGATCTGCCACAGTGCTGTGAAAAACAGTTCCCTGGGGGCTTCACTTAACATAGTACCTGGCATGACATAAGCACCACAATATTGTAGGGTGAAGGAAAGAATGAAACATTTTCCTCCATTCCTTCATTCACCTGTTTTTTGATCACTGATACTGTGATGGATTCTGGGGAGGGAAGTAGTTAATCCCACCACTTTTCTTACCTTTCTGAGCTCATCAGGAAGGACAGTGATACAGGGCTAAGGCCATCACTCCAAAGATGGCATTTAGGACCTTATCTGGAGGCTTCTTTTTTGATTATCCTTTTAGAGATAGAGGTATACCTTAGCTAAGTTCTCATCCTGATCACAGCTAGCACGTAAAGTGGCTCATCTGGGCAGATAAAGTAGAAGTATTCTTTCCTCTGGCCTACATCTCTGTGCCAGAGCGCAGGGCTTAGTGAAGGTAATGTGGCCTGTGTTTCTGCTCCCATTTGCTCCTTCTGCTGGGAACCTTTAGATAGGGCTCTGTGCTTGCCCTTTAGGGTACCAGGATTCCACTGAAAGGGAGAAGTTGCTTGAGTGGCACTGAATGGTCTAGGATAAGAAGTCTGATCCTGGGATTGGAGGAGGGGAGGGGGCTGCTTGGCCTTGCTGGGATTTATTAACTGCATAACACAGCCTGTATCCTCTAAAGGCACGTGGGGAGCCTGAAAGTCTATAATCAAGAACTGTGTTTCTAGAAACCTGTCACTGCATAGTGCTTTGCTAGGGTTTGTTCACAATAGCACTGAATGCTGGAGTCTGGGCTGTGCCCTAACACAGACACTCATTTACTTCTCAGTTGTCATTCAGACACTTATTCCCAATAGCACTTTGCTTTTTGAAGCATTGGGGTTGGAGTAAACATTTCTCTCTTTGCATCTCAGCTTCTGGGCAGTCAGCCTGCAAAGAAGCCAGCAGGCTGAATCATGAGGGTCACACTATTTTCATAGCAGGAGTGTGATGTAATACACAGAGAACAATAGCCTTGC
This sequence comes from Macaca thibetana thibetana, assembly GCF_024542745.1. NCBI lineage: Eukaryota > Metazoa > Chordata > Mammalia > Primates > Cercopithecidae > Macaca > Macaca thibetana. The sequence goes on along the minus strand of NC_065598.1, from coordinate 102,035,101 downwards.
TATAGAGCTGGTTACAGGGAGCTTTGAACCCATAGGGAATAATAAAAATTTATTTGTGCACAACACCTTATAGTTTACGATAAACTTTAAAATCCATGGTCATATGTATATTTTGCCAGTGGACAGTGATAGCACAGAGGTCCAAAGAAAAACCTCAAGATGAAGAAACATACTCAGATACATGCTCACACATTCAGTCACATTTGCACACTAAAACAATAACACTCCCATGTGTGTTCACATAACTCACACATGAATACAGTCTTAGATTCACATGTATGCCTAAACATACACACAATAACATGCTCCCACACACATTTTCACTTACAAATGAACATATTCAAACTTATGAACATACACACATATTGAGACACTCACATATGCTTACATGCTCACATCTTCAGTCACACATGTATATACTCACATATTCACTTAATTAACATATTCACATTTTAACATGCTCACACAAAAAAATCATCATGAATCAACTCACAAAAAGGGAAATATTCCCATAATTGCACAGCTGACATTCATTCACACACAGAGACGTTCTCAGACACTCGTGACCACAATAAGATATAATGTGCTCACAAATTAACTGACAAACCTATACACACTCACAGACATACACATACTTATATCACCTCAAGCTGCACATGATCACACTCCCACACATGAACTTCCTTATGCTTTTACATACCCATGAACATGCTCACACACATGTCATTTACTCAGACATGAATGAATTTCACATATTCACTCACACAAATGTGCTTACAAATGTATTCACACAGACACATTCGCTCACACACATTACATGCTCAAAACATCAACTGCAAACACTTTTATCTGCACATGCTTATGCTCACACAAATGAACATGCTTATAAATTGACTCACACATGAACTTACTCAAACATTAACATAACAAGACACATGAACATGCTTATGCATTCTCTCACTCAAGCATACATTCCTACTTTGACTAGTATTCATGCATAAACACACTTACACAAAGATATACTCATGTGTTTACTCACTCATGTACATGCTTGCATACTCACATACACACTCCTACATGCATCCTTCACTCATACTCACACATGAAAATACATATGGACAGGCTGCCACGTTCACTCAAAAACAAGAATGTACACTCACACAATTACTCATGCATGAACAAGTTTACACTTGCAAACAATTTCACATATTCACAAGACTACATGCTCATAAATACACATATACACACATTAAAAGTTTCACACACGCCAGTGCACACTAGCTCAGAAACATGAACATGATCACATATTCACACACAGATAGGATCACATTCATTCATACAGTCACACACACATGGACAAACTCACGTCTATTTATGTCCTCACACATTCACCCATACTTGCACATGAACACAAACAGACATACATCATCACTCTTACCCAAACATGTTCATACAGTTATTAACACCCTCACACACACATGCTCCCACATCCACTCACACTTATATTTTAACATGCACATACATGGACATGCTCATGCATTTATCTGGACATAAATATATTTGCACATTCACTCATACACGAATATACTCATTTACATGCACACATTCACTCACACTCACATATGAACACACACAAATATGGTTACACATTCATTCAGACACATAAACATGTTCACACACAAATGTATGTACTCACACAATCACTTGCACACAGACATGAAAACATTCATATATACACACAATGAACCTGCTCAAAAACTTACACATATGCCCATTAGCACACTCACACATGAACACAATCAACATTCACACACAGACACTCACATGCACACAATCGTTTTGACACACAGAAATATACTTACACATTAACAAACTTATGCGAATGAACATGTTTATACATTCACTCACAAACGAAGATGATAACATGTATGCACATGCTCACAAATGGACACACATGAATGCACACATTAACTTAAGCACACAGGTAAACTCTAACATTTTCACACATGTACAGGTTCAATTCATTCTCACACAGACATATTCACATACATGCACATAGTTATAATTCATTCATATAAATATGCTCACAGATTTATTCTTACTCATAGACACACTCACATATACTCACACAAACACACACTTTCATTCAAACACACAAATATACTCAACATACTCATGTATTCACTCATGCACTCATATATGCCTCATATACACAATGTTACTCACACTTTAACTCATTTGTATGTACACACTCAACCTGAAGATGCTCATACACTTATGCAATCAATCACACACAAAAACACGGCCACACATTCACACATAGAATGTGAGTGAATTTGTAAGTGTGTACAAATGACTATATGTGATTATATATATTCACACATATAGTCATTTGCCTACATGCCTTCATACACACACATAGAGAAATTCACCTATATGTTTACATACACAAAAATGTAACTACTCACTCACATGAATATTCACTAACATCAACACACTCAAAAATTTACTGACACACAATAAATGGCTAAATATATGCACACTCAAAAATTCATTAACATTAAAAATTTCACTGACACATATGAACATGCTCAAAAATTTATTCACACACAACACACAGACCCACACCCACATGCTTTCACATTTACTCATGAAACATGCTTACACATTTACTCACGTATATGAATATGATCATAAAATGACTCACGCAGAGGCACATTCATATGATTACCTTCATGCTCATACATCCACTCACGCAAAAATGTTCACATATTCACTCACATGCATATGCTTACAAATTCACTCACACTGATGTATGATCACAAGTACACACTCACAATTCACTTACATATGCACATTAACATGTTCCCAAATGGTAACATGCTCACACATTCACTTGAACACAGATTTGCTCACACTCATCACAAAGTTCACATATTCAGTCACACACACACTCACATAAATTCACACATACTTTCTCAAATACAAAAATGCAGTCATACACTTAACAAGCTCATACAAATGAACATGCTTACACATTCACTTACACACAAACATGCTGACATCCATTCACACAATTACAAGTTTATCCACAAATATGGACACATGAGCATTTACTTAATCAAACAAATATACTCACATTAACATAGTCTCACACATGAACTGGCTCAGACTTTCACTCACACAAAGATGAGACAGACATTTACACACCCACACATTTACTCAACGCATGCTCACAAATTTACTCATTTTTTTTTTTTTTGATACGGAGTCTCATTCTGTCATCCAGGCTAGAGTGCAGTGGTGCGATCTCGGCCCAATACAGTCTCCATCTCCTGGATTCAAGCGATTCTCCTGCCTCAGCCTCCCGAGTAGCTGGGATTACAGGCGCCTGCCACCACACCCAGCTAATTTTGTATTTTTAGTAGAGACAGGGTTTTGCCATGTTGGCGAGGCTGGTCTCAAATGCCTGACCTTGTGATCTGCCCACCTCAGCTTCCCAAAGTGCTGGGATTAAAGGAGTGAGCCACCGTGCCTGGCCATTTACTCATACTTATAGACACACTCACATATAGTCACAAACACACTGACATTCACCAAAACACAGGTATACTCAAATTTCCATACTCATATATATAACAATATTAATTCACTCACTTACCCAAATATTTTCACATACATACGATCATTTACACATTTACTCACACACATCAGCACACTCACATGATCACTCAAACATGTTAGTATACTTGACTTTATCATGCTCACACATTCACACACATACATAAACATGCTTACAAGTATACTTACATACATCGACCTCCTTAAATAAATCATTTGCATAACTCACAATCCAGTAACACTCATATATTAACATGCTCATATATTACACATGTACTCAGAATTCACTGATAAATTCTTGCTTACTCACATGAAGATGCTCAGATTCCCTCAAACATAAAATATGCTCACATACATGCACATGCTCACACATTCACTGAATCACATAACACACATGTTCATAGACTCACACAAACATATTCACAGATTTACTCACACGCATAGACATACTGACATTCACTTGTAGCCATACACTTACACATTCACTCACCCATGCAAACATACTTATGTATGTATTCACTAAAATTTGCTCACTTATTCACTCACATTAACCTGCTCACAAACTCACACATACTCATATGTGCTCACATGCAAATACTCACATATTTACTTACCCATACACATTAACACACTCACAAACAACATATATCACCTATTCTCAGCATACTTACATATTCTCACAAATGAGTATGTTCTTACCATGAAACTCACACATTCACACACATACACATTCACTCACTCACATATACTTACATGCCCATGCTTACACATTCACAAACACTGATGTATTCATATTTAACAAGCTCACACAAGCACATTTACACATTCATTCACACACATGAATATGCTAACATCCATGCCCATGATTATGAATTGACTCACAACACATACACACTAACACTCTTGCACATATGCTACAAATTCTCTCAAATGTACTCATACATTAAAAATATCACACACATAAAACATTTACAAATTCACTGACACATACATGCTAATATCCACATTTGATCACACATTCACTCATACATGTGAACATGCACAAATGCTTAATTGCACAACTATACTCAAATTAACACACTTATACTTGAACAAACTCACATATTCACTCTCCAACATGGGCTGTTATATTAATTAGCCAAAGTTATAAAAATTAGCCAAAAAAGGCCTCTATATTATTGGCCCTTTGTTGTTTATCTCTTCAAAGCAGGCTAGGATCCATTATCTCGAAAGCCAGCTGGCACAAAACTCAAATTTTACACATTCTGTTATTTTAAAAATAGCCCAAATAAGCAGAATTTTAGCCATTGGAGAGCCTGCCTGTTTTGCATACTCTGCAAAACAGCACCCAGCATCTGCTAGCCATAGCTAAGATAAAGCCTATAGCTATAAGAGATCCCCCAAGTCACCACTGTTCTTTGGCACTCTCTGACCCAGAGACTCTGTCATCATGCTGCTAAGTGACATCACCTAGACACACGGGTCCCCTCTCCGATTCCACTCTTTCCTGGAAATTATCTTGCCTTCTTCCATACCCTCTTCTGGGTGGTGCCTCTGGAAGGTCTCCTGTTGTGAGGGTTGTCTCTCTCATGCAAACCTGTGAAAGTGTCATCCAAATAAAGCTCGCTGTGTGCTAATGCCACATTTGGGTCTTATCTTTTTCCCTGATCAGCCCCTAAATTCCTCGAACTCACTACAAGTGGTTATGAGGGAAAGCAAGAATTTTGGTGATGATCAGGAAATCAACACAGGGTCCACCTAGTTAATAGTAAAATCATTTGACAAAATTATTTCAGACAGTCTTTAAGTAGTTCAGACTCAAAATTTGGAATGCCTCTAGTTTGGCATGGCTTTACTCTGTGCTATATTATACTCTATATTTGTTATGCTCCCCCCCTCCCCGAGGCCTTGTTAGTCTAACCAAGCACCAGCACCCACATTTGAGCAAACCCATGACATTGCAATGGAGTTTGGAGGTCAAAGGCACTGAGCTCCCTGAGGAAGGAGGTCAGCCTGCCCACTTGGGTCCCTCGCTGGGCAGGTGCTGGAGATTTTAAGACTTGTGGGCCTGAACAGAAAAAGGGGAGGAGTGCATACATGTAGACCAAAGGTAGGTTACCCTTGATTTGGGTATGAGATGAGAGGACATCTTTGTCCCTGGGGACTGTTATGACAGGTAAAACCAATAAGGCAGAGATGTCAGGCCGAGGCTGCTCCCTTAAGCACAATTGGGGGAGACACCTTCATAAACAGCAAGCATGACTCTACTGCTGTTTGATTTGTATCTGTTATTGCAGAAGACATTATTCTAGTTCCTCTCCGCAGGAAATCGAGACCTAAATCCTTGGAATAAGCTGGCTAAAGCATTACTTATAGTGACTAAATGTAAGGATGTTTATATTCCTGCCCTTCCCAGAACTCTGAGGGAAGTGGCTGTCCTATCGAACAGGTGCTCCAAACCACAAGAAGAATGCTAGGCCTTACTCATGGCAGCTTCTCACTAGGACACTGCTGGAAAGGAGGTAGGTACCCAAACTCCTGAGGGAGACAAGACAGATGGGAGGATCCTGGAGAAGAGGATTGACGTCCTCTAGAAGAAAAAGCAGCACAGTACCACCATGATACTGATGAGGATAATTTACCTTCTGCTTTCTAGGTAAGCACTCACAGAGTGGTAAAGACAGAGAAGACAAAAAGGGAGGGTCAAGGAAGTAAGGCTGGTTTTTGGTCAGAGGAGGAAACACATCCTCTCTCGGCCTGAGATCCAGTCTCTTCTTAAGGACCTAGCCGAAGAACCAAAAAAAAAAAAAAAAAAAAAAAAAAAAAAAAAAAAAAGGTTGCATGGCTATATAGAACATACATGCTGGGGAGCAAACTCCACCTAATGGGAGCTGAAATTAAACAACTGACTACCATCACATGGTATGGAAAATGACATCTCTACTAAAAGATCCTACACAATTAGTGGGGAAGGTAGGAATAATCCCAGAGGAGGCGTTGGACTCAAGCCTACATATACCTTGTTGATGTGGATCTTTATGGCTGGAGAGGATTCCCACCCTACATTAGGCCTCCTAACAGCCCTGGGCAGACTGTCAATGGAAAATATTCACCTCCTGTTAGCTGGGGATGTTGAAATGCTTATCAGGCAACAGATGGCATGTAGTATAGTGACTTGGCAAGTCCAGAGGAGGCTGAATTGAATCTTGAGTCCACCCAGTTGTTTCTCAGGGGGACTCCTGACAAGTATAAGTCCACATTATTGGCAATGATGGCTAATGCTAAAACAATTCAAGAGAACACAGCTGCCCTGGATTTAGTAGAAATGCATGAAAGACAAACAGATCAAGTGTTGCCTATTAATTCTACAAACAATATCCCACCTGGCCAAAACCAAAATTACTATTAAATGAGAGGCTACCCCTTTCTTAGGCCAAACAAACCACCTATAGCCAACACCCCTGCTTAAGCATGAACCTCTAGATAAATAAGAGATATTATATTGGACCCAAAGGAAAAAGGGGTTCCCAAATTATATGATCTCTGGTAAATCTATGGAGTAATTACAATACTTACTAGGGTTAGATTACCATCTGGGAGGTAATCTTCCTTCAGAGACAGCCCTACCTTCCACACCTGCTCCTGATCTCTGCCAGTGGCAGGGATCCACACAAATGTAGGGATCCAGTAGGCTTGAAGTAAGCACATTTTGACAGACAAGCACCCTTTTACAACATTAACTGCAGTTTGAGCTCCAAAAAATAAATACCGGCTGGATCTGATAAATACAAGTGCTCAGATATCTCTAATCCCAGGAATCACTCATGCTTTAAATGAATCCACTCTCACCCCCAGGAGGTGAACAGTTTGGGAGGAAGATTAATTAAAGGAATAATTACCTGCTTAACTGTCAAAATTCATCCAATTTTACTAACAAATTCTTCTGTCCTGGTTGTTCTCCCTTGGACTGTCCCTTTTCCCATTATTGGAATGAATCTCCTCAGTTAACAGATAACATGGAATGAGCCTAAGGCTTTTATGTTACTGGTGGGCTCCAGCCAGTGGGAGCCAGTTTATCATTCTTTATGGTGCAGGAGGCAAATATGTCATAGTACTGGCTAAGGCAAAGCACTGAGGAATTATGACCTGTCATAGCTGACTTAGTTAAAAATGGGGTACTGATTCCCACCTTTCAATTCTCCAGCATAGTCTGTGCCACTACTAATGAGTGGAGGCTAACTATAGACTAAAGAGAGTTAAACAAGGCTGTTCTCTCTATTAGAGCATCTCTACCAGATATCATAACACTAATGAATCACATTAAAATTAGCATAGGTAAATGGTTCAGAGTTACAGACTTAGTTAATGTGTTACAGTCAGTGAAAATTTCATAGGAAAGTCAACCATGAATTGCCTTCATCTTTGTGGATCAACAATACACTTTTTCCCAGTGGCCTATGGGGTACTTAAATTGTGCATGGAATTTTCAGACAGCATCTAGACACCTGTCCTATATGGTCCCCAGAAACTAGGCCTTGGCGTTACATTGATGACATCCTCCTCACAGGATCTGACTAAGAATCTGTCTAAAGTCAATCGCAACAGTGAGTAAACACCTCACTAAGGGGATGGGCAATTGTCCCACATAAGGTACAGGCTCTTCCTAGTCTTTTAAATTTGGGAGCTACACTGAAAATTCAGAAGAATGAACTGTTCTCAATTCAGTAAAAAAAACAAGCTCCTAGTGCTCCAACCTCTGACATCAGTAAAGGAGGTCCAGCATTCGGTAAAGTTATTTGGATGCTGGTACCAACACATTCCTCAACTCGTGTTTGCTGGCCTCCATCTCTGGAGTCACTCATAATTCTTCCATTTTTTAGTGTGGACTTACACAACAACAGACACTACATAAACTAAAGAACACCATCACTTTAAGTCTCCCAATAATGTACAGAGAGCAGGACTTAAAATTAGTTCTGCCATCCCAAATTTACTACCTGGAGCCTCTGGACCAAATGGATGGATAAAGGCCTTACCCATGAGTTTTTGGTGTAAACAGCTCCCAGACTCAGCCCAAAGGTTTTTGCTGCTAGAGAGGCAACCCCTGGAGATGTACTGGGAAGTTATTGAAACTGAAGCCCTTACTGGGGCAGAGCCAGTTACCCCATGGACCAAGATTCCTATTATGCCCTGTGTCATGCATAAAGTTCCCCATAAATTAGATTGACAACAGAGGCCTCTTTATTAAAATGGAAATGGTATCTACTGGGTTGAGTTAAACCCAGCCCTACTGGAGTGTCACAGCTCCATGAGGAAATATCCACAAACCCTGGCGCTGAGGTTACTTTGGCAAAACATCCAGAAATGCCTCTACCTCTTACTCAATGGGGACTAGAAGGAGGATGGACATCACTCTCAAAAAAGAATAGTAATGGTCTTTCTTTACTTATGGAGTCAGTACAGGGTATGAAGGAGCTAACAATGGTCAGCCACAGACCACCACTTCTATTCAAACACTCCAGTTTTTTCAGGGGTGGACCAAAGGGCTCAATGAGATGAGCTGTGGGCAATATTTGTAGCAATCGAGTATGTCCTTAATAATTTTTTATAAGATTCATACTTTTGCTGACTCCTGGTTGTGGCTAATTACTTAGTTGAGGCTTTGGCAAAATCAGTGTTAAAAAATCAGGGTAAAGAGATGTGGGAAAAAATTTACCACACTGGCTCCTGCTCCACCCATCTTGGTGCACTATACCTCAATTTGTACCAAGAAAGGCAAAGAGGAGGCATGATACACAATGCCAAAGCCAACAAAATAACCAAACCACAAATATAGGTTAGTCTCTTAAAGGAGGGGGAATCTCTGGAACTTAGGGATGAGCTATCTCACCCCTTCTATTGGTAGGCACATGAGGGGTCAGGGAATTTGAGCATTGTGGGGTTGAGAAGGTGGATTGTTACTAGAGGAGTCAACCTGGCAGAGAGATGTTTACATAAAACTATTAATATTAGAAACTGTATCACATTGACAGAAATCTAGACACTGGGCCTACTTTATGGAAGGAGAAATTTACAGAAAAGGATCACATGACAACTGGTAAATTGATTTCATTGGGCTTCTCCCTGCAGTGACTGGAGCCATTAAAATATGCCTTAACAATGGTGAATACCTACACAGGCCTTCTATTTATTTACCCATGCAAGACACCAACCTCTGCTAGTGTTATTGAGGGATTAACAAAACAGCTTTCACAGCCTCTGGGAGTGTTAAAAGTTACGTTACCAGATCAAGGCTCCCCCCAACAAAGCACAAAACAAACACAGCAATGGGCATTACAAGATAACATTGTTTGGGATTTTGCCTATCCTAATATTCTATAGCAGGTATCACAGAAAGATATAATAGTCTTTTTAAAACCAAGCTATTGAGAGTTCTTAGAGGACAGAGGTCTCTGAAGTGATCAAAAACATTGTCCATAGTCCCGATTATCATGTACTTATGTATGGCATAACAATACCATATGTAAATTCATAAATGATGAGACTACTAACAGAGACGTTGTGACATCTGCTGGTGTGCACACCCACACCAAACACAACCCAATTACCAGCTTTTACAGACATGAGAACCCCGATGTTGCCACCCACCAAAAAGGAATATTAGTCTAGTAACATTAGTCTAGCACTTTCACTTTTCCTTTTGCCTTCATAGAAAACTCAGAGCTAGCACTTCCCTCTTGATCCTGACAAGGACCTGATGTGGACCAATGACTCTGAAACTGACCTCAGGCTGTGTCCACTCATAATTCAGCATAAGCCAAGCTCTTTCTCACCATCATCTGGAGATAAAGTTGCTTTCATCTTCTACCCACGTGCTTTGCTCTATTAAAAGCACTGTGTAATAAACCTGAACCTGCCTCCTGACAACCAGGGGATGGATCTAAACTATTACCAGACGAGGTAACGCCATTTGGGTGTCGTCCACTGGGCAATCAGATCTTCTCACTGCTGGCCACAGATGACCTCTGACTTTAACTCCTATCCTGTTGCTGTGCCCCTTCCTTTCCTGAAAAGTTTCTGTTGTTGTCACGTCTACTGGATGTCTACCACATTTCCACTGGTAGATCACCCTAGCCCTGGTAATCTACACACTACTGTTGACTATATATATATATATATATATATATATATATATATATATATATAGTGTGTGTGTGTGTCTACACACACACACACACACAACACACTGCATGCACACCACAGGAAGACATATAGCATGGGTCAGATTAAGGAAGCATGCTGTTGACTATTCAGGTTAGCCAAACCTACTAACATGACCACGGACACTTACACTGAGGTTAGCACTCCTTCCTCTGTTTCTACTCGTTCTAGCAACACAGATTCTGGCCAAGCCAGACTTTTAGACACTGCCTGTGACACACTGATACCTTTTAAGCCCTGTGGGCCAACTTTTACTTCAAATCAGACAAGATGTATTACTATTAACTATTGTCATCAAACAGCTAAAGCCATGGACCACTATGTACCAAGTCTCATTTAAGGACTGCTCAAAGATAATATGTATCCAGTATTACTACTAGGATGTTTGTGATTGTGATTGGCATAATCAGATTTAAAATGTTTTAATTCAAAGCCAATACCAATAGATTCTACAAGATTACAAAAATGAAATTATAGCTGTTATTAATCCCTGGGATAATGACAAATATAAACCCTGCCAACTATGTATATGCCATTAAAAATATTTGACTCCTTTCTTATTAATTATAATGATCTCTCTTCCCTTCCAGTACAAGCCCCATTTATTGAGGTAGAAAATAATTGTGGCCAAATGGTCAAGGGCACCTTATCATGGACTTCCTCCTTGGTTTGCCAACCAATAATATACCTGTAAGGAAATATTATTTGGGCAAGGCATGACTAAAATGTCAGAGACTACAATCAGACTGTAAATTGTGCCCTAACCTAACCTCACAATACCAACTTCAAAATTTACATAACATTGTACGGAAGCAGGCTCTTTAACAATTGCATTGCTGGCTGCCAACAGTAAACAATCACAGATTCTTGATGTTTCAGTAAAGACAATTCCTACAGAAACATATTTGATCCCATAGAGACATCTATTCACTCGCTACATGGCAGTTTCTCTATTGAAATTGATAACTACTTGCTTACAGCTATCACAAAATTTTCCAGGGCTCAAAAGAACACCATTAATAAGGACTTGGTGAATATTTAAGGGAAATTGCCCAATTTTACTCTTCTATCGGATCCTTAAAACACATACACACTCCATCTTATAGAAGATAGAGACAATAATGAGAAGCCTGGTAGCAAAAGTAATCCAGGAGGACATTTATTGGTATTAGTCATACCACCACCTCCCAAGAGGCCAGTCTAAGGCTATTAATGCCTTAGAAAAGTTTTCTCTAGAGTGGAAGCAGTGAAACGATGGTCCCCCATTGAAACACGGCAACATTGTGATAAACAGGAACAGAAATGGGCCAACTGATGACTAATTTTGAAATAACTTGGCACACCTGTGAGGATCCCATATGTAAGTGTCCCTTACTTCAGTATCTAATTTATTGCATGGCTACATAAACAACCTTTATTCAAGCTGCTGAGAGTACCTGAGAAATTATCCCTCACTTGTGGAAACATACCAATGCTATTTGCTGTTGGCAGTTGGCAGGAAAAACAAGCGACAATACACACCAATTTGAAGAAGGAGGAACATACTCTTGCCCACCAAAAGAAAAAAGCATGAAACTTTAGTCACAATACTACATAAGATGCAAATTAAACCACATACTGAGCTTGCCTCCACCATCATCACTTTGGTACACATAGCATAATACTTCTCCCTGGCCAAGCTACCCGATAAATCTCATTTATCAAGATAAGCCTATTCCTCTAACCATTGACATCCACCAACAATATCCAGAGGCTAATCTCATGAAGATATGTGGGCAATGGTGAGCAGAGCGCATAACCAATTTAGTTGATCCAGGTGCTGAATGCAAGGCAGATAACATGCAAGCTCGTTTGACTATGACATAATATGCTCCTCTTAACATTACCTGGAATTGCACTAAGCTACATAAGATTACTTTCATAGGAGCAAGAGATAGCAGAGGGAGCCTGGTGTGCCTGCAAAAGAATCAAATAGATTCCTCTGTCACAAGATTCCCTTTTATAATTTTCAAAATTTTATAACTTTAGAAAACATACATATGGTGGGTTGGTCACTGTGCAAGGGAATATGTACTTGGCAATACTTTCAAATGACAAAACATGGCCATTCCTTTAGCTGAATATTTCTTTTTCTGTTATTATTTTCTAACTTTTAAGTTCAGGGGTACACATGCAGGTTTGTTACATAGGTAAACCCCGTGTCATGGTGGTTTGTTGTACACATTATTTCATCACCCAGGTATTAAGACTAGTACCCATTCGTTATTTTTCCTAATACTCTTCCTCCTCCCACCATTCACCCTCTGGTAGGCCTCAGTGTCTTCTGTTCCCCTCTATGTGTCCATGTGTTTTCTTCATTTACTTCCAACTTACAAGTGAGAACATACAATATTTATTTTTCTGTTCTCGTGTTAGTTTGCTAAGGATAATGGCCTCTAGCTCCATCCATGTTCCTGCAAAGGACATTATCTCATTCTTTTTTTATATCTCCATAATATTCCATGGTGTATACGTACCGTATTTTCTTTATTCAGTCTGTTATTAATGGGCATTTAGATTGATTCCATGTCTTTGTTATTAGGAATAGTGCTGCAATGAACACATACGTGCATGTGTCTTTATGATAGAATGATTTATATTCCTTTGGGTATATATATTGCTGAGTTGAATGGTAGTTCTGTTTTTAGCTCTTTGAGGAATCTCCACACTGATTTCCACAATGACTGAACTAACTTACATTCCCACCAACGGTGTATAAGTGTTCCTTTTTCTCTGCAACCTGGCCAGCATCTGTTACTTTTTGACTTTTTAATAATAGCCATTCTGACTGGTGTGAGATGGTATCTTGTTGTGGTTTTGATTAGCATTTCTCTAATCATCAGTGATGTTGATATGGTCTGACTCTGTGTCCCCAACCCAAATCTCATACTGAATTGTGATCCAAATTGTAATCCCCACATGTTGGGGGAGGGAACTCGTGGGGGGTGATTAGATAATGGGGACAGTTCCCCCATGCTGTTCTCATGATAGCGAGCAAGTTCTCACAAGGTCTGATGGTTTTAGAAGGGGCTTTTTCCTGCTTTGCTCTGCACTTTTCCTTCCTGCTTCCATGTGAAGAAGACGTGTTTGCATTCCCTTCCACCATGATTGCGAGTTTCCAGAGGCCTCCCCAACCCTGCAGAACTGCGACTCAAGTACATCTTTTCTCTTTGCATATTACCCAGTCTTGGGTATTTCTTCACAGCAGCGTGAGAATGGACTAATAACAGATGATGAAATTTTTTTTCATATGCTTGTTTGTGGCATATATGTCTTCTTTTGAAAAGTGTCTGTTCACGTCCTTTGCCCTTTTAAAAATTACTTTAAAAATGAATTGATTCTTTCTTGTAAATTTGTTTAAATGCCTTATAGATGCTGAATACTAGAACTTTGTCAGATGCATAGTTCACAAAATATTTATCCCATTCTACAGGTTGTCTGTTCACTCTGTTGATGGTTTCTTTTGCTGTCCAGAAGCTCTTTAATCAAATCCCATTTGTCGATTTTTGGGTTTGTAGCAATTGCTTTTGGCATCTTTGTCATGAAATCTTTGCCTGTTCCTGTGTCAAGAACATTATTGCCTAGGTTGTCTTCCAGGATTTTTACCATTTTGGGTTTTACATTTAAGGTCTTGAATCCATCTTGAGATAATTTCTGTATACGGTGTAAGGAAGTGGTCCAGTTTCAGTCTTCTGCATATGGCTAGGCAGTTATCCCAGTACTACTTATTGAATAAGGAGTCCTTTCTCTCTTGTTTATTTTTGTCCATTTTGTTGAAGATCAGATGGTTGTAGATGTGTAACCTTATTTCTGGGCTCTCTGTTTTATTGATCTGTGTGTCTGCTTTTGTGCCAAGACCATGCTGTTTTGGTTAGTATAGCCCTGAAGTATAGTATGAAGACAGTTAATATGATGCCACCAGCATTGTTATTTTTGCTTAGGATTGCCTTGGCTATTTGGGCTCTTTTTTGGTTCCATATGAATTTTAAAATAGTATTTTTCTAGTTCTGTGAAGAATGTCATTAGTAGTTTGACAGAAATAGCATTGAATCTATAACTGACTTTGGGCAGTATGGCCATTTTAATGATATTGATTTTTCCTATCCATGAGTATTGAATATTTTCACATTTGTTTGTATCATCTCTGATTTCTCTGAGTAGTTTTGTATTTCTCATTGTAGAGATCTTTCACTTCCCTGATTAGCTGTATTCTTAGGTATTTTATTCTTTTTGTGGTAATTGTGAATGGTATTGCATTCCTGAAATGGCTCTTGGCTTGACTGTTATTGGTATATAGGAATGCTACTGATTTTTTTACGTTTATTTTGTATCCCAAGACTTTGCTGAAGTTGTTTATGAGCTTAAGGAGCTTTTGGGGTGAGACTATGGGGTTTTGTAGATATCATGTTGTCTACAAATAGGGATAGTTTGACTTCCTCTCTTCCTATTTGGATGTCACTTATTTCCTTCTCTTGCCTGATTGCTCTGGCTAGGAATTCCAATACTATGTTGAATAGGAGTAGTGAGAGAGGGCATTTTTGCCTGGTATTGGTTTTCAAAGGGAATGCTTCCAGCTTTTACCCATTCAGTATAATATTTGTTGTGGGTTTGTCATAGATGGCTCTTATTATTTTGAGGTGTGTTCCCTCACTACCTAGTTTATTGAGAGTTTTTGACATGAAGGGGTATTGAATCTTATTGAAAGCCTTTTCTGCATCTGTTGAGATGATCGTGTGGTTTTTGTATTTAGTTCTGTTTATGTGATCAGTTACATTGATTGATTTGTGTATGCTGAACCAACCTCGCATCCCAGGGATAAAGCCTACTTGATTGTGGTGCGTAAGCTTTTTGATGTGCTGTTGGATTCAATTTGCCAGGATTTTTTTTTTTTTTTTGAGATGGAGTCTCACTGTCTCCCAGGCTGGAGTGCAGTGGCACAATCTCGGCTCAGTGCAACCTCCACCTCCTGGGTTCAAGTGATTCTCCTGCCTCAGCCTCCCAAGAAGCTGTACTACAGGCATGCACCACCACACCTGGCTAATTTTTTTTTTTTTTTCTTTAGTAGAGACGGGATTTCACCATGTTGGTCAGGTTGGTCTTGAACACTTCACCTCAAATGATCCACCTACCCTGGCCTCCCAAAATGTTGGGATTATAGGCGTGAAGCACTGTGCCTGGCCTCCACTATTTTCTTAAGGATTTTTGCATGATGTTCATCAAGGATAGCGGCATGAAGTTTTCCTTTTTTGTTGTGTGTCTCCAAGGTTTTGTTATCAGCATGATGCTGGCCTCCTAATTTTTTGGGGATCGTTTCAGTAGGAATGGTACCAGCTCATCCATTTCCCTGGAAGTCACTGGGGGCCAAGAACAAGCCCCAGTGTGTGGTAGCCCCATGCAGGGTTTCCAGATTATTCCCTTCATCCACTCTCAGTGCCTTCCCCTGGAAGATCTGTTAGGAGTGTGCCAGTTGTCTCAGTCCCTTGGTGGCAGCTCTCCACCTGGCTGCATCTAGTCCAAGATTCCTCTTGTTTAACCCTGAAAAATATTACTTGCACTTAGGTTTTACGCAACTTTCCAGATATTTGTTCAGCAAATGAACCCTCAAGTACTTTTCTTCACGAACTGTACAACTCTCCAATGCTGCAAACAGGCTCACATACATGCAATCTCTCTCACATTTACTTACTCACAAACCATGCTCACACACTCACATGATTATGCTCACATTTACTCTCACACACAAATATGCTCATATAATCACTCACACATGAGCTAACTCAAAAATTTATTTCCACACATACTCATGTCCACATGCAGACACTCATTCCCTTATACATGCATATTAATACACTCACAGAAACATGCTCACATATTCACTCAAACATGCTTATGTATAGCAAGAAGCTCACACATTCATACACTCACATGCACACCCTCATCATCCCTCACACAAATACACTCACACAGATGACTGTGATTACACATGAACTTACACAAATATGCTAACATTAATGCACATGGTCATAAATTTTGCTTATAAACATGAACACTCAGGCTGGGCATGGTGGCTCATGCCTATAATCTCAGCACTTTGGGAGGCCGAGGCGGGCGGATCACCTGAGGTCAGGAGTTTGAGACCAGCCTGACCAACATGGAGAAACCCTGTCTCTACTAAAAATACAAAATTAGCCAGGCGTGGTGGCTCATGCTTGTAATCCCAGCTAATTGGGAGGCTGAGGCAGGGGAATCGCTTGAACCCGGGAGGTGGAGGTTGCAGTGAGCCAAGATCGCATCATTGCACTCCAGCCTGGGCAACAAGAGTGAAATTCCATCAAAACCAAAAACAAAACAAAACAAAAAACAAGAACACACAAGCATTTACCTAATCACACAAATGTAATAAACACTGACATATGAACTAGCTTGCATTTTCACTCATATATGGGGAGATGCTCAAACATTCACTGACACCAACATGCTTACGCTCATGTACACACATATTTACTCACACACATGCTCACAAATTCACAGAAACATAAGTATACTTGATATTGTTTGGATATTTGTCCCTGCCCAAACCTTCTGGAGATAGGGTGTGGTGGGAGGTGTTTGGGTCATGGAGGTGGATACCTCCATGGAACCCCATAGGTTGGTGCTGTTCTCACCATAGTGAGTGAGTTCTTATAAGATCTGGTCATTTAAAAGTGTGTGACAACTCCTCTCTTCTCTTTTGTTCCTGCTTTGGCCGTGTGACATGTCTGCTCCCACTTCACCTTCTGCCATGAGTAAAAGCTTCCTGAGGCCGGCCCAGAAGCCAAACAAATGTTGTCATAACACTGTAAAGCCTGAAAAACCATGAGCCAATTAAGCATCTTTATAGATTGCCCACCCTCAGGTATTTCTTTATAGCAGTATAAGAATGGCATAATATAATAATGAAATGTACATGCTAAATATGATAATGCTAAATACATATATGAAAACGCTAAATCAGTCACATGCCAAGTATGTTCATATACATGAAGTCATTCACACACATTCTGTCACACACATCAACACACCCACAATTTTTCACACACTCACATTTATTATCACACAATTTTCATACACACATTCGCTCTCCCATTAACATGCTCACATATACAAACATGTTCACTATTCACTCACACATGTACTAACACATATGAAGATGCTAAAGAATTCACTCAGATATAAACAGGCTCATATACATGCACATGCTCACACATTCACTGACACAGATGAACATGCTCACAATGTTCTTCACACATATCACTCATATTTGCTTCTGTGCACATACTCATATTCACTTATACACACACACATTAACCTGCTCACAGAAACATATTCATGTGTTACTCACACATGCATTTACTCATATATTATCATGCTATTACACGTGTTTGATCACCCATTAACTCACACATGAACATCTTTGCACATCTCACACAGGCACACTTAATTCCTCACACACATGAATATGCTTATACATTCACCCACATATTGACACTCTCAAATAAGGTCATGCTCACACATTTATTCACTCTTAACATTACACAAATTTGCTCACTCACATAGATACACTCACATGCTGGTGCTCACATTCACATAGTTGTACATTAGCACACATATGAACTTGCTCACACATACAATTATATTCACATATACAAACATACTCATTCACTCACTGGAGAACCTGATCCTGCACATGAATGTGCTCACACATTCACTCACAGAAATAATCTTCACATATTACACACTTACACTTTCACTTTCACACAGGTAAGTTCACTCATACAGTCAAACATACTCAAAAACTAACTCCCACACAGACACAATATGTTCATATGTTCACTTATAGTGTGAACATGCTTACACACACATGCATACTCAGTGATGCTCATATAAGAGATGCTCACACATTTATTCACTCAACCAAACTGGCTCCCACATTAGCTCATTCACATGAACATGGTTACAATTTCACTCATACAGAAAATACTCATATATGGTCACATGTACACACATACTCTTGCACACAGGCACATAAACATACATAAACAGGGGCATGCTCACACATTCACTTGCAAACACACACACATATACTTGCAAACAAACACACACATATATACTCACAGAAATATATTCTTCCATTAGGAAGCCCACACAAACGAACCCACTTGCACATACATTCACACACAAAAATTGCTCAAACATCTATTCACTCACACAAGTTGGATTATAGATCCTCTCATTCACGTGAACATTCTTAAAAATTTACTCAAAGACATACTTATATATGCTCACATGCACATAAAATTCATTCACACATGCAAATTAACACACAAACAGGGACACAAACATTCACTTGCAAATAAACATTCACACTAATCACACACATGAATGCGCACATATACGCACAAGTACATGGTCATGTTTTTACTCACAACTTTATTCACACATTGATAACTTCACACAAACATGAATACTTTTACATCTTTATACACGTTTATACATGAACATTCAGTTAAACACACAAATATGCTCACGCTAACGCATTCATACATGAACAGTCTCACACATGGACATGCCCACATACATACATACTCATGCATTACTCACATAATCATGCTCAGAATTTTACTCACACTGGTGGATACATTCATGCACTCACACACACATATGCTTATTTATTCACTCAAATATACTCATCAATGTGGTTACACACATGAAATGCTCACACTTTCACTCACCCATTTATGCTCTAAGTTATTCAAACATTCACTCACACATATCAACACTGAAACATTTACTCACATGCAAGAACATACTTGAATTTGTGCTCACACATAAACTCACATATTACTTCTCAAACACAAACATGTTTTAAAATTCACACACATAGACACCCTCACATATAATAACTTACATATATTTACACATTCACACACATTCATATACTAAATATAAAACCTAGTTTTCTATTTGCACAAATATGTATGTGTATTCAAATACACAAATTCAAGAATTTACTCAGAGATTTATTTATACATGCAGACACAGATTCAGTCACTCACATTAACACACAATTCACTCACTCAAAAGAGCATAGTGACAAATTAACTCAGTCACACTCACATATATGTCTACAATCTCACACATTCTTTCATTCGCACAAACATGGGCCAGGCAAGGTGGCTCATGCCTATAATCCCAGCACTTTGGGAGGCCGAGGTGGGTGGATCACTTGAGGTCAGGAGTTCAAGACCAGCCTGGCCAACACGGTGAAACCCCATCTCTACTAAAAATACAAAAATTAGTGGGGCATGGTGGCAGGCACCTGTAATCCCAGCAACTTGGGAGGCTGAGGCTGAAGAATTGCTTGAATCCAGGAGGTGGAGGTTGCAGTGAGCAGACAGATTGCTCCACTGCACTCCAGCCTGAGTGACAGAGTGAGACTTCGTCTCAAAACAAACAAACAAACAAACAACAATAAAGAACAACAACAACAAAAACCCAAACATGCTCATTCACTCACTCACATGAATGTGCTCACAAAATCACACACACCAGACAGACTCATTCTCACTTATACGTGCATACTCACACATTTAGTTACCCAAAATTATATAACCACAAAAGGAATATTTTCAGGTGCTCACTGCCCCTGAATATGCTCATGCTTACATAAAAGGTCACACATTCACTTACATAAATACACTCACACATTAAAGTTTACAGATGGACTTGCTTTGCTCATGACATGCTCATACATTCACTAACATATATAGACACAAACTTTCATGTGCACACATTCACACAAACTTGCTCACACTTTCATTCTTTCACATGGACATACCTACAAACTTACACACAGGACCCACTCATATATGCTCACATTTACTCACTCATGCTTTCTTTCACACATGTATGTAAACATAAACAGGGACACGCTAACACATTCAATCACACACACGTTTATAAAATTAAATCACATTTATAATATATAGATACCTTTACATATAATTATTTACAATCTCCTGCCTAATCATATTCCCATAATTATATATTCACATATAGATTCTCATTATTTAGTTACACACACTTATGCTCACATGTGAACATGCTCACAAATACACTAAAACACAAATTTATGCTCTCATATATAGATATGCTCACACATTCAGTAACATGATCATGTTAAATTTTCACACATGTAGAACACTCACATACACTATCTCCAAGACATATACACTCATGCATATGAACATGCTCACAAGTTCATTCATATGTAAGACACACTTGTATAGCTCACCTGAACACTTTTATGCATCCCTTCACTCATGCATTAGCACACATAAAAACAGGGACCTGCTCACACACTAACTGATTCACATGTGTATTCTCACAAATTCATACCTATAGAGACACAATTATATACGCTATGTGCTCACACTCACCCATACAATTAAACAGGCACATTAACACATTCATGAATAATAATCTGCTTACCTATCACTCTCACACAAACATGCTTACACTCACAATGATCTCATTCACTCACAGAGATACACTTCACACTTACATTTAACTCACACAATATACTCACACATTAAAAAGCTCACACAAATGAATATGACACACATTCACTTATTAACACAAACATGCTAGCACCTATGTCCATGCTCACAAATTCACAATACACTTTAACAAACCCATTGACTTCAACACTCAGATATTGTTACACTAGCACAATCTAAGACATTACAAATTCACATATTTACTCTCACATGCTTACATACATATGCTTACATGCGTACATATACATGCTTAGATATATGCACATGCTCATACATTCACTCATATTAACATGTTTAATATTCACTCAATCAAATGAACATAACAAAAAATTACACATATAGACACATGCATACATTCACACTACATATAGACACATGCATACATTCACACTTACATGATCACACACTTACTTACGCAAACATGCTCATACTGTCACACACTTACATGAGCATGATCACACATTCGCTCATATGAACATGCTCACAAATGTACTCAAATAAATAGACATATTGGATACACTCACATACACCAATAAATTAACATCATACAATCCTTCTCATTCATTTAATCACATAACATGTGCACAATGTCACTTACACAGACACACACATTCAGTTACATGCTCAGTCACTTATTTACATAAATAGACTCATACTTTCACACACTTATGTGTGCATGATCACATATTCATACTCATATAAACATGCTCACAAATGTACTCAAACACATAGACACATTAGATACACTCACATGCACACAGCAATAAATTAACTACATACAGTCATGCTTAAACATTCACTCAATCACATAGCATTTGCACAAATTCAGTTACACAGGGACTCAAATAGATGTACTCGGATGCTCCCACTTTCACTTTCACATGGACATTAACACTGTCATAATCAGGAACATGCACACATGGGCACACACAAACATGCTGACAGCCACATGACACACATTCATTCACAGAAAAAGTACACACAGATAACCTCACACACTCACATTTCACTCACAGAAATATACTGACGTGGTAACACAAGTATACTCACAGGTTATAAGTGCACCTGATAAACATTCAGTCACTCACATGACCATGCTAACATCCATGCTCCTGGTCACAAATTCAAGCATATTATTTGAACACACAAAAACATTAACTTCAACCCTCAAATATCATCACACTCACCTCTCACATGTATAAGTTCATATATTCACTCTCAAATATGCCTACTCATATTCACACGCTCACACATTCACTGACACAAACCTATTCACACCTCACTCATTCACATGAGCATTATCACATATTCACTGACACATATGCTTCATCAGAAAATGACACACACAAGAACCACTCATTAGATTTATATACACATAATCACACATTCACTTACACTTGTAAAATATCATTGACATAGAGGAACTTGCTCCTATGTTCACTGGCACATGAACATTGTCATACTCACCAAGAAGCTCACAAATTCACTCAAAACATGTAAAACACTTACATTTACCAACACACATGTCCTCTCACATTCCTTTGCATAACTAAGTGTATATCAACATAAACACATATATGTAACAAGATTACACCAAAGACCACTTACACACTCACTACTCACAAACATGCAAACATTCACTTGCTTACAAATTTAATCATACGATGAGCATAGACAAATATTTAATGAAATATGAATTCACATACAAATGCTTTCACCCATGAATAGTACCACACATATACTCTCATACATATTTATGCTCACATACATACAAAATCTCATGCATTCATTCATTCACTCACTCACCAAAAAAGGTCACTCATTGAATCACACAAATATGAATTTCAAAAATTTCACTCATGTACCTATATACATTTAAATATACTCACAAAACATTGACATGCTCTTTCACACAAATATGCTTAAATGATTTCTCAATCACATAAGCATGCTTACAAAATTTATTCATATAGGGACTCAAATATATATCCTCAGGTGCTCCCCATACCTTTTCATCTATACATGCATATTAACCTTCTTAGAATAAGGAACACGTCCACATACACGCTTGCACATGGACATGCCCCCATCCACCACAAAGCTGAAACATGCATTCACACACAGATATACTCACATGAACTTTAGCTCATATGGTTACCTTACCCTCACACAAGAATTCCCAAGCTGAGTGAGGGTAAAATGGCCAACTAGATGCAGCCAGGTGGAACAGCTCTCACTGAGGAACCTAGAAGACTCGTGTGCTCCTAACAGATCTTCAGAGAGAAGGCAACAACAGTGGACAGAGGGAAGACACAGAAGCTGGGGTGAAGGGGGAGAAAGTTGGGAATCCTGCACGGGGCTACTGCACATCAGGACTTGTTCCTGGCCCCCAACGGCTCCAGGGGAATGGATGAGTTGAACTGGCAAGCAGAAACCCACTCTTGCCATGGGCCTCTGGAACCCTGGCAGGAGGAGACCCTTCGACTACCACAGACACTTGAGTTGGCAGGGAAAGTTGCTTACAGAAGTGGTAAGGGCAGCAAGCCAGCTGATGTGGAGCCCAGAGTGTCTGGTGTGGGAGCATCTGAAGTGGAGAACCACTGTCCTAGTGGAGCCAGGGACAACCATCCCCCTAGGCTTGACTTGCTCCCATAGGAGACTTTAGGCCAGGGGAACTGTTGAACTTGAACTCTGCAGGGCAGTCTTGCCCCTCAGACAGGGCTGGGCTGATCTGAGCATCCCTTGGTTTCCTGGCCTCTCCTAGGGGCCCAGACTGGACATGCCTGCTTGTGGAGCAGTCATGGGTGCCCTGGGGGCCCACACCATAGCTTCTGCACTGGCAGACCGTGCCTGACTGGTGGAGAGCTCCAGCAGGCTGGTTCCAATGGCCACACACCAGCCTGCATGCTCCCTTCCTATACTGCTATTTTCCCCAGGCCCACGGCAACTCCCCACATTGCTTTGCTGATGTGTGTCTGCACGGGCTGGTTTTGCTTTCTTGCCCTGCCAGCACACAGGAGTCTAGTTCACTCCCACTCCCCTCGCTGACCACCATTGTAGATGGAGTCTTGGCGGGCATAGAACCAGCCAGCACCATCTTCATCAGCTCCCCATCCTTGTGCTAACACTGTGCAGAGAACAGCAGATCCTTCCCCACTCTGAGTGAACACTCCTGCTTGTGGGGCACAGAAAAGGCACCCAAACCTGTACCCCCCAGTACCCTGCCCCTGAGCCAACACCACCTTCAGCACAACCATGCACCCCACCAGCTGCATTGACTTCACCACTGTGGTGAGCACCCTCAGGGAGGTGGGCACCCTGGCACTTGCTAGCAATCTGCCACAGCTGCTGCTATGAGGATGGATCCTGCTATTACCACACTATGAAGCATTTTGGCTAACATCACCCATCTGAGTGTAGTGACCAGCAGTCCAGGAGCACCTTGGCTACCCTAGTGCAGTAGATTCCTAACCTTGAGGAGCCAGAGAACAAGGTCGAGGCCCAACACAAGTCCCCCAGAATTACAGCATGTAGTTTAGGAGTTGGTTGGCTGAATGATGGCCCCCTAAAATATTCCAGAAATGATGCCAGTTGGCTAAATCCACCTTATACCACAATCAAACCCTCAAAGTCGTCAAACAGGATAAAAGAAAAAAAATCCAAAGTTCAGTAACTTCAAAAACTGAAGGTAGACAAGCCCATAAATATGAAAAAGAATCAGCACAAGAACTCTGACAATTCAAAAAGCCAGAATGCCTTCTTTTTTCCAAATGACCACATAAAACTCTCCAGCAGAGGTTCTGAAATGGGCTGAAATTACAGAAATAGAATTCAGAATATGGATAGGAATGAAGATTATTGAGATGCAGGAGAACATTGAAACCCAATACAAGAAAGCTAAGAATCATGACAAAACAATGCAGGAGCTAACAGACAAAATAGCCAGTATAGAAAAGAACATAACCAACCTGATAGATCTGAAAAACACACCACAGGACTCTCATAATGCCATTGCAAGTATTAATAGTAGAATAGAGCAAGCTGAGGAAAGAATCTCAGAACCTGAAGACTGGTTTACTGAAATAAGAAAGTCATACAAGAACAGAGAAAAAAGAATGAAAAGAAACAAACAAAACCTCTGTGAAACATAGGAATATATAAAGAGACAAAATCTATGACTCATTATTGTCCCTGAAAGAGGTAGGGAGGATGAAACTAACTTGGAAAACATATTTCAGGATATCAAGCAGAAGAACCTTCCCAACCTAACTAGAGTGGCCAACATCCAAATTCTGGAAATTGTGAGAACCCCCACGAAACACTTCCCAAGCAGATGTTCCCCAAGATAGATAATCATCAGATTTTCCAAGGTTGAAATGAAAAAAAAAAAAATGTTAAGGGCAGCTAGAGAGAAAGGACAAGTCACCTACAAAGGGAAGCCCATCAGACTAACAGCAGACCTCTCAGCTGAAACCCCACAAGTCAGAAGAGCTGAAACCCTATAAGTCAGACCTACTTTACAAGAGCTCCAGAAGGAAGTACTAAATATGGAAAGGAAAGACCATTACCAGCCACTACAGAAACACACTGAAGTACACAGACCAGTGATGCTATAAAGCAACCACATAAACAAGTGTGTAAGACAACCAGCTAACATCATGATGACAGGATCAAATCCACACATTTCAATACTAACCTTGAATGTAAGCAGGATAAATGTTCCAATTAAAAGGTACACAGTGGCAAGCTGGATAAAAAACCAAGACCTGTTGGTATACTGTCTTCAAAGGATCCATCTCACATGCTGTGACACACATAGGCTCAAAATAAAGGGATGGAGAAAAATCTATGAAGCAAATGGAAAACATAAAATAAAACAGGGTTGCAATCCTAGTTAAAAACGAAGCAGACTTTAAACCATCAAAGATAAAAGAAGGACATTACATAATGGTAAAGAATTCAATTCAATGAGAAGAGTTAACTATCCCAAATATATATGCCCCCAACACAGGAGCACCCACATTCATAAAGCAAGTTCTTAGAAACTTTCAAAGAGACTTAAACTCCCACACAATAGTAGCGGGAGACTTTGACAGCCCACTGACGATATTAGACAGATCACTGAGACAGAAAATTAAGAAAACTATTCAGACATAAACTCTGCACTGGATTAAGTGGACCTGATAGACATCTGCAGAACTCTCCACCCAAAAGCAAAAGTATATCCATTCTGCTCATCACCACGTGACACATACTCTAAAATCAATCACATAATCAGACATAAAACACTCCTCAGCAAATGTAAAAGAACTGAAATAATAACAAACAGTCTCTTGGACCAGAGCCCAATCAAATTAGAAATCAATACTAAGAAATTCACTGAAAACCATACAATTACATGGAAATTGAATAACCTGCTCCTGAATGACTTTTGGGTAAATAATGAAATTAAGGTAGAAATCAAGAAGTTCCTTTGAAACTAATGAGAACAAAGATATGATATACCAGAATCTCTGAGACACAGCTAAGGCAGTGTTAAGAAGGAAATTTATAGAACTAAATGCCCACCTCAAAAAGTTAGAAAGGTCTTAGATTAACAACCTAACACCACAACTAAAAGAACTAGAGAACCAAGAGCAAGCCAAACACAAAGCTACCAGAAGACAAGAAATAATCAAAATCAGAGCTGAAGTGAAGGAGATTGAGATGAAAAAAACCATTCAAAAGATCAATGAATTCAGGAGCTAGTTTAAAAAAATAATAATAAAATAGACTGCTAGCTAGAAAAATAAAGGAGAAAGAGAGAAGATACAAATAAATACAATGAGAAATGACAAGGGGGATGTTACCACTTAACCCACAGAAATACAAACAACCATCAGAGAATATTATAAACATCACTGTGCACATAAACTAGAAAATCAAGAAGAAATCGATAAACTCCTGGACACATACACCCTTCCAAGACTAAGGAAGAAATTTAATCACTGAACAGACCAATAATGAGCTCTGTAAAATTGAATCAGTAATAAATAGTCTACCATCCAAAAAAAGCCCAGGACCAGATGGATTCACAGCTGAATTCTATCAGATGTACAAAGATGAGCTGTTACCCTTCCTGCTGAAAGTATTTCAAAAAAATTGAGGAGGAGGGACTCCTCCTAAATCATTCTATGAGGCTGGCATCATTCTAATATCAAAACCTGGCAGAGACACACAAAAAAATAAAAA
This sequence comes from Macaca thibetana thibetana, assembly GCF_024542745.1. Lineage (NCBI taxonomy): Eukaryota > Metazoa > Chordata > Mammalia > Primates > Cercopithecidae > Macaca > Macaca thibetana. Next base: position 102,007,391 of record NC_065598.1, on the reverse strand, counting down.
TTCTTGCCAATGTCCTTAATGAACATCAATGCAAAAATCCTCAAGAAAATACTGGCAAACCGAATCCAGCAGTACATTAAAAAGCTTACCCTCCACTATCAAGTAGGCTTTATGCCTCAGATACAAAGTTGGTTCAACGTAAGCAAGCCAATCAATGTGATTCATCACCTAAACAGAACAAAAAACAAAAGCCACATGATTATCTCAATAGATGCATAAAAGGCTTTCAATAAAATTCAATACCCCTTCATGTTAAAAAGTCTCAATAACCTAGGTATTGAGGGAACATACTTTAAAACAATAAGAACCATCTATGACAATTCTACAATCAATTTTATAATGAATGGGCAAAAGCTGGAAGCATTCCCCTTGAAAACCAACACAATACAAGAATTCCCTCTCTTATCACTCCTATTCAACATAATATTGAAAGTCCTGGCCATGGCAATCAGGAAGAAAAGAAATAAAGTGCATCCAAAAGGGAAGGGAGAAAGTCAAACTATTCCTCAGCCCCAAAGCTCCTTAAGCTAATTTAACAACTTTAGCAAAGTCTCAGCCTACAACGTCAATATGCAAAAGTCACTAGCATTCCTATACACCAACAACAGTCAAGCCTAGAACCAAAACAGGAATGCAATTCCATGCACAATTGCCACAAAAAGAATAAAATACCTAGGAATACAGCTCACCAGGGGGGTGAAAGTTCTTTACAATGAGAAATACAAAATACTGCTCAAATAAATCAGAGATGACACAAACAAATGAAAAAATTTCCAAGCTTATGGATAGGAAGACTCAATATGATTAAAATAGCCATCCTGCCCAAAGCAATTTATAGAATTAATGCTGTGTCTATTAAACTACCATTGACTTTTTTGCAGAATTAGAAAAAACTATTTTAAAATTCATATGGAACCAAAACAAGACCCCAAATAGCCAAGGCAAGCCTAAGCAAAAAGAATAAAGCTGGAGTCATCACATTAACTTCAAACTGCACTACAGGACTACAGTAACCAAAACAGCATGATACTGGACAGAAACAGATGTATAGAACAATGGAACAGAACAGAGAACCCAGAAATAAGGCCACACACCTACAACCATCTGATCTTCAACAAACCTGATAAAAATAAGCAATGGGGGAAGAATTCCCTATTCAATAAATAGTGCCGGGATAACTGGCTAGCCATATGCAGAAGATTGAAACTGAACCGCTTCCATATACCATATATAAAAATTAACTCAAGATCGATTGAATAATTACATATAAAACCGAAAACAGGCCAGGTGCAGTGGCTCTTGCCTGTAATCCCAGCCCTTTGGGAGGCCAAGGTGGGTGGATCACTTGGGGCCAGGAGTTTGAGACCAGCCTGGTCAAAATGTCAAAACCCTATCTCTACTAAAAATACAAAAATTAGCCAGGTGTGGTGGCGCATGCCTGTAAACCCAGCTACTCAGGAGGCTGAGGCATGAGAACCACTTAAATCCAGGAGGTGGAGGTTGCAGTGAGCCAAGATTGTGCCACTGCACTCCAACCTGGGCAACAGAGTGAGACTCTGTCTCAACAAAACAAGAACCCAAAACAGCAGAAACCCTGGAAGACAACCTAGGCAATACCATTCTGGATGTATGAGTAGGCAAATGTTTCAGATGAAAACACCAAAAGCAATTGCAACAAAAGCAAAAATTGACAAGTGGGATCTAATTCAACTAAAGAGCTTCTGCCCAGCAAAGGAAACTATCAACAAAGTGGACAGACAACCTAAAGAGTGGGAGAAATGTTTGCAAACTATGCATCTGACAAAGTCTAATATCCAGCATCTATAAGGAATTTAACAAATTTACAAGAATAAAACAAACAACCTCATTAAAAAGTGGACAAAGGGCATGAACAGACCCTTTTTAAAAGAAGACATACATGCAACCAACAAACATATGGAAAAAAGCTCAACATCACTGATCATTAGAGAAATGCAAATCAAAACCACAATGGGATACCATGTCACATCAGCCAGAATGGCTATTGTTAAAGTCAAAAAATAACAGATGCTGGCGAGGTTGCAGTGAAAAAGTCATGTTTATACACTGTTGGTGGGAGTGTAAATTTGTCCAACCATTTTAGAAGACATTGTCATGATTCTTCAAAGACGTAAAAACAGAAGTACCAGTTGACCCAGTAATCTCATTCCTGGGTATATATCCAAAGGAATACAAATCGTTCTGTTATAAAGACACATTTACGCCTATGTTCATCGCAGCACTATTCACAATAGCAAGATAAAGAATTAACCTAAATGCTTATCAATGGTAGACTGGATAAGAAAATGTGGTACATAAACACCATGCAACACTATGCAACCATAAAAAGGAACAAGATCATGTCCTTTGCAGAAACATGGATGGAACTCGGGGCTATTATTTTTAGCAAACTAATGCAGGAACAGAAAACCAAATACCACATGTTCTCACTTATCAGCTGGAGCTAAATGATGAGAACACATGGACACATAGCGGGGAACAACACACACTGAAGTCTATCAGATGGTGGAGGGTGGGAGGAGCAGGAGGATCAGGAAAAATAACTAATGGATAGAAAGCTTAATACCTGGGTGATGAAATAATCTGTACAACGACCCCCCATGACACAAGTTTACCTATATAACAAACCTGCACATGTAACCCTGAACTTAAAAGCTAAGGAAAAAAGAATTCTCACAAGCTTATACAAGTGAACACAGTACACATTCACTGCCTCACACAAACATATCAACATTCATGCATATGCTCACAAATTTTAGGCATACAATTGAACACATTTACTTCAACACTCAAATATTGTCACACTAATAGACTCAGATGTAGAGGTTTGAGTATTCAATGTCATGAATGACATGCTCACATATATGGACACATTTATAATTCACTCACTGAAGATACATACTGACCAAAGCACTCCCATACTTAGATATACACACATATATTCTCACCACGCACATACACATTCACTCAGTGATGCAAATATTCTCCTGTATTTACTCATGTTTACTTGATAAGAATTTCAGTCACACACCAAACACATTCATTAGATTTATATACATACAATTACACATTACCTTACACATGCAAATTATCATTGTTCTGCCCTGCACGCTTTCACGTGAGCATTACCATGCATGCATATGCATGAATATGATCACAAATTTGCTGAGACAAGTCACACTCATTACATTTATATGTACAGAATCACAAATTCACTACCCATGCAATGTACTGTACATTCACTTGCACACAAACTTGCTTAAACAGTCCAAGTTGATCACAGATTTATTTAACACATAAAAACACATTCACTTACTCATATTCTCATGCGTAAACTTACTCAAGTATATTCACACATTAACAAGACACATTTGCTCATTACTCATTACATGTGAACATCTGTCATGCATGCACATACTTACAAAAGCCCTCATACAGATGATTATGCAGTTACTCACTTTAAACACACATATTTACACAGCAAAACACTATCACCTATCCACAGTTCCACACATACATGGTCACACACAGACATGCTCACATACATACATACACTCACACATTTACTCACTAACGAAACATATGCACACACCCACTCTCACTCAAACATGCTCACAAATTCACTTAGATACATAGATACAGATATATGGACATGCACGCCCTGACACATTTAGTCTTTCATACAAACAAGCTCTAATGTTCACTCAATTACATGAGCATACTCACAAAGTCACTGACATAGGGACACCAGTATAAAAACTCGGGGGCGGAGCAAGATGGCCGAATAGGAACAGCTACAGTCCCAACTCCCAGCGCGAGCGACACAGAAGACCGATGATCTCTGCATTTTCAACTGAGGTACTGGGTTCATCTCACTGGGGAGTGCCGGAAGATGGGTACTGGTCAGCTGCTGCAGCCCGACCAGCGAGAGCTGAAGCAGGGCGAGGCATTGCCTCACCTGGGAAGCGCAAGGGGGAAGGGAATCCCTTTTCCTAGCCAGGGGAACTGAGACACACAACACCTGGAAAATCGGGTAACTCCCACCCCAATACTGTGCTTTAAGCAAACAGGCACACCAGGAGATCATATCCCACACCTGGCCGGGAGGGTCCCACACCCACGGAGCCTCCCTCATTGCTAGCACAGCAGTCTGTGATCTACCGACAAGGCAGCAGCGAGGCTGGGGAAGGGGCGCCCGCCATTGCTGAGGCTTAAGTAGGTAAACAAAGCTGCTGGGAAGCTCGAACTGGGTGGAGCTCACAGCAGCTCAAGGAAACCTGCCTGTCTCTGTAGACTCCACCTCTGGGGACAGGGCACAGCAAACAATAACAAACGCAGCCGAAACCTCTGCAGACGCAAACGACTCTGTCTGACAGCTTTGAAGAGAGCAGTGGATCTCCCAACACGGAGGTTGAGATCTGAGAAGGGACAGACTGCCAGCACAAGTGGGTCCCTGACCCCTGAGTAGCCTAACTGGGAGACATCCCCCACTAGGGGCAGTCTGACACCCCACACCTCACAGGGTGGAGTACACCCCTGAGAGGAAGCTTCCAAAGCAAGAATCAGACAGGTACACTCGCTGTTCAGAAATATTCTATCTTCTGCAGCCTCTGCTGCTGATACCCAGGCAAACAGGGTCTGGAGTGGACCTCAAGCAATCTCCAACAGACCTACAGCTGAAGGTCCTGACTGTTAGAAGGAAAACTATCAAACAGGAAGGACACCTACACCAAAACCCCATCAGTACATCACCATCATCAAAGACCAGAAGCAGATAAAACCACAAAGATGGGGAAAAAGCAGGGCAGAAAAGCTGGAAATTCAAAAAATAAGAGTGCATCTCCCCCGGCAAAGGAGCGCAGCTCATCGCCAGCAACGGATCAAAGCTGGACAGAGAATGACTTTAACGAGATGAGAGAAGAAGGCTTCAGTCCATCAAATTTCTCAGAGCTAAAGGAGGAATTACGTACCCAGTGCAAAGAAACTAAAAATCTTGAAAAAAAAGTGGAAGAATTGATGGCTAGAGTAATTAATGCAGAGAAGGTCATAAACGAAATGAAAGAGATGAAAACCATGACACGAGAAATACGTGACAAATGCACAAGCTTCAGTAACCGACTCGATCAACTGGAAGAAAGAGTATCAGCAATTGAGGATCAAATGAATGAAATGAAGTGAGAAGAGAAACCAAAAGAAAAAAGAAGAAAAAGAAATGAACAAAGCCTGCAAGAAGTATGGGATTATGTAAAAAGACCAAATCTACGTCTGATTGGGGTGCCTGAAAGTGAGGGGGAAAATGGAACCAAGTTGGAAAACACTCTTCAGGATATCATCCAGGAGAACTTCCCCAACCTAGTAGGGCAGGCCAACATTCAAATCCAGGAAATACAGAGAATGCCACAAAGATACTCCTCGAGAAGAGCAACTCCAAGACACATAATTGCCAGATTCACCAAAGTTGAAATGAAGGAAAAAATCTTAAGGGCAGCCAGAGAGAAAGGTCGGGTTACCCACAAAGGGAAGCCCATCAGACTAACAGCAGATCTCTCGGCAGAAACTCTCCAAGGCAGAAGAGAGTGGGGGCCAATATTCAACATTCTTAAAGAAAAGAATTTTAAACCCAGAATTTCATATCCAGCCAAACTAAGTTTCATAAGTGAAGGAGAAATAAAATCCTTTACAGATAAGCAAATGCTTAGAGATTTTGTCACCACTAGGCCTGCCTTACAAGAGACCCTGAAGGAAGCACTCAACATGGAAAGGAACAACCGGTACCAGCCATTGCAAAAACATGCCAAGATGTAAAGACCTTCGAGGCTAGGAAGAAACTGCATCAACTAACGAGCAAAATAACCAGTTAATATCATAATGGCAGGATCAAGTTCACACATAACAATCTTAACCTTAAATGTAAATGGACTAAATGCTCCAATTAAAAGACACAGACTGGCAAACTGGATAAAGAGTCAAGACCCATCAGTCTGCTGTATTCAGGAGACCCATCTCACACGCAGAGACCTACATAGGCTCAAAATAAAGGGATGGAGGAAGATTTACCAAGCAAATGGAGAACAAAAAAAAGCGGGGGTTGCAATACTAGTCTCTGATAAAACAGACTTTAAACCATCAAAGATCAAAAGAGACAAAGAAGGCCATTACATAATGGTAAAGGGATCAATTCAACAGGAAGAGCTAACTATCCTAAATATATATGCACCCAATACAGGAGCACCCAGATTCATAAAGCAAGTCCTTAGAGACTTACAAAGAGACTTAGACTCCCATACAATAATAATGGGAGACTTCAACACTCCACTGTCAAAATTAGACAGATCAACGAGACAGAAAGTTAACAAGGATATCCAGGAATTGAACTCATCTCTGCAGCAAGCAGACCTAATAGACATCTATAGAACTCTCCACCCCAAATCAACAGAATATACATTCTTCTCAGCACCACATCGTACTTACTCCAAAATTGACCACGTAATTGGAAGTAAAGCACTCCTCAGCAAATGTACAAGAACAGAAATTATAACAAACTGTCTCTCAGACCACAGTGCAATCAAACTAGAACTCAGGACTGAGAAACTCAATCAAAACCGCTCAACTACATGGAAACTGAACAACCTGCTCCTGAATGACTACTGGGTACATAACGAAATGAAGGCAGAAATAAAGATGTTCTTTGAAACCAATGAGAACAAAGATACCACATACCAGAATCTCTGGGACACATTTAAAGCAGTGTGTAGAGGGAAATTTATAGCACTAAATGCCCACAAGAGAAAGCAGGAAAGATCTAAAATTGACACTCTAACATCGCAATTAAAAGAACTAGAGAAGCAAGAGCAAACACATTCGAAAGCTAGCAGAAGGCAAGAAATAACTAAGATCAGAGCAGAACTGAAGGAGATAGAGACACAAAAAACCCTCCAAAAAATAAATGAATCCAGGAGTTGGTTTTTTGAAAAGATCAACAAAATTGACAGACCACTAGCAAGACTAATAAAGGAGAAAAGAGAGAAGAATCAAATCGACGCAATTAAAAATGATAAAGGGGATATCACCACCGACCCCACAGAAATACAAACTACCATCAGAGAATACTATAAACACCTCTACGCAAATAAACTGGAAAATCTAGAAGAAATGGATAATTTCCTGGACACTTACACTCTTCCAAGACTAAACCAGGAAGAAGTTGAATCCCTGAATAAACCAATAGCAGGCTCTGAAATTGAGGCAATAATTAATAGCCTACCAACCAAAAAAAGTCCAGGACCAGATGGATTCACAGCTGAATTCTACCAGAGGTACAAGGAGGAGTTGGTACCATTCCTTCTGAAACTATTCCCATCAATAGAAAAACAGGGAATCCTCCCTAACTCATTTTATGAGGCCAACATCATCCTGATACCAAAGCCTGGCAGAGACACAACAAAAAAAGAGAATTTTAGACCAATATCCCTGATGAACATCGATGCAAAAATCCTCAATAAAATACTCGCAAACCGGATTCAGCAGCACATCAAAAAGCTTATCCACCATGATCAAGTGGGCTTCATCCTTGGGATGCAAGGCTGGTTCAACATTCGCAAATCAATAAACATAATCCAGCATATAAACAGAACCAAAGACAAAAACCACATGATTATCTCAATAGATTCAGAAAAGGCTTTTGACAAAATTCAACAGCCCTTCATGCTACAAACGCTCAATAAATTCGGTATTGATGGAATGTACCTCAAAATAATAAGAGCTATTTATGACAAACCCACAGCCAATATCATACTGAATGGGCAAAAACTGGATAAATTCCCTTTGAAAACTGGCACAAGACAGGGATGCTCTCTCTCACCACTCCTATTCAACATAGTGTTGGAAGTTCTGGCTAGGGCAATTAGGCAAGAGAAAGAAATCAAGGGTATTCAGTTAGGAAAAGAAGAAGTCAAATTGTCCCTGTTTGCAGATGACATGATTGTATATTTAGAAAACCCCATTGTCTCAGCCCAAAATCTCCTTAAGCTGATAAGCAACTTCAGCAAAGTCTCAGGATACAAAATTAATGTGCAAAAATCACAGGCATTCTTATACACCAGTAACAGACAAACAGAGAGCCAAATCAGGAATGAACTTCCATTCACAATAGCTTCAAAGAGAATAAAATACCTAGGAATCCAACTTACAAGGGATGTAAAGGACCTCTTCAAGGAGAACTACAAACCCCTGCTCAGTGAAATAAAAGAGGACACAAACAAATGGAAGAACATACCATGCTCATGGATAGGAAGAATCAATATCATGAAAATGGCCATACTGCCCAAGGTAATTTATAGATTCAATGCCATCCCCATCAAGCTACCAATGAGTTTCTTCACAGAATTGGAAAAAACTGCTTTAAAGTTCATATGGAACCAAAAAAGAGCCCACATCTCCAAGACAATCCTAAGTCAAAAGAACAAAGCTGGAGGCATTACGCTACCTGACTTCAAACTATACTACAAGGCTACAGTAATCAAAACAGCATAGTACTGGTACCAAAACAGATATATAGACCAATGGAACAGAACAGAGTCCTCAGAATTAATACCACACATCTACAGCCATCTGATCTTTGACAAACCTGAGAGAAACAAGAAATGGGGAAAGGATTCCCTATTTAATAAATGGTGCTGGGAAAATTGGCTAGCCATAAGTAGAAAGCTGAAACTGGATCCTTTCCTTACTCCTTAAACGAAAATTAATTCAAGATGGATTAGAGACTTAAATGTTAGACCTAATACCATAAAAACCCTAGAGGAAAACCTAGGTAGTACCATTCAGGATATACGCATGGGCAAAGACTTCATGTCTAAAACACCAAAAGCAACGGCAGCAAAAGCCAAAATTGACAAATGGGATCTAATTAAACTAAAGAGCTTCTGCACAGCAAAAGAAACTACCATCAGAGTGAACAGGCAACCTACAGAATGGGAGAAAATTTTTGCAATCTACTCATCTGACAAAGGGCTAATATCCAGAACCTACAAAGAACTCAAAGAAATTTACAAGAAAAAAACAAACAACCCCATCAAAAAGTGGGCAAAGGATATGAACAGACATTTCTCAAAAGAAGACATTCATACAGCCAACAGACACATGAAAAAAATGCTCATCATCACTGGCCATCAGAGAAATGCAAATCAAAACCACAATGAGATACCATCTCACACCAGTTAGAATGGCAATCATTAAAAAGTCAGGAAACAACAGGTGCTGGAGAGGATGTGGAGAAATAGGAACACTTTTACACTGCTGGTGGGATTGTAAACTAGTTCAACCATTATGGAAAACAGTATGGCGATTCCTCAAGGATCTAGAACTAGATGTACCATATGACCCAGCCATCCCATTACTGGGTATATACCCAAAGGATTATAAATTATGCTGCTATAAAGACACATGCACACGTATGTTTATTGCAACACTATTCACAATAGCAAAGACTTGGAATCAACCCAAATGTCCATCAGTGACAGATTGGATTAAGAAAATGTGGCACATATACACCATGGAATACTATGCAGCCATCAAAAAGGATGAGTTTGTGTCCTTTGTAGGGACATGGATGCAGCTGGAAACCATCATTCTTAGCAAACTATCGCAAGAACAGAAAACCAAACACCGCATGTTCTCACTCATAGGTGGGAACTGAACAATGAGATCACTTGGACTCAGGAAGGGGAACATCACACACCGGGGCCTATCATGGGGAGGGGGGAGGGGGGAGGGATTGCATTGGGAGTTATACCTGATGTAAATGACGAGTTGATGGGTGCAGCACACCAACATGGCACAAGTATACATATGTAACAAACCTGCACGTTATGCACATGTACCCTACAACTTAAAGTATAATAATAAAAAATAAATTTAAAAAAAAAATAAAAAAAAATAAAAACTCAAATGTTTCCACTCACCCATTCACTCTCACCTACACATTAACAAATCTGAAACAGGAGCATGGTCACATATATACTCAAACACACAGATGCTTATACTCACCAAGGCATTTAAACATTCCTTCATACATAGATGCAAATAAATTCACACACATGCTCCCCATTTGCTCAAATAATATATTCACACACTAACAAGCTCAAACAAATAAACACAATTTACATTGACTTACTCACATGAATATGCTATTTGTCCAGGCACATGCTCACTAGTTCACACATACAAAAGAACACACATATTAACTTCAGCATTCAAATATTGTCACACAACTACACTGTCATATGTACAGTTCACTTATTCACTCTCATGAATGCACATGCTCACATATATGCACATGTTCATTCACTCACTCACATTAACATGCTTACAACTTGCTCTCCAATAGCACGCATATTGACAAATTTACTAATTCATGTAGACATACATATATTCACATCCTCACAATCACACATTCAGTCATTCACACAAATATGCTCACATTTCATTCATTCACATGAGCATTGTCACCCATCTGTTCACTCACACATAATATCATGACAACAAATTAACTAACATATCAGACACACTTATTACAATTATACATGTGCACTCACACATTCATGTACCCATACAAGTTATCGTTGTTACAAATAATAACATACATATTCACTTGCATGTGAACATGCTCTCACTCACCAAAAAGCTCATACACTTGTATCTCCACACATAAAACATTAACATTCACTCACATTCACATACTCAAAGATTACCTTACTCAAATATACTCACACATTAACAAGAGCTCACAAAAATACACACTACAGACAAACATCCTCACATACATGCAGATGCTCACAGACTCATACAGATGAGTGCATAAAAATACCCCCTGTAAACACATTAATTTACACATTATAACACTTTCATTCATGAACAGACTCGCATAAACTGTCACACACATTCTCTCATACACACACGGTGACACATTCACTTGCTAAAAACACTCTCAAATGTTGACTCACAAGAACGTGCTCATTAATTCACTCACAAACAAACACACAATCTGATGCACACATACATATACTGACACATTCATCCTTCACAGAAACATGCTCATGCATTCAATCACATGAGCATGCTGACAAATTCATGCACAGGGGAACATAATTATATATACTCATATGCCCCAACAGACCTAATCACTTATCACAGGCATTAACATGCTTATAATCAGGAACATCTCAGAGAAAAACTTATACACAAACTTGGACACACTCACATTCTTAGTCTATTTTGTGTTACCATAAAGGAATACCTGAGGCTGAGTAATTTATTAAGAAGATGATAGGTTTATTTGGTTCATGGTTTTGCAGACTATACAGGAAGCATGGCACCAGCATCTGCTTCTGGTCAGAGCCTCAGGAAGCTTTAAATTATAGCGGAAAGCAAAGGAGGAGCAGGTGTGTCACATGGTGAGAGAGGAAGCAAGAGAGAGAAGTGAGGGAGGTGCCAGATTCTTCTTAACAACCAGATCTCACGTGAACAAATAGAACGAAAACTCACTTATTACCACAGGGAGGGTGCCAAGCCATTCATGGAGCATCCACCCCCATGACCCAGATACCTTCCACTAGGCCCCACCTCCAACATTGGAGATCACATTTCAACATGAGATTTGGAGGGGACAGACATACAAACCATAGCACTTACCATGAAGCTCAAACATTCATTCACACATAGATACACTCACAGGCACTCATACTCACATGCTCACATTTTACTCATGCAACACACACACAAATAACAAGATCACAGAAATAGATAAGATAAAGCATCACATTAACACCAATATGCTACCATCTATTCACATGCTCACAAATTTACATATACACAGGAATACACACAAATATTTATTCAACAGTCAAATATTGTTATACAAACACACCCTGAGGTACATACATGTTCGCATATTCACACTTATAATGTATATTCTCATATATGTATACACACTGAAATTAACACACAGAATTTACTCAAATGAGCTTACTAACTAAATAGTAATAATATTTAGTCAGTATAATCGTATTGATTATAGTATCATACAGTATATTAGCATTGATTATAGTATAATAGACACACTCACATACATTCACACCCACATGCTTCCACAGTCACTAATTTACATAAACATGCTCACAACTTCAATAACTTCCATAAGCATGATTACACATTTACTTACTCATCTAAACATGCTCACAATTTCACTGTCATACATAGGTATATTTACACAAACACACTGACACATTCTTTCTTTCACAGAAACAAGTTCAGGCATATGGCCACTATTATAATTTTTTCCACACAGGGACACAAATATATACAGTCTGATGTTCTTATTTATCCAATCTCTTTTCACATGTATTAACATGCTCACATATACCCTTGCACACAAATGTGCTCATGCTCACCATGAAGCTCAAACATTCATTAATACACTCACATGTACTCACAGTTACAAGCACTCACAATAACATGTCCACATACCTACACAGTATACTCACACATTAATATGCTCACAAAATGAACATGATACACATTCATACACTCACACTAACATGCTACACTACATGCATATGCTCAAAAATACATACACATGAACACAGATGTTTACCTAAGCACACAAACATTTTTCCATTAATACATTCTAAGATAGCTACAGGTTCACATAGTCACTGCCACAAGTATACATGCTTGCATATATGCACATGGACACACATTAACTCATTAACAGGATTCTTATTTGCTCACTCGAATAGACATATTGACAGATTACTTGCATATATAGACATATTCACATATATTCAAACCCACACCCTCAAACACTCACTCATATAAACATGCCCACAACTCAAATGAGCATTATTACACATTCACTCACACACATGAATATGATTTTAAAAATTCACTTACACACAAAACACTTGTACATAAACATGCACACAGCCACACATGCGCACAGGTACCATGTATTTCAAACATTTACTCACTGAGAAAATACACTCATATGTACTTACACTCACATGTTCACATTATCTGATACAAATATACTTACATGTTAACTAGCTCATAGAAACGAACCTGGTACACATTCCCTCATTCAAATGAACATACTAATGTTCATATTGTCAGTGAAAGATTGCAGCAGATGGAATTAAACAGGCAAGGAAGGCTTTACTCAAGACCATCATAATAAGGGACAGAAACTATTGTAATAAGGGAGAGAGATTAGACTCAATTTCGTACAAAGCAGATACAACTAAGGATTTATAGCCAGTGGGCAGAATCAAGGAGTTAATGAATGGAAAATTACCAAGAGAACCTTGGTTATGTATCAAAGGGGGAGAGGATAAAAAATTGGATTAAATATCAAGTGTCGGGCAATTCTTCCTTAGCAGGCTTAGCAGGACTTTTGCTAAAACTGGGTTTGGCAGGCCTAGGTTGAGGCCAAGTGTAAGGCTTAGTTGAGAAGAGGGCTCAAAATATCTTTAAGTTCATATCTTTTGCCCACTTTTTGATGGGGTTGTTTGTTTTTTTCTTGTAAATTTGTTCGAGTTCTTTGTAGGTTCTGGATATTAGCCCTTTGTCAGACATTTCTCAAAAGAAGACATCCATACAGCCAACAGACACATGAAAAAATGCTCATCATCACTGGCCATCAGAGAAATGCAAATTAAAACCACAATGAGATACCATCTCACACCAGTTAGAATGGCGATCATTAAAAAGTCAGGAAACAACAGGTGCTGGAGAGGATGTGGAGAAATAGGAACACTTTTACACTGTTGTTGGGATTGTAAACTAGTTCAACCATTATGGAAAACAGTATGGCGATTCCTCAAGGATCTAGAACTAGATGTACCATATGACCCAGCCATCCCATTACTGGGTATATACCCAAAGGATTATAAATCATGCTGCTATAAAGACACATGCACACGTATGTTGATTGCAGCACTATTCACAATAGCCAAGACTTGGAATCAACCCAAATGTCCATCAGTGACAGACTGTATTAAGAAAATGTGGCACATATACACCATGGAATACTATGCAGCCATAAAAAAGGATGAGTTTGTGTCCTTTGTAGGGGCATGGATGCAGCTGGAAACCATCATTCTCAGCAAACTATCGCAAGAACAGAAAACGAAACACCGCGTATTCTCACTCATAGGTGGGAACTGAACAATGAGATCACTTGGACTCAGGAAGGGGAACATCACACACCAGGGCCTATCATGGCGAGGGGGGAGGAGGGAGGGATTGCATTGGGAGTTATACCTGATGTAAATGACAAGTTGATGGGTGCTGATGAGTTGATGGGTGCAGCACACCAACATGGCACAAGTATACCTATGTAACAAACCTGCACGTTATGCACATGTACCCTAGAACTTAAAGTATAATAATAATAATAATTTTTAAAAAAGGAAAAAAAATATCTTTAAGTTTAGTCAAGGAGGGAGTTCTTGTTAGTCCCTCCTCTTATTCAAGAAGAGACATTATTCTTTCCTCTGAACAATATAAGTCCATTTCTTACTTGATTATCTTTGTTCATTAAAGATCAGCTGAACAATCTGTTGAGACTTGGTAGTAGGGGACATTTTCTGGATAGTGAAAGCAATCAGGCATTTAATGAGGGAGATTTCTCTGAAAAGAAAAAGAAAGATTAATGCTAGAATGGATTATAAATCCAGTTTCTGAGTCCACAAGACAGCCAGTCAAGAAAACTTCTAGATGTTGGGCTTAAAAGTATTTAGATGGTGGAGTGAGGATGGTAGTGACAATCGAATGGATTTCCTGTTTTTCAGATTGAATGTTTTGATGATGGCATGGACATCTAGTAGATATAATATAAGCATATTAACTAGTAAGATCAAGTAGAATAAAACTGTATGCTCATATTATACTTAATGCTTGTAACTCAGAAGACATAGCTATTTGATTAAATCAACAATATTCAATTAGTTTTATTTGCCACAGTTTTACACAAATTATGTAAGCTTGCATTTTAAAAATATTTGAGTTAGCTGTTATAAGAATACCTTTTTTCCATGTTGGAAGTATTAGAATTTCACTTTTTTATTTTGGGGGAATTTCAGTAATATTTAGTTTATATACTCATTTACTTATCTCTAAGACAATTAGAGTAGAGTTCCTTTACAGGATTATGTAAGTTGATTTAGTAATGTCATCCAGAAGCAGGAAAATAGGAAAATATCACTCATATATAAATATATACATGCATAGATAAACATACAGACAGATGCAAACAGAGATCTCATATCTTTCATTTCAAAATTTTAGCTACATGCAAGGTATAAATACAATGATATAAAACTCACTGATTTATATTAAAAATTTGGCTCTTGTCTTTGCCCCATTTAAAGCCATTAGGCTAAATTTGTGTCATAGTATTGAAGCATACAGTCAGCTAGAGTCTTCAAAGGAGGAGAATCAGAAGAATGAAAGTTTTCCATGCAAAATGAAGGCACTAAAGTTACAGCAACGGAGACAGAAAATCTGAATGAGATATAGAAAACAGGATCCAAACAGGATCTCTACAAATGAAGAGTAATCTATATATCAGAGAACCAAGGTTCAACCAAATAAGAATCAATCAGAAATTCCCATTTTCTAAAACAAAGATACCTTTCAAATAAAGAAGCCTGGCACTCTAACCCAGACTCAGAAGTATACTCAGAATCCTAAAAATCAAAATCTGTCATTACCATGCATCAACAAACTACCATTCAGAACACTGGATCAGAAGTCAGACTTACTAATGAATCTTGGATGAATAAGTCAGAAGTGAAGACAAAGGCTTCAAAGGTGTGTATCCTGGAGAAATCCCAAGACCTTACCTGGGTGAAAGGTCTGGAGGTCCAGGAATGAATCCTATTCTATCCAAGCTATGCCCCTGGAACAGTGTCATGACTCACAAAATTTGAGAAAGATTCCACTGGATGAAGTTAAATCAGTAAGGAAGACTTTATTGAAGGCTATTGCAAAAGGGAAAGATATTAAATGCAACTCCAAATCCAACAGGAATAGCTGAGGATTTCTAGCCAGTACACAGAGTGAGGGAGTCAGTGGATGAACAATTTCTGAAAGGAACTTAGGTATCAAGGGTCTGGGGAAGAGGAACTTGATTAGGTGTCAAGGTTGGGGGAATTCTGGCTAAACTTTCTTAGCATGATTCTTGCTAAAATATGGCTCAGCAGACCAAGGATGTGGCCATGCATGAAGCCCACTGGAGAAGAGGGGTCAGAGGAACCTAAAATTTGAGCAAAAAGAGTCCTTGAAAATGCATACGGTCTGAAATTCAAGCATACATTTGAACATACATAAAAATTTACATCAACACTCAAATATTGTTATACTAACATACTCATATATACAAGTTCACATACTCACTGTCATCAATATAAATTTTCACATGTTTAAACATGCAGTCATTCATTAACCTGCTTACTATTTGCTCACTCAACTGCCCATACAGACAAATTTACTCACACTCATACATAATGTTATATGCATTCACACTTGGATGCTCACACATTCACACAAATTACTCTCACGTCATTCACTCACATATGCTTAATCACACATTCACAAACACACATGAACATGATTACAGATTCACTCACACACCACACATGCTCATTGCATTTATGTGCACACAAACAATTACTTACTCATGCAAATTATCATTGTCAGAAACTGTAACATGCTCGCATATTCATCTATACATGAATATGCTCACACTCACAAAGAAAATCAAAAATTCACTCCATTTCATGTGAAAAATTACATTAGTTACACACACTCACAAATTACCTTATTCAAACGTAATCACACATCAAGATTACATCAAGAAACTTTTATCTGCTCAATACACACCAATATGCAAAAATTGCATGCTTACAAATTCACTCATAAGATGAACACACTTAAATTTTCACTTTCAGCATGCAAATTTACACCCAAGAAAACACTCTCACCTATGAACAGGCTCACACACCCACTGTCACATACAGACCTGCTCACAGTCCTATACTCACTAAAATATTTACTTACGAAACACAAACATTCACTCACTTAGACATGCCCTCAAATTCACTCACATTCAAAGATACATATACATTGACATGCACACTGACACATTCAATCCTTCACATAAACAAGCTGAAAAATTCACTCAATCACACGACTATAACCACAAATACACTTGTACAAGTACACAAATATATACACTCAGAGGTCCACAATCACACATGCACAGTAACATTCTCAAACAAGAAACATGCTTGCATTTAAACTCACACACAAATATGCTCACATCCACCATAAAACTCAAACCTTCACAGAAGAAAATATTCTCACATGCACTTACACTCACCTGCTCACATTTCACCCACAAGAATACACTTACATATTAGGGAGCTCGCAGCAGTGAACCCAATACTTTCATTCATTCACACAAATATGCTAACATCTATGCATATGGCCACAAATTCATGCATACGCTTAAATACACAGTCACTCACACTCACTCACAGAGCATGTTCAAATATTCACTCATTCAAAGATTGTTTTGGCTATTTAGGGCCCTTTGAGGTTCAACATCAATTTTAGAACTACTTTTTTCTATTGCTGTAAAAACTGCCAGTGGAATTTTGATAGTATTGCATTGAATGTGTAGATTGTTTGGGGTAGTATTAAAATCTTAATAATATCAAGTCTTGCAATCAATGAACATGAGATATATTTCCATTATTTGTGTCTTCTTTAATTTCTTACTTAAGTATTTTGTAGTTTTTAGTATACAGGTCTTTTACCTCCTTGGCTAAATTTATTCCTAACTATTTTGTTCTTTTTGATGCTACTGTAAAGAGATTGTTTTCTCTACTTTCCCCATATATTCTATTTATGGAAATGTCTCTTCAATGACAATCATTTCTTAAAACATAGGTTTCTGGGTATCTTCATAACTGATACTGGTTGAATTTCCTTAATGTGGTTGTTGATCCCCATGTAGAAGGCAGGTAGAGACGCTGTATTCATATTCTGGCTACTGTAGACCCGTGTGTCCAGGCTGTCTGTTTAAAGAGCCCCTTTCATATGGTGTAAATTGCTGAAAAAGCAAGCATTTTATTCTGGGATTTGTACCTTAAAAATGTAGTCATTTGTCTCAATCCAAGCATGTTGTATCTTTTGATTTATTCACAGAGCAGCTGCTGCAGATTTAGAGAGACTTTAGATACAAAGATAAATATACAGTAGATTTAAAGTAATAGGATAGAAAAAGCAACAGAAAGAAGATTAAGTGGATATGTTAATATCAGACAAAATAGACTTTAGAACAAAAAACTTACGATAGATAATGCCAGATTTTTTATAACAATAAAAGAATCCTTCACATAATGATAAAAGGGGTACAAATGAAAGACATTGAAATTAGAAAGAAAAAAATAAAAGTATTTTTGTTAGCAGATGACTTCATCTTGCATATAGAAAATCCTAAGGAATTTGCTTAAAAAACCTGTTAGAAATAATAAATGAGTTCAGAAGCACAGACCCAGTCAAGAAGAGCCTGAAAGCCTGTTGGGACTTAGGGCTTGGGGCTACTTGGTCAGGGCCCCAGGAGGAGCATGGTTGAGGGTGGGGAGAATGGGCTCTGATTGTGCACATTTCCTTGTCCTCACACTTGAATCTTGGCCACTTCAAGAGAGGTGAGACTTGGAAAAGGGAAGGATTGAAACCTCTAAAGTGGGTGGCCCATGACAATCCCTCTGTATCTTGAATCTCAGAGCAGTACTACTCTGCTCATTAACAGCTCATTCAACATAGGCACTGGGATAGCCAGCCTCCTCGGTCACCCCAATGACCTCTGCCACCTGGCATTCATGTCCTAGTGTAGTGCCCTCCTTCATTTAATAGAACTGACTTATGTAACCAATAAGGTATTGTGGAAATGACAGAGTGTGACATTGAGGCTAGGTCATAAAAGGTATTGTGACTTTCCTCTTGCTCTTCAATTGCTCATTCCTGGGGAAGCCAGCTGTCATTGGGATACTCGAGTAGCCTGATTGAGAAAACCACAAGGATGCCTCCTGGAAATAGGCTGCAAGGAACTGTGGTCTCCTGCCTATAATTCAGTTAGTGAGCAATGTTGAAAGGGATTCTAGTATCTAGTCAAACTTTCAGATGACTGTAGATAAATGGCGGCATATTAACTGCAACTCCTTAAGATATTCCAGGACAGAACCACCCACCTAAGCTACACTTGAATGTTTGGCCCACGGACATCATAAAATACTACTTTTTTTTTTTTTTTTTTGACAGAGGCTTGCTCTGTTGCCAGGCTGGAGTACAGTGGCGCGATCTCAGCTCACTACAACCTCTGACTCCCTGGTTCAAACGATTCTCCTCCTCAGCCTCGTGAGTAGCTGGGACTACAGGTGCCCGCCACTATGGCTGGCTAATTTTTGTATTTTTTTAGTAGAGACGGGGTTTCACTACATTGGCCAGGATGGTCTCCATCTCCTGACCTCGTTATCTGCCCGCCTTGGCCTCCCAGAGTGATGGGATTACAGGCTAAATGTTTGTTGTCTTAAGCCACTCTGTTGCAGGCTCACGTATTATATAGCAATAGACAACTAGAACACGTTTTGATGCCAAGAGCAGGATACTGTGGTAACAAAAACCTAAAATGTCAGAACGGCTCTGCACTGGGCAGAGGAAAGAAACTAGAAGTTTGAGACGTGTATTAATGAACATCAAAATGCCTGGAACAGACCATTATAAGAAACCTGATGGTTAATGTGGAGGTTGCCTATGAAAGCTTAAAGGGGAGTGAGGAAAGCATTATTGGAAACTGAAGGAAAGGAATACCTTGTCATGTGGTGCAATGATGTGGGGAGTAGAAAATATACCTGAGGAAATGGGTGATAAAACTAAAGAGATTTCTAGAGCCTTGCAAGTGCTACATGGTTTCTTCTTGCTATATGTAGGAGAGAGAGTTAAGGTAAATAAACTATTCAATAAAGACGAGACAAACTTCCTAGTCTTAAAAATTTCCAGACTCTTTAAATGGCAGAGAATGCTAAAATTAAGAAACTGCTTCCAGATAAAGATCAAATTCAGAAGCCATTTGGAAAACATAGTCTAAAGATTAAGTCAATGCTGTAAGTATAAAATCCTTTGTTAAGATCTCAGGAAGATCTGAGGAAGTATCTCAAAGAAACATTCAGTAAAATAGTAGCCTTTCAAAGAAGATGAAGATTGTTGCACCTAATTAGTCTTAACAGAAGCCCTGGGTGTGAATGGCTTATCTGAACGAGATTTGCAGGTGTGCCTTTCTTGTAATAGAGTGAGCACCAATATGATTCACAGAACTTGCACAAATTATATTATATTATATTGTATTAGTAGAAATTCTAGCAGCATTGACAAATCAGAACCACAATGTGCCTCCTGTCTGCGACCCATGAGTATAATAAACTGTTTTTGTTGTTGTTGTTGTTGTTGTTGTTGTTTTCCTGAGCCTCTCCTCTGCCTTCCTTTGTGGCCACACCTGACTGAACATCTCATAAAGGAATTACAAAACAGTTGGTGTCACAAACAGGATGGTCTAGTTATGGGCAAGAGGAGACTTAGGAGGTGCCTCTTAGCTAGTTGGCTTACTAATAGGCAGTCTCAGTTGGGCTCTACCATCTGAGAAGTCTCCAGCGTTATGTTAACATTTCTGTGTACTGCTCTATGCTGCTTTTTGTTGCCTCTTTTAGGGACTGCAAAGGCTTACTGTCCTAAATTGTGGATTGCATCCTCCTAGAATGCCCAAAGACTCCACTTCCAGATAGCCCTGGCTCGGTAAGAGATGGGGAAAGATTCTCCTAGCACTCCCCAATTAAGTTAAAGACTGGAACAACTGGCTAAAAATATTACAAAGATTCCACTGGGATCGAGAATGACAGTGGAAGGGTGAATTTCCCTGCAGCTAGCAAAGGCTTACTGAATACCAGGTGTTAGGTACTAGCTGATTTGTCAGCAAATGAGAGCTGGGTAACCCTCTCAAGATTACTTATGTTGACAAGTGGCACCTGAACAGGGAGCTGCCTCATGTTCACATTCAAATTCATGTTTCTCATGTTCCTGCTGAGTTCTAACAAGAGAGGAGCATCACCTTCAAAGGAAGTCCACCATGGTGTCCAGTAAGGGTTAATGCTGCTGGCAACTCCTTTTCTGCTGTGTGCCTTGCTTCTCTGTCAGTCTTCCTTCCTGACCTCATGGGATATCTGGAATCTCACCCATAGAGAGGAGTGGCTCAATAGAAAAAGGAAAAGGAGAAGGAATATTTTGTTCCTCCTCTCCCTAAAATACCTCAAGTTTCTCAGCTGATTTGAGATTACAAAACCTCCAGTTCAATGTGCTTGGACACTCTTAAGTACTGCTGCCTATTGACATGCTGAGAGTCTCCTCCTTAAAATAAAATTGTCACAAAACCAAGAATTTAAAAGATAAAACTGAGGCTACCACTACTCTCTTTGATGTAGACCACAGCACCTCAGAGGTTGATTGAGACACTCTAGAGAGGGAGGCTGCTGCTTAGAGTAGAAAGGCTACTGCCTAGAGGCGTCACCCTCACCCCCCACCCCCCCCCTTTCTTTATCAGCCAGAGAAAGAAAGAAAACAAAGAAAAGACTGCCATTTTAGGTGGCTGAGAGTGAAAGGAAAAGAAAAAAAAGAAAGAAAGGAAGGAAAGAGGGTAACAAAGACTTGCTTTAGGTGGCTACAAGTCCAAGGGGGGTAAAAGGAACTTTAAACCTTATATATGGAGCAAATGACAGGTCTAACAAAAATGATACTAGCCCCAGGTACTTTCCAATTTATAAACAAACTCAAACCGGGGAGAAGATGAAAAGAAATTAAATGAATTATACATACATATACATTTTAATATAAGTTTATTATTTTAAGTTGTATATCTATAAACTATAACTAAACAAAAATAGTTCTACTTTGATATAATTGGAAATTAAAAATTAATATACTAAAGAATTTATATAACAAAAGATAAAAAGGGCATTGTTTGACTTTTGTGCTTGTACAACATAAATTCTAACTTAGCATTTGCTAAAATGCATCCAATGGACAAAACTTCATGGACTTAACCAATACTGGGGCTCAAATTATAGTTATACTAGAGGAGCCCATTAAGTTGAAACATTACATCCCCTATAATCTTAAAAAGTAACTAAATATAACATAGAGGTAAAATGGGTATGCCTCACTTTAAGTGTAGCCTTGTCTATATTTCCTATAGTCACAATACCCATTGCCCTAAAATATTCTATACTTGGCATAGATGATCTGACATAATAAATAATGAATTAAAATTAAAGTAAGTCTTTAACACTGTTAAAAGAATAAACTAAGGGGCAATAAAATTTTAAAGAGTTTATTTGAGCAAATATTGATTCATGAATGGGGCAGCTCCAAACCAGTGGTTTGGGGCTCCACTGTGGAATCATAAGGGACAAGCTTCTACAGAGTGAATCCAGAAGTCATATGAAGAAAATATTTGATTGGTTACAGTTATAAAGTTGCCTTATTTGGTATATCCTGCTATATAAGTTATAATACAAGGATATAAATGTAAACCAAAAATAAAATTCTAAGTCTCCCAACCATCTGAATGCCCTTTTGGCAAGGGCATTCCAGAGTTAAACTGAAAAGCTATTTCAGGACATGATGGGAGGAGGAGCCAGTCATGCCTCTTTATAACCCCTCCCTTTTGGAATTACTGATAGAACAAACTCTTTAAGTCTGATAAGAAACATTTACTATCTATTCTCTCTGAACCCTACTACCTGGAGGCTTCATCTGCATGATAAAACCGTGGTCTCTACAACCCCATATAATAACCCAGACACTCCTTTCTATTGATAGTAATTTTTTCAACTTATTGCCAATCAGAAAACCTTTGAATCTGCCTATGACCTTGAAGCCTATGCTTCCAGTTGTCCTGCCTTTCTGGACCAAATCAATGTACATCACATATGTATTGATTGATGCCTTACGTCTCCCTAAAATGCATAAAACCAAGTTGTGGCGTGACTACCTTGGGCACATGTTCTCAGGATCTCCTGAGGGCTGTGTTATGGGCCGTTGTTCACTCATATTTGGCTCAGAATAAATCTCTTCAAAGATTTTACAGCTTTACTCTTTTTGTCAACAATGATTTGATGTCCAATGTGGGGCCTCAGGACCCTGAAGGAGATGCCCGAACTCAGAGCTAAGGTGTCAGCAGGGGCCCATTGAAATCCTCTCTGATTTCAAGCTCCTCCTCTTGTGGAACTGGTAAGTCCTCCTGAGCCCTGAACCTTCCTTTGGTTGATGGTCCTTGATTTATTCTGAGCTGTTTTATTTTTCTCCTAAGATGTTTTTGTTTCGAATCTTAATTCTAGTTAAGACGTGTATTCTAAAAGATTATCTTCATTTCCGTTCTCTAAAGACAAGGAGAATGACCACCTTTCAACTTCAGGGATGCATTCTAAAGGGTCTTCTCTACTGCTTTTTCTTCCTAAAAGTTAAGCTTATTTGGCTTCTCTGTGCATTTCCTTGAGGAAATGAAGTGTCGTTTTTGTAGGTAAATGAGAGATTGAGCTTTCTTAGCTCTGAAGAGAAAGGGCATTTTACTCCTACCAGCTGAAAGATGCCATTGGGTGACCGGGTGTGGGACTGAGTGGGAGTGCCTGGGTGGTTGACCCTCATGACATGCAGCACCCCTACAGGAAACCCCCAACAAAATTAGTTTAAAAAGCCTCATCCAGGATATGCATATAAGAGCTGATTACTCCATGTTTTGAGCCCTTTTGGAGGTGATAGACCTCCAGAGAGAGAAACAGACATGTAAGAGGGCTGAAAATACTCAGTGCTGAAACACTGTGGAGTCCTACCCACAGTCAACACACATGAATCGACCACACATAAAACCCTAATCCAAAGCTCAGTTTCTTCTTTTAAGAAAAGAAAAGTGGGAAACAAATATGAAAGGAAAATAAATTGGGGGACCCCTTAAATCACAGAGACAAAGGGAAAAGTCAAGCTGGGAAATGAATAAGGCAAACCTGCCTCCCATTTTATTCCTAAATAAGATAGCTACAAAGATGAAAGATGCTATATACCTCCCTCACAATCTGTCCACATGGAAATTCCTTGTGGGTCTCAAGATCTTTACCCTAAAACAGTTCTGTTGAATTTCACCATGGCAATGTAAATTGATAGCTTATCTTCACAGGTGCAGGACAAAGGACAGAACTCAAAGTCATCACTCTCCTCACCTGAGACAAACGTGTATTTGATTGCTTCCTCTGCCCTATTGTTTATGCAAAAATGCAGATTCAGTGAGCCAGACTAAGGCATAAGTAACTATTCTCCTACCCGAGTCTCTCATGTAAATTACGCATTCAGTGAAAGGCTGATCAAAGACTCCAAAGGATGCAAATGTTCCTCTCTTATCTACCCACAGCTTTTTAAATTTTCTTCTTCTTTCTCCAATATCCATTTTATCCCCTTTAAATATTGAAGCCCTCAAAATCATCTTTGGAGAAAAGTTCAGACCTGCCTCCTGGGCACATGTCCATAACCTTGACAAAATAAACTTTTTATATTGATTGAGACCTGTCTCAGATGCTTTGGGTTCACACAAATAAGAATGAGGAAAGACAAGTAGAACACCCCCCTTTGGAGTACCCCCTTTGGTTTTATGGCACCTCTACTTGTTTTTGTGTAAAATGGAAAAGTTTGAGGCTACGCCAGTTTTTCTAGCACTCCAGCTGGTTACTTATTTTTGTATTTTTGTGCGCATTTTAAACTGATGGCAAACTACATCAAGGAATAATTCAGAGCCCAAAGGTTGACCTGCAACTGTAGAGTTCCTAAATTCTCTATTTGTCTATTTTCTTTTCTTCCTGCTTTAAATCTGCTGTCACTTTTCTACTGAGATAATAAAAAAAAAATCTTTGGATCCAGCCTTTTTTTTTTTTTTTTTTTTTTTTTTTTTTTTTTGCCAACTGGTGAGTTTGTATTAATATCTCATGGCTAGAGTTCTGAAGTAAAAGCTAAAGGATCTTTATTGGTTTGTATGAGTGTGTATGTGAGTGTTTATGTGTACATACACATATTTTGTTATGTGTTTTGGCCACAAGGTACCAAATTGACTTAAAGAGTACTCATAAATTAAATAATAAGCTAAAATGCTTTTCAGGTTCACATGACTTAAGTAACATTTTTAATAAACCAACTTTAAAATTGAGAGGTGAAGCCAGCTGGGCTTCTGGGTCGAGTGGGGCCTTGGAGAACTTTTGTGTCTAGCTAAAGGATTGTAAACGCACCAATCAGCACTCTGTGTTTCGCTAAAGAATTGTAAATGCACCAATCAGCACTCTGTAAAATGGACCAATCAGCATTCTGTAAAATGGACCAATCAGCACCCTGTAAAATGGACCGATCAACGCTCTATAAGATGGACCAATCAGCAGGATGTGGGTGAGGCCAAAGAAGGGAAGAAAAGCTGGCCACCAAACCAGCAGCAGCAACCCACCCAGGTCCCCTTCCATAGTGTGGAAGCTTTGTTCTTTTGCTGTTGACAATAAATCTTGCTGCTGCTCACTCTTTGGTTCTGCACCACCTTCATGAGCTGTAACACTCACTGCGAGGGTCTGTGGCTTCATTCCTGGAGTCAGTGAGACCAAGAACCCACCGGAAGGAATAAATTCTGGACACAAAATTACTGGTAAAGTAATATTAGAGATGTCTTTAAAATTGTCAGAACTTTTGTTTGCATTTATTGATCAATTAGTTTCATACTTATCCTTGCAGAATATCATAAAGTGTCAAAACTGGCCATAAACTCATCCCCAAACATAATGATCTTTGCTTGTGTAATTTTTGATAAATAAGACATTTAATATTGTTGGTTTAATGAAAACAGCTAAATCCTGGGTTATTGGTAGAATACCCATATGCTTAGCCTTAAGTTTCTTACTTAAGTAAACACCGGAAATTCATAGGCTATGAAAATTGTTAACAGGGAAATAACTCTAAATTATGACTACCACAGTTTTCATAAATAATCCAGGTAAACTATTAAATGAACTAATTTGGTAAATGTAATGGAATAAATGCTTGTAAACAAACTTGTCATACAACTTGTAATCAAAATTTAGATTAAATGATAGCTATTTATTAAATATCTGGGTAATTTCCAATTTAAAATAATAGGAAAACATTTTTCAATGTGTTTTTATTAAAAGATAAATATTGTTTGTCTATTTGAAAGGTTATATACAAAGCAAGGTAAAAGGAACCAGGAATTAAGAGAGATGTAAAGAAAGTTATGAAGGGGTATTTTTGGTAAGAAATGTTAAAAGAGAAATTACTTTGTTTGCAAGAGAATCTCATATGGTAAATTTTTGTCCTAAAATGAATACACTGATTGTTTAATAAAGGGAGATATTTAGGACAAACCAGAAAGTCCAAGCATATTGTAAGTAGTCTGTGTAATTTGTAATCAGGTTAGTAAAAAAGGAATTTATAGGAAAAAACGTTATGTAATTAAGTTGGCTAAAATTTAATTACAATAGTCCTTCTAGAAATTTGATTTTGATATTAAAATACACTAAAAAACTAAAGAATTGGTTAGAACAAGATTTTATTGAAAAATATTATTATTCAATGCAAGAAATTTTTAAATTCTATAATCTGTTTCTTTTTGAAATTCTTCAGATTGATATCTAAGAAGTTTAACTTATGCTGTGCCCTGCTGCTTTAGCTCTTTCTTTCTTTTGAAAAGGACTGAGATGGTAACTCTCTCCTATACCTTTTGTTAGCACCTGTAACTTTTTTTTTCAATTAAGATTCTAAAGTAAGGGAGATCACTTTTTTGTTGTTGTTGTTGTTTTGAGACAGAGTTTCACTCTTTTTACCCAGGCTGGAGTGCAATGGTATGATCTCGGCTCACTGCAACCTTCGCCTCCCGGGTTCAAGTGATTCTACTGCCTTAGACTCCCGAGTAGCTGGGATTACAGGCATGCGCCACCACCCTGGCTAATTTTGTATTTTTAGTAGAGATGGAGTTTCTCCATGTAGGTCAGGCTGGTCTTGAGCTCCCGACCTCAGGTGATCCACCTGCCTCGGCCTCCCAAAGTGCTGGGGTTACAGGCGTGAGCCACCGTGCCCGGCAGGGAGATCATTTTTTAAAACGGGCAAGTGGAAAAATCATTTGGATGTGCCTTTGTCTGTTTGTCTATATGTTTATATGTGTCATGTAGAAATCATATTTGACTACCAAACTATATGAAACAGCTCTAATCAATTGCCTTAAAGAATCAGCCAAATAAAAGCTAGTTCTAATGCCATTTGGTTTACAGGACTTTAGTAATATTTGGTAAAATTCATTTGGTAAATTTAATCTAAAGATTCTATCCAGTAGCTTAAAATCTTAAAGTCATGTTATGCTAAATTAAGTAACTTCAGTTTTTTTCACTGGGAATTTGGGTTACTAAGAGTTAAAATAATAAGAGACTAAAAAGTGTTTTGGGTGAAGTTTATAAAGACACAAGGATGTGGTTTTTGCTAAAGAAAATATATTTTTTCTCATTTATATGTTATTGAAGAGTTATTTTAAAATAAAGGAAAAAAATTATACAGATAAAACTAAATGGATAAAG
The DNA here is from genome assembly GCF_024542745.1 of Macaca thibetana thibetana. Lineage (NCBI taxonomy): Eukaryota > Metazoa > Chordata > Mammalia > Primates > Cercopithecidae > Macaca > Macaca thibetana. Next base: position 101,979,576 of record NC_065598.1, on the reverse strand, counting down.
AGAAAAATTAAAAGGTGGGAAATGAGAAAGTTTTGACTCCTGGGCGGCCACGTTGTTATCCATATGAAAGAGCTGCTGCTGAGCTGCATTCAGTTACTAAAGGCAAAAGTTACTAGTAAAATTTAGAGATGAATCATACTCCTAGGGATCTGGCTCACTGGATGCATAAGGATATGCAAACAGATAAGACAAAAAGCAAATATGCAATATCTTGGCTATTGTTATCTCTAATAGCTAAAATTAAAATAAAAGAATGCTGGGTTGGGCATTAATGCTGGACTAAGCTCAGATGTGGGTCTGTCTCAGCTCAGGCCACTAGCCTCAAAGCTACCCACAAAAGGAAAAATTAAGTCAGGGCAACAGAAGTTGCCTCTGAGACCTGTGGTTACCAAGAAGATAGTTAATGTGGGGGAAGGGAAAAACCAAGTAACTATTAAAACCAGGGCATATAATGTAAAGGAATTATTACATTTTGTAGATCGGTATCGTTAGCTTTCTGAAAAACCTTTACTATAATAGATTGTAAAAATAACTGCTTTAAGGATAGTATCTTTAATTTTGAATGCTACAGAATAAAAGAGCATGTTTGGCCCACAGCTCACTTAAAAAAAAATGATACTTTAAGTTCTGGGGTACATGGGCAGAACGTGCAGTTTTGTTACATAGGTATACAAGTGCCATGGTGGTTTGCTGCATCCATCAACCCATCACCTACATTAGGTATTTCTCCTAATACTATCCCTCTTCTATTCCCCCACCCCCTGACAGGCCCTGATGTGTGATGTTCCCCTCCCTGCATCCATGTGTTCTAATTGTTCAACTCCCACTTATGAGTGAGAACACGAGGTGTTTGGTTTTCCCACAGCTCGCTTTTAAACACTTGCTGATGAGTACATGTGATCCAGACACACAAGAAGTTATTCCTGAGCGAATGACCAACCTAGTGGACTGGATAAGTGCCGTTGTAAAGTCTGTTTACCCTTAGAAGGGGACTGTCCAATTCTCCCTATAAAGTGCCAAGTGGGCTGTGCGTGGTGGCTCATGCCTGTAATCCCAGCACTTTGGGAGGCCAAGGTGGGCAGATCACGATGTCAGGAGTTCGAGACCAGCCTGACCAACATGGTGAAACCCCATCTCTACTAAAAATACAAAAATTAGCTGGGAGTGGTGATATGCACCTGTATCCTAGCTACTCAGGAGGCTGAGGCAGGAGAATTGCTTGAACTCAGGAGGCGGAAGTTGCAGTGAGCCAAGATTGTGTCACTGCACTCCAGCCTGGGCAACAGAGTGAGACTCCATCTCAAAAAAAAAAAAAAACCAAAAAAAACCAAAAAAAAAAAAAACCCAAAAAAACAAAAAAACAAAAAAAAAAGGCAAAATGGGAACACCCCAGATGAGGCAACTGTTATGCTTCATATGCAAGCCATGTGTGACTAGCTTTATGATGACTGGGATATTATCCCACTTAATATACCTATTACCCAGGTCATGGTAAATATTGGTGTTAAAGGAGCCCCTTTTATATGGGCACCCCAGGCAACATTACTCATGCAGTGTCATACAACTCTTTGAGAAGCCTTACCAAATTGGCTGTGCCTCACGGTTCTTATAGATGCTTAATAAAACATTAGGGTAATCAACAACCAAAAAAAATGGAAGCGCAAAAGGGAGTCAAAGGACTCACCCTAGAAGAGTGGTTGAAATCTTTAGATGGTTATTAAGAAATGAAATAAATTAAAATTGATGAGGTTAAAACAAAGGTCTTTGCAACACTATCAAAGGTTGGGTGTACCAAAGGGAACCCCTGCTGGTCCCCCAACATTAAATGACCCTGCACCAGTTTTCTGCATTTGCCCCAGACTGGAGAAATTTAAGAAAAATCAAAAGGCAAAGGTTATAATGAGAAAACTGACATTACCTGGGTCAGTGTTGAGGCAAACTAAGATAAACATTGACAAAAGAACCTAAGTCCGTTGGCTCAACTCCGTGGTGGGAACCCAAATTTTCTTTCACCAGAAAAGGTAAAGTGGTCTGGGGGTAGAGAATAAAAGTTCCTGGGACCAGAATATAAGAACGTAAATGTTGACATTATGAAATATCAATCTTTTTTAAAGGTAGGATTATAAAATTTGAGATGTTTAAACCTTACCTTTATGTAAGGTAGTTATAACCCCTTTACCTAAATGTCTTATGAAAATGGGTATTGTTTCTGACTGGGGGATATTATCCCTATCTAGTAAAATAAAACCGAAGGCATATAAATCTTCCCTTTGAGAAACGTTAATTGGACATGCTAAATTGGAACTAGTAAGATTTGCCTAAGCCCACAGAATATAGGCTGGAAGCTGGAGTGCTGGTCAGGACCAATCCTCCCCTTCATAGCCCTTTGTGGAGCATTTATTGGAGCTTATGCCAAAAGCCTGTGAGCACTTCCTAATGACAAATACCTGGAATTTAGACTAGAGAATTTTCACTTGAGGGGCATTTCCTGCCTTGCTATAGAATGTTAACTGAAGCCAACTCTATGCTAACGAAAATAATGGTGCCCAAACGAGTTCAATGATAAAATAAAAATGGTTTATATAGGATCTTGTTGTCTGGGGATGCAAGGAGGAGATACTCATGAGCAGAGAGCCTCTTTTTCCTTAGGACTGACTCTAACTATATGAGGAGCTGCTAGATTCTACGGTGCCTAAAAAACAACCCTTATCTGAACAACAGCTGCTTGGCTTGTGAATGAGAGTTCCAAGGTGAACAAATTGTGTCTTGTTTGGAAGGCTGCTGCTCCAGTTAAAGAAGAGTCAAGGAAATATTTTTCTTTTTAGTTATTTATAGTTTAGAGCAATTGGGTAAAATATGTTGTTTTGAGAGAATTTACCTTTCTCTCCATCTGAGTTCTTTCTCCAAAATTTGGAAACTGTGATTTTATAACAATATAATTACTTGTATAAGTTTAGTAAGAGTCTTTTCTTTTTAAACAGGACAATTGGAGACAGTGGTTATTTTACCAAGGCTTTGACTATAGTAACATTTTTATGTAAAGTTCCGGAAAAGCCAACTGAAAAAGAGGCTATATGGTCACTCAATTCTTGCTTCACTTTTTGCAAATGATCAAGCCAAGTATAAGCCCAAAACTTACTTTGTACACGAATTGGTCTTAATATAATTTCCGTTAAGTATAAGAGGAGAGTTAGAGAGAGAAAAATTATTTCAAAGGAAAACTAACACTTATTGCTAGATTCCAGCCCTGACTTTTGTTTTTGAGTACAGATTGAATCATGAATTCTTTATTGGCTACAATAATCCTCTAAAGAGTACCAGGTTTTAATTTTATTCATGTTTTTGGTTGGCACCCTAATGGATTTCTTTTTCTGTTCTGACACACACATTCTCTTTTAAGTGTCAAATTATTAATATTATTTATTGCTTGTTGTTTTACTTCTCCTGAGAAAACCATAAATATGGTATTCCAAAGACTAGAGAAGATTTGACAAATCCTGTGAATCTCCCTTATTTGAAATCCCACTGGAACTGCTCTGCTTTTCCTGCAAATGCCCTGCTGCTAAAACTATATAGGCATACTCCCTCTTGGCCCTGGGACTATCACAGAAGACATGGGCACATGAGATTATAAGGGCTGGTTTTGAGGGATAGAATTAGTTCAGGCCATCCAAAATCAAGCATGGGTACACAGATTTTTTAAACATTTGGCAAAACAAGAGACTTTGCCTTCTGAGGTATTATGCGGCATTATTTTCATTTGTCACAACCATAAAGAATTTGTTGCTTCTTGTAGAGTTAAAAAAAATACTGAGACGATATAAAGATACCTTGTGATAAAAGTCTCCTTGTTATAATACTCCTAGTTATGAGATTTATGGATATGAATATATTTTTAAACATTTTTATCAGCCATCTTGGGACAAATTACAAAAAGACCAGAAAAAGCATTGCAGCACATCGAAAGTCTGTAAATTCCTTAGCTTAAAAGGTTTTAGCAATGCTTATGTTTGGTATACTCAATTGCTGTAAACCTATAACTAAAACCAAGATTAAAGTAGCTCAACACATAAAAGTTAAAGACAGATAAAGTCAATTTGTAGTCTCACCTTTGGCTTTTCGTTTGTTGACTTTTAAATTACTTTACAATTTTTAAGGGGTAATGAATGTCTGTCCACGTCCATTCCTGTTTGGCCTAGAACACACTGGCTATAAGTCTTTTGGCTCTCAACCCCTTGGCCATAGAGGGGTCCCACTGAGAGACAGGATGGACCCAGGGCAGGCAGCCATGCTGCCTTGGCAATTCTATGGGACATAATAAAAGTTTGGTGGTCATTGATGTTGCCTCTGGCAAATCTTGGTCAGAAAGGGAAGAATGTAAACCAACAATAAAATTCTAAGCCCCTCAACCATCTGAATAGACACCTCCTCTCAGCATGGGCACTCCAAAGTTAACCTGAAAAACTAGTTCAGGCCATGATGGGAAGCAGGAGCCAGACATACTTCATTATACCCCCTCTCTTTTTGAGTTGCTGATAGAACAGACTCTTTAAGTCTGACAAGAAACATTTACTATCTATTCTCTCTGAAGTCTGCTACCTGGAGGCTTCATCTGAATGATAAAACCTTGGTCTCCACAACCCTTTATCATAATGCAGAAATTTCTTTCTATTGATTCCAAGTCTTATAGATAATAACAACTCTTTCAACCAACTATCAATCAGAAAATCTATGAATCTGCCTATGACCTGGAAGTCCCCACTTTCAGTTGTCCCATCTTTTCAGACTGAACCAATGTACATTGTACATGTATCGATTGATGCCTTATGTCTCTCTAAAATACATAAAACCAAATTGGGGCCTGACCACCTTGGGCATATGTTCTCAGGATCTCCTGAGGGTTGTGTCACAGGCCATTGGTCACTCATATTTGGCTCAGAATAAATATCTTAAAATATTTTACAGAGTTTGACTCTTTTGTCAACATATATATCTCTACTTATATAAGTTTGTTAGCTGCTATAATCTCTAGTTATGTAAGTTTGTTAGCTTTTTCTGATTGGTTGAGTGTAAGTTCTATTTTTCTTTAATATAGGCATTTACAAGAAACAGTTCAAGTTAAGTTTTGTTTATGTTTGCAAATCAAGAAAAGTTAAAGTCACTTCATCTGCTCAGGGATTCTTCAGGCCTGGTCTTCACTTTAATTCACTTTAACAACACTTATAAATTGGCTTGATGAAATGGGATCCCATGAACCCATAGTTAAAATAGTATGGCCCAATGTGACTAAAACAGGGCCTTCAAAGATTAAAATTTATTATATAAAACCGATTAATAATGGGATGGTTGTCCCCACTGCTTCTCCATTTGACAGCCCAATTTTGCTCGATTCTAAATCTGGAAAAAGTAAAGGATGCCTTATGGTAGATTATTACAAAGTTAATTCTGTGTTCCCATCCATCAAGACTCCCCCTCCCATACACAATATCCACTCCTCCATTTAAAATCAGTGAATATTTTACTCGTATAGATTTGTCTAACATGGTCTGCTCAGTGCCTATTTCAACATCCTCTCAACTACATTTTACCTCTTCCTCTAAAGGGACATAAGACACCCTTTACAGGCTACCCATGGGGTACCTTAACAGCTTTCCTTATGAACAATCTTTGCAGGCAAGATCTTAACTGTATCTATCTTTCTCCAGGAGCACAGGTATGACATTACATTAATGGCATCCTCTTTCAAGGAGATGTATTTGATGCCCTCATTAAGAACATATAAGTCCAACATCTTTGAGTACTCTCTGGGTTCTGGTAACAACATATTCCACATTTACAAATTTTACTTTCAAACACTCCTGTTAGAGCACTCACAAACTCCTTCACTGTAGAGACAGTGGCACCCTCTTCTCATGCCTCCTGTAGTCTCTGGACCACTTACGATAGCCATTAATTGCCCAAGTGCTTCTGATGCAAGAAATTGCTTCCCTCAGCCTCATGCAGTACATCATCAAAATAACAAATGACTGGGCTCTTCTAGAAACTGAGACTGTCATATACCTTTTGGTTTACACTCTCTTGAGAGTTACAGACATTACTGGTTGTAACCAAGACACACACATACATTCACTTCTTAGAATACACACTGCTGCACTCTTGAAATAGACATTAAATAGAATTTCCATGTTCCTGATAGACCCTGCATAGCCAGTTTAACTGAGACCTAATGGTCTCCTAAAATGACTCTTTTTAAAATTTCAGTCCAACAAATAAACTCCTAAAGTTCTCTGGTCTTGTCCCAGGCCTTAACGTATTTTTTTATACATTTTTAATCCTACCACAATCCCATAAAAACTGCAGGTCATATTTAAGGGACAAAATCTCCTGGGACTCATTAACCATAGATTGTTCCACAGGCCAGTCAGCTGCTTATCTGATATGGGAACAATCTGAACCTAAAATTCCACCTAAAACACAAAAATAAAAAACCCTGTCAGGTGCAGCTGCACACCATTCTGTTGACTATTGATCTTCTTCTTCTTCTTTTTGTTTTGTTTTGTTTTGTTTTGTTTTGTTTTGTTTGACAGGATCTTACTCTGTCACACAGGCTGGAGTGCTGTGGCACACCCTTGGCTCATTGCAACCTCCACATCCCTGGCTCAGGTGATGCTCCCACCTCAGCCTCCTGAGTAGCTGGGACTACAGGCCTGCACCACCATGCTCAGCTAATTTTTCTATTTTTAGTAGAGACAGTGGTTTTCCATGTTGCCCAGGCTGGTCTCGAACTCCTAGGCTCAAGTAAGCTGCCCATCTTGGCCTCCCAAAGTGCTGGGATTATAGGTGTGAGCCACCGGGCCTGGTCGACTATTGATCTTACTATTGGTTTGGGCGCTCCCAGATGTTTACAATGTTTACAATCTGGGAGCGCCCAAGCCCTCCAAGTAAGTGCTTGCTTCGTTCAAACATGGCAGATGCTGAGGTCCGCATCAACTTGAGTGTGTACTAACTCAAAAAGAACATCCTAGTCCTACATCTCAGAGGATATCACCCTGGCCCAAGACCTCACTGTGGGAGATGACTTCAGCACCCCGCCCCCCATCTTGGAAATGACTTCATCTTAGACACTAAAACCTTTGCTCAGTGACACCCATGGACAGCCTTTTCTAAGGCCCCACATTTTTGCTTTACTTCATTCGATATTAAGGATTCTATTATGTCTCTGAGCTCCCTGTCTGTTTGATCCTGATATAGTCCTTGCTTTGCAAATGTACACACCTACACTCTGATGGGGATCAGGACATGCCACCCCAAAATATGGCACCTTGGCATTTGAGAAATAGCAGAGGCAGAAATGTCACTCTCACCTTCCACTCACACTTTTCCCCTGAAGCAAGTCATAAAACTTTTATTCCAGAAGTACCCTCCTGTATTAGTCTATTTTCACACTGCTATAAATAACTTCTCAGGCTGGGTGTGGTGGCTCATGTCTGTAATCCCTGAACTTTGGGAGGCCAAGGAAGGAGGATCACTTGAGGTCGGGAGTTTGAGAACAGCTTGGCCAATATGGCGAAAGCCCGTCCCTACAAAAAAAAAAAAAAAAAGAAAGAAAGAAAGAAAGAAAAAAAAAAAAAAAACAATTCAGGCATGGTGGTATGCACCTGTAATCCCAGCTATTCAGGTGGCTGAGGCAGGAGAATCTCTTGAACCTGGGAGGAGGAGATTGCACCACTGCACTGCAGCCTGGGTGACAGAGCAAGACTCTGTCTAAAAAAAAAAAAAAGAATGTCCCTGAGACTTGGCAATTTACAAAGGAAAGGAAAGAGGTTTAGTTGACTCATTCACAGTTCCACATGGCTGGAGAGGTTTCAGGAAACTTACAATCATGGCAGAAGGTGAAGGAGAAGCAAGGACAAGAGAGAGAGAAGAATGAAGGAGGAAATTCCAAACATTTATAAAACAATCAAATCTCACAAGAACTCACTCACTATCAGAAGAACAGCATAGGGGAAACCGCCCCCATGATTCAATCACGTCCCTCCCTCGACATGTGGGGATTACAATTTGAGATGAGGTTTGGGTGGGGACACAAAACTGAAGCATATTACCTTCTTATACCCAGAGGAAAGGAGCATCCTTATCCTCAAAGACACAGAGACACCAATAATTTGGAAAAGATAGGCCTTGCTAAGTTCCTTCTAGTTATTATCATTACATGTCCCCTTTGTCCTATCATGTCTGCATGACTGTCCACTCTTCATCAAACCCAAGCATAAAAATACACAGGTTTCTCTGTTTCTTTGGGTTTTCATCTGTGAAGGCTTCCATGCCATGTAAAACTTACATTAAATAAATGTGTATGCTTTTCTTTTGTTAATCTGTTTCTTGTTATATGTGCCTCAGCCATGAAGTTAGTGTTGAGTAAGAAAAGAAATGCAGCCAGGTGTGGTGGCTCCCGCCTGTAATCTCAGCACTTTGGTAGGAGGGTGAGATGAAAGGATTGCTTGAGCCTAGGAATGATTGTGCCACTTCACTCCAGCCTGGGCAACAGAATGAGACACTGTCTCAAAAAAACAAAAAAAGAAAAACAAAGAAAAAACTAAATTATGTTTCCCCACAATTCCTATGCCTAAAGAGAAATCTGACTGAGGTTAGTACTGTCTGTATTCCTTTAAACATTAATGGAGATTATTGCTTTCCCCAGGAGGCACCTGCCTCTTTATCAGTCAACCTCATGATCCCCTAGGGAGAGGACCACTGACTCCCTACTACGTACTCCTACTAAACCCAATCCAAGTTTTCAGGATGACCTCCTGCCTGTGTCTCCAACCAAAATGACTCCTTCCCCTGGGCTACACACAAATATCACTGATATTTACATATACTTTACTGGCTTACCATTTCATACCCTCTGACAACATAACCTGGCATCTTGACCTGAGCATATTTCTAACACACTACAACTCCATTAAGATATTGTTAGAGATTTCAAAATTTCAGATCTATTTTACTTGGCTAATGCCACACAAATGGAAAATTTAGTTATGGAGCAGCCTGAAGAGACTCCTTGTATTTCTACTTGTGTTCCTTCTTTCCTATTCTCATAATAAAATGTTTTCTATGCTGTTTGGGGAAATTTATATATTAGTCTTTAAACGTCTCCACTATCATCACCTCAAAGTTTCTTTAATATGATGCCAAAACATCAGAGGACCAATTGTACTGTAAACACTTCCAATTTAAAATATTCCTGTATATTATGATGTTTTGACATCTAAAAAAAGAGAAAAATACTGGCCGGGGAGAGACTACACCTCCCTGGGCTAGGCAATTCTCAAAGATAACAAAGGGCTCAACCAGAGCATGTCTTTATGCCACCTAGCCAACCCACAACCATACCCCCACTGTCTGGCCCTCTCACCCCAGGAGGCAGTATTCCTCTGTCTTAATCATCCCAGGACTAGATACCAGGCAACTAGAGACCACCCATATGGTTTAGAGACCTCCAAAATTATTCAAACTAGCCAACCCTGAACTGTTCACCCTGCACTGCCTTGCCTTTCCCACAGAAATTCCAATAATGCCTTGGCCTAAGGGTCCCTTTTTCCTGTCTTCTGCCTCCTGACCACCCTACTATCTTCACTATGTGTCTCTGAGTGACATGGCATGCCTCTTGTCTCCAGGACCTGTGAGTATAATAGCGTAATCAACTTTTTTTCTTGAGTCTCTTTTCTGTCTCCTTTTGTGGCTGTACCTGACTGACCATCTCATAAAATAATACAAAACAGATGTGCTCCCAAAAAATATGAAAGCAGGTATTAAGGCTGTCTACAGAGCACTGAAGCAAACTTAAGTAAAAGTAGAATGAGGCCTTCCACCTTCAAAACCTTGTCTTTTCCCTTTCTAATCCTCTACTCTGGTCACCAACGACTTCATTTTTGTCCTTTAAACAGATTCCAGTTCTTTGTTCAATTTTCTCCCTTTCCTCTCTTAATTTTTATTTTTTCATTAGGAAATATTGCCAACCTAGACAATAGAACATAGAATATTTTATCTATGTACCCATCACTCAACTAAAGCAATATCACATTACAAAAGCACTTGAGGGCCCCCATGTACCCCCTCCAATTAAATTCTCCTTTGTCTCTCTTCACAAGTCACAGCTACTAAAATGTTTATTGTTCTCATACATTACTTTCTGCATCCTACATAGGCATACATCACACTCATACATTCCTTTTACTACATACATATGCACTAATAGTTAATTTGTGGTGATGGTTTTGAATGTTTTTAAACATTTTTTTCTTGTAAGACCATTTAGAGACATAAATAAATCTTTCCACACTAAAAGCCTGTGTTCTTTTATAAACCATAAACTCAACCTCACAGACTTTCACTTACACTGTCTAGCCAGGGCTTTTCATGGTCCCCACACTACAGAGGCTCCACACCTGCCCTTTTCCAGTCTCACCTTTCTGCAAGCAGCCAAGAGTTCAGTGTTTGGGGTCACGAGAATCTATGCACTCGCTCAGAACCTGTGCCTTCCACCCCTAAACATGCTTCGGTTATCTGGAACCCTGAATTTGCTGTCCAAGTGGCCCCAAACCCCAAGAGGCCTGCAGGTTCCTGTTCACTGAGACTTGTGCTTCTGAAAGTTAAGTGCACTGTCAATGTATTCTGTCAGCACTGAGAGGTAACGAAGAGGTGGGTGGGCTTCAGTATCCATATATATCATATATATATGCATATTGTAGCCACTTGAGGTGAGGAATGGAGCTCAGAGTATGCAGAGAAGTGCTGAGGCATGAGGGGGATCTGGGGCCTGGGATGCAGTATAGGGGTCTGAGGGTGTGGATCTGCTCTAGCTACATCACTGGAACAGAACTTTGAGGTGTTCAAGTATCATGGACAGACCCTAAGTTGACCCCCAATAATCCCAACCTTCTGGCATTCACAGTCTTGAATAATTCCCTCCCCTTCTATTGGGCAGAGCCTGTGACTTCATTCTAAAAATGAATAGAAAATATTTGGAAATATATGGCAATAGGAATAGAAAATATATGGCCAAGGTGATGGGATGTCACTCTTGTTACGAGATTTTTACGTACACACACACACACACACACACACAGCCCTTCTTTGTGTGGTTCATTTTTATGCCACGATGAACAACCAATTCACTGGGCCCAAGAGAGGGCATCCCTGGAGGTTTCAGGTACTTAAGAGGCATAGCCTGGCACCTCACCCAACTATTCCTGATATATACCTGTTACTGAAAGTTCTATGTTTCTAAATTTCTTCCATAAACTAAATAAGAAAAAAGATCTTTAAAATACACCAAGTATTCTAAATTTAACACTGCCTTTCAGATTGATAAGAAGGTATATCTATCATGATAGGAAAGATATTATATTTAACAGTTTATTAGTTGATTTGAACCTTTCAGATATTTGTACACATGGCACATAGGCCTCCAAATGAGCTCTTGCCTAGAACCCTGCAAATATTACAAAAGGTACAGATGATCTAGTTTAAATATTTGGTCTCTTACTCCTTCCTCTCCCTCACTGCTTGTCACAGTTTGTTGCCTAAGCGCAGAAACAGTGCTGCCCCTTGGTTCAGAAACGGCTTCTTCAGCTTGATCCCATAGTCCCTTTTTCTGTGGGCTTGGAGCAACATACCTAGTCCCTGGGCAAGGCTAAAGTATAACCACCAACTGTTCTGCCACTCTAACCATGCTCCACTGCATCCACCTTCTTTCCCACACATCTTGCTTTCTCCCCAAATTCAAGGCCTAAATCCTCTTTCTCAAGACTACTTCTTTCCCATGCCAATAGCCACCTGGAGGAGGCTATCTGCCATCAGTTGGATCAGGCACACAATCCTTCTTAAGAATGCTTTGCTTCTCTGACAATGCTCAGGTCTGAACTGTCAATGTCCTTTTTTATTGTTCTCCACTGCTACATGCAGGTTGAGATAAGCTACAGAAGGGTTTTGTTTTTGTAATTTAGTTTTTCATAGAGCAGAGACCAAGGAAGCTATAAAGAACCTGGCAACTCATCAGAACGTGCTTCTTGATATCTAGATATTCTTTACTTCTTCATTAAGCAACAGTTTTATTGCAAACTTTTGAAAAGAAAATATTAATAGGAAAATTCCAACTTTACATTGGTTCACTATAAGAAAAAGTAAAGGCGTGGGAGGTGTAATAGCTACCTGTCACAATTATCTGGATAAGGGTATCACCCCAAATAAGCTATTTTCCATGAAAAATATAAGGAAATATAATCATTTATATCACCTATAAGGTCCTGAAAATGCTCTATGCAGCATCCTGATTTGCAACCATCACTGCAAAGGCAGTGCACTCAACACTCAGAAGCACAGAACCAGTGAATAGAAGTCTACAGGTTGCTTGGAACTTGGGGTTTGGGGCTCGGGAACACTTGGGCAGAAAATTCAGGGACCCGGGCACCTGGAGCATGTTTAGAGGAAGGGGGTATGGGTTCTGAGTGTACCCATCCCCTAAACTCCATACATTAGACTCTTGGCAATTTGCAGAGAGATGGGGCTGAAAGAGGGCAGATGTGGAACCTCTGAAGCATTAAGTAAATGAAAAGCCCCTTTGAGCCTGGATATCAGAGCAGTATTGTATTTAACAAGTGGTTCAGCATAGGCACTGGGATAGCCAGCCTCCAAGGTTGTTTTGGTGATCCCTGCCTCCTGGTGTTCATGTCCTAGTGTAGTGCTCTCTCTCATTTAATAGAGCTGAGACATATGTGACAAAACATTTGTATGTATTAATAGCAATAGGCAACTAATACACCTGCTGGTACTAAGTGTAAGTTGCTGCAGTAACTAAAACCTAAAATTGGGGAATGGCTTTGAAACCAGACAGAGGGCTGAAGCTGGGAGGAGTTTGAGGGGAGTATTAGTGAAAGTCAAAGATACTTGGACCAGACTGTTATCAAAAACCTGACGGTCATTGTGAAAGTTGTCTCAGAAAGCTTAAATGGAAATGAGAAAAACGTTATTGGAATCTGGAGGAAAAGGATGCCTTGTCACATATTGCAATAATGTGGGGAGTAGAAAATCTACACCTACTGAAATGCGTGATATAACAAAGGAGATTTTCAGACACAGTGTTGAAGGTGCCCCCTGGCTGCTGCTTCTTGTTTGTAGGAAAATGTGTGAAAAGAAAGTTTAACTAAATGAAGGACTTTAGCTTAAACAAAAAGGAGGTAGCACTTATTGCTTTCAAAATTCCTAGCCTTTCTTAAATGGCAAATGATGCCAAAATTAAGAAAAGGATTTTGGGCAAAGAGCAAATCTAGAAGCCATCCAGGAAAATAAGAGTTATAAAGATGAAGCCAAAGGAATGACTATAAAGCCTCAGAAAGATCTGGGCAGTGCCTCAGAGATCCTTTAAATGAAGCAATATGCCTTCTAAGAAGTTTAAGGGTGTTGCTCCTAAGCAGTCTCAGCAACAGCCCAAGACCCAAACTGCTTATGTCAAAGAGAATTATGGATATGTATTTTGTCTAATGGAAGTGAACCCCAATAAGATTCCTAGAAAGACCATGTAGGACTTTTAAAAAATGTTAGCAGAAAGAGTGCCAGCTAAGCAGAAACCAGTCAAGACCAATCTGATGCCCTTCAAATGATACTGCATAGACAAAATCCAATTTGGAATGTCCTTTCATTTTAAATAATGGTGACCAAAGGCCCTGTGCTTTTTGTGATTCCAGCCATATCATAAGGAATACTGCCTGTTGCTACATGATAATACATTTTAGTATGTCAACACTGGTGACAAAAAAGGAGTGTGGTTGGATTATGCTAACTTCATTTTAACAGATATTTATCAGTGTGTTTTGGGGGCAGAGATAAAATCTTGTAAAATCCTGATGATTTAGAAGTTCACTCTCTAGAGGTTAAGGGAGATAGACACACATCCCACTCTCCTGGCTTATTAGGTTTCTGCTGCTATCTTTATCAAAACTTCCTTACATGTGATTTGTTTCTTTTTTCTTACTGATTTCAGGATCCTATTATTATTATTATTATTATTATTATTAACAGCATAATATATCTTGGTGTAGAATTGTTTGAGTCGAATCTTATTGGAAACCTTGACCTTCCTATACCTGGATACTTATATCTTTCCCCAGATTTAGAAAGTTTTTTGCTATTGTTTCTTTAACCTTTTTTATCCCCTTTGCCTCTCTGTCCTTCTTGAACTCTTATAACTTGAAGATTTGCTTTCTTGATGTGGTGCCATAAATCCTGTAAGCTTTCTCCATTTTGTTGCATTCTATTTTTCCTCTTTTGACTGTATATTTTCAAATAATCTGAAGACAGATTATTTTCTTTAGTTACAGATCTGTTTTTCCCCTTGTTCAATTCTGCCATTGATGCTCTTCTATTGCATTTTTCATTCTATCCATTGCATTTTCCAGGTCTGGAATTTTTGTTAGATTTTTCAAAAATAATCTCAATCTCTCTGTTAAATTTCTCATTTTGTTTGTTTATTATTTCCCTGATATTATTAAATTGTTCTTCTGTATTTTTTCTGAGGTTTGCTAATCTTCCTTAAAACAATTATTTTGAATTTTTTCCCTGGTACTTGGTATCTTCTTTCTCAAAGAAATGAAGACTAACTGCCAGAGGAAAAAAAAAAAAAGCAATTAAAATAATTGAAATGAAAATGAAAGTTGGCATTTTCATTTCTTTGAGGTCATCTACTGGGAGATTCTGGCATTCTTCTGGTGGTGCTATTTCTCCTTACTTATTCACATTTCTGGTTGCCTTACATTGATGTCTGCACATTTGAAGAAGTATGGACTTATTCCCATTTTTGCAGACTAATTTTTCTGAGAAAGCCCTACATGAGTCAAACCTTCTAGAGATTCTGGGCAGGCCATCTGGTGTGGCCCATGGGTAGACTTGCTTCTGGAGTCTGGAAGCAGTCTGGCCTGGTACCTGCATTAGTAAGTGGGTGGGCCTGGTGTCTGATTCCACTGGTTTGGACCAGGAGCCTGGATCCATGGGGATGGACCTGTTTATTTGGCTTGTAGGGGTGGGCTTGAGCTTGAGTCCTCATGGACAGACTTGGAGCCTGTAACCTTGGTGGCTGGCCTAAAGCCTGGGTCCATAGGGTCTGGCCTGGAGTCTAGGTAAACTGGGATAGATCTGGGCCCTGGGTCTGCTGGATCAGGCTGTGGCTCTGGATACTCTGGGGCCTGGGGACTCAGAGACCACCCCAGAGCCTGGAGCCAGCCTGGTCCTGTGGCAAGTGTGAAGCCTGGGTTTGTGAGAACTGGTCTGGAGCCTGGTAGTAAGAGTGATAGTCTGGTGACTGGTGACACAGAGGCTGACCTGAAGCTTTGGGCCATGAGGACAGTCCTGGATCCAGGGTCCCTTGGGGCCAGTATGGTACCTGAGGCTGAGGCCAATAGTACTCACCTGGTGCTGAGATGGGCCTGGAGCTTAGGGCTGTGTGAGTTGACCTGGCTCTCGGCTGTTCTGAACCCTGGGGCAGGCCTGGTGCCTCGGGTTGCAGGGGGCTGGCTTGGTGCTGGGTTGACCTGGAGCCTGTATCCACAGAGGCTGACCTGGAGGCTGGGTCCATAGGTGCTAGCCTGATAACAAGGGCTGTGGGAGCTGTTCTGTTGCTGGGGCAAGCCTGAGGCCTCGGACCATTGGGGTCAGCTCAGATGTGGTCTATAGCCCAGGGTTGCTGGGGCTGGCCTGGCCCTGGGATGGAAACTAGAACCTGAATCTGTGGGGGCTTGCCTAGCATTGGGGTGGGCCTGAAGCCCTAGGCTACTGGAGTTGTTTTAGAGTGTAGGGCTGCTGGTGGTGTTGGCCTGGAGGTGGAGTGGCCCAGAGACTGAGTCAGCCAGGCAAGCCTGGAGCCTGGGGCTATGGGATGCAGCCTGATGCTGAGTTGGCCCTGGAGACTCAGTCCATGGGTACTGGCATGGAGTTTAGGGTATTAGCAACATGTCTGGTACTGGGTTTTACTTGGGTGGCCCAGTGTTGAGGGCCAAGACAAAGTGCAATGTTCACTTCCCTCTCCTTCCCCCAAGTAGGGATTATCTCTCTCCATGTTGTGCTGCTATGGTTGGGGGAAAAGGTGATGTGGGTAATGTAAAACCGTTCTTCCTACCCTCTTCAATGAATCTTTTCTTATTTATGTGCCACAACCATGTGCTGTAATCTCTCACGTGGTTTCTTTAGCTCTTGTGAAGATATTTTCATGCGTGGATACTTAGGCAAGTTGACGTTTCTGTGGGGGGATAAGTGCTAGAATGTCCTATTCTCCCATCCTGCTGACATCTGTCTGTCTGTCTCCTGCATGTCTTTCTTTATGTTTCCTGCTTAATTGTGCTTACTAAAACCTCCAGTACAATTTTGAATATAAGTGGCAAGAGCAGACATCGTTTTCTGTTCTTAAACTTGGGGGAAATCTTTCCATTTTTTTTCTTTTTTATTGTACTTTAAGTTCTAGGGTACATGTGCACAAAGTGCAGGTTTGTTACATATGTATACTTGTGCCATGTTGGTGTGCTGCACCCATCAACTCCTCAGCACCCATCAACTCGTCATTTACATCAGGTATAACTCCCAATGCCATCCCTCCCCCCTCCCCCCTCCCCATAACAGGCCCCAGTGTGTGATGTTCCCCCTCCAGAGTCCAAGTGATCTCATTGTTCAATTCCCAACTATCAGTGAGAACATGCGGTGTTTGGTTTTCTGTTCTTGCGATAGTTTGCTGAGAATGATGGTTTCCAGCTGCATCCATGTCCCTACAAAGGACACGAACTCATCCTTTTTATGGCTGCATAGCATTCCATGGTGTATATGTGCCACATTTTCTTAATCCAGTCTGTCACTGATGGACATTTGGGTTGATTCCAAGTCTTGGCTATTGTGAATAGTGCCGCAATCAACATACGTGTGCATGTGTCTTTATAGCAGCATGATTTATAATCCTTTGGGTATATACCCAGTAATGGGATGGCTGGGTCATATGGTACTTCTAGTTCTAGATCCTTGAGGAATCGCCACAGTGTCTTCCACAATGGTTGAACCAGTTTACAATCCCACCAACAGTGTAAAAGTGTTCCTATTTCTCCACATCCTCTCCAGCACCTGTTGTTTCCTGACTTTTTAATGATTGCCATTCTAACTGGTGTGAAATGGTATCTCACTGTGGTTTTGATTTGCATTTCTCTGATGGCCAGTGATGATGAGCATTTTTTCATGTATCTATTGCCTGTATGCATGTCTTCTTTTGAGAAATGTCTGTTCATATCCTTTGCCCACTTTTTGATGGGGTTGTTTGTTTTTTCTCATAAATTTGTTTGAGTTCTTTGTGGGTTCTGGATATTAGCCCTATGTCAGATGAGTAGATTGCAAAAATGTTCTCCCATTCTGTAGGTTGCCTGTTCACTCTGATGATAGTTTCTTTTGCTGTGCAGAAGCTCTTTAGTTTAATTAGATCCCATTTGTCAATTTTGGCTTTTGTTGCCATTGCTTTTGGTTTTTAGACATGAAGTCCTTGCCCATGCCTATGTCCTGAATGGTATTACCTAGGTTTTCTTCTAGGGTTTTTATGGTTTTAGGTCTAACATTTAAGTCTCTAATCCATCTTGAATTAATTTTCGTATAAGGGGTAAGGAAGGGATTCAGTTTCAGCTTTCTACTTATGGCTAGCCAATTTTCCCAGCACCATTTATTAAATAGGGAATCCTTTCCCCATTTCTTGTTTTTCTCAAGTTTGTCAAAGATCAGATGGCTGTAGATGTGTGGTATTATTTCTGAGGGCTCTGTTCTGTTCTATTGGTCTATATCTCTGTTTTAGTACCAGTACCATGCTGTTTTGGTTACTGTAGCCTTGTAGTATAGTTTGAAGTCAGGTAGCGTGATGCCTCCAGCTTTGTTCTTTTGACTTAGGATTGTCTTGGCAATGTGAGCTCTTTTTTCCTTCCATATGAACTTTAAAGCAGTTTTTTTTTCCAATTCTGTGAAGAAAGTCATTGGTAGCTTGATGGGAATGGCATTGAATCTATTAATTACCTTGGACAGTATGGCCATTTTCACGATATTCATTCTTCTTATCCACGAGCATGGTATGTTCTTCCATTTGTTTGTGTCCTCTTTTATTACACTGAGCAGTGGTTTGTAGTTCTCCTTGAAGAGGTCCTTTACATCCCTTGTAAGTTGGATTCCTAGGTATTTTATTCTCTTTGAAGCAATTGTGAATGGAAGTTCATTGATGATTTGGCTCTCTGTTTGTCTGTTACTGGTGTATAAGAATGCTTGTGATTTTTGCACATTAATTTTGTATCCTGAGACTTTGCTGAAGTTGCTTATCAGCTTAAGGAGATTTTGGGCTGAGATGATGGGTTTTTCTAAATATACAATCATGTCATCTGCAAACAGGGACAATTTGACTTCTTCTTTTCCTAACTGAATACCCTTGATTTCTTTCTTTTGCCTGATTGCCCTAGCTAGAACTTCCAACACTATGTTGAATAGGAGTGGTGAGAGAGGGCATCCCTGTCTTGTGCCAGTTTTCAAAGGGAATGCTTCCAGTTTTTGCCCATTCGGTATGATATTGGCTGTGGGTTTGTCATAAATAGCTCTTATTATTTTGAGATACGTTCCATCAATACCGCATTTATTGAGAGTTTTTAGCATGAAGGGCTGTTGAATTTTGTCAGAGGCCTTTTCTGCATCTATTGAGATAATCATATGGTTTTTGTCTTTGGTTCTGTTTATATGCTGGATTACATTTATTGATTTGCATATGTTGAACCAGCCTTGCATCCCAGTTTTATACCATTAAGTATGATGGGGGAGAGGGTTTAACAGATGCTATTTAACAGGTAAGAAATTTCCCTTCTATTCTTTGTTGAATGTATTTCTTATGAAAAGTGGTTTGATTTTTGTCAAATATTTCTTCCTGCATCTATTGAGATCATTATGTAATTTTCTTTAGGCTATGAATATGGTGCATTACTATTTCACTATTTATTGGGTTGTTAAACTGTGCCACAGTATAGAATATAACACGAGGGTGGCCAATATTAAAAGGTAGATAAGTGCCAACTGGGGAAGGAACTAGTGAACTATTTGAGGTTGCTGAGAGTAGTATTATGCACATCAGGCTCAAGTGATAGAGTGTTTCTTATAGCAAGAAGAGTGAGGAGGTACACGCAAGTTCCAGTCCCTGTTAATATGTTAGTTCCTATGGCTAGTGGGTCAGTTAGGCAGCCAACTCAGGCACTGTGACTTCATGTACCCCATTTCATGCTGCAGTGGAAGGACCCCATCCCCTCTCTTGTGGGGTCTGAGATGCAGAAAACTGAGGGCATGCCTTGGGGACACTCAGGCATACACTTAAGCAGAAAAAGAGTATACATCAAGGTCAGAAGAGGGAAAGATATCCCCTCACAAGATGATAAGCCCAGCATAGCCTGTGAAGATTTTTCATCTTCCAGTAAGGAAATGTTCCAGGCCCAAAGCTCATTCTTATGCAGCCAAGTGGGGGTTGACGGATTGGGCATGACTGCCTTTCCCAACAATTGCACTGACTGATTCTCATATGTTAATTGCTGTTGCATTCTAAAAATAAATTCCACATAGTTATAGTGCATAATCATTTTCATATGTTGATGGATGAGTACTGATAATATTTTGTTCATGATATTTATGTCTGTATTCATAGGGGGTTTTGAGCTTTAGGTCTTTTCATGTTATATCTTTGTCTTTGGTATCAGGGTAATATTGGCTTCATAGTATGAGTTAAGAAATGTTTCCTCCTATCTTTTTTTTTTTTTTTTTTTTTTTTGAGACGGAGTCTCACTCTGTTGCCCAGGTTGTAGTGCAGTGGCGTGATCTCGGCTCACTGCAAGCTTTGCCTCCCGGGTTCATGCCATTCTACTGCCTCAGCCTCCCGAGTAGGATGGTCTCCGTCTCCTGACCTTGTGATCCGCCTGCCTCGCCCTATAAAAGTGCTGGGATTACAGGCATGAGCCACCGTGCTGGGCCTCCTCCTATCTATTTTTTGAAAGAGTTTTAAAAGATTGATGTTAAGTTTTATTTAAATGTAGAGTAGAATTACCTAGTGAAGCCATTTGGACCCGGGCTTTTCTTTGTGGGAAGCTTTTTGATTAGTAATTCTATCCTCTGTTAGGGGTCTGTTCAGATTTTCTATTTATGTTTTAGTTGATTTTGGTACTTTGTGTCTTCCAGGTAATTTGCGCATTTCATTTAGGAGATATAATTTGTTGGCATAAAATTTTTCAAAGTACTCCCTTGTAATCCTTTTTAATTTTGTGGCATCAGTAATGATATTCCTTCTTTTATTTCTGATGTTTTAAATTCAATTTTTCTCAAGTTTTTCCTTAGTCAATCTAGCTAAAGATTTGTATCTTTTGTTGAACTTTTTAAAGAACAAAACCTTTTTGTCACTGGTTCTCTGTATTCTTTTTCTATTATCTATTTTACATATTACTACTCTTATCTTTATTATTCTATTTCTTGGGCTGACTTTGGGTATATTTACATCTTATAAGTTTTGATAAATTTTCCTTTCATTCGTATATAATTATTTTATAATTTCTAATGTAAGTTCTTCTGTGATTCATAGGTTATTTAGGATTATGTTGTTTAATTTCTATGAATTTTCCACATCTTACTTTTATTGATTCATACTTTCATTCCATTGCCTTCAGAAAAATTACTTAGCATGATTTAAAATATTTTAAGTTTATTGATGCTTGTTTTACAGCCTAATATAAGGTCTATTCTGGAGAATATTCCGTGTCCATTTGAGAAGAATATGTATTATGCTGTTGAGTAGATTCTTCTAGATGTCTATAGATCTAACTCATTCATAATGATGTTCAAATATTCTAATTTCTGTTTCATCTTCTGCCTAGTTGTTCCATCCGTTTGTGAAAGTAAACTGTTGAAGTCTCCAACTATTGTTGTTGAATTGCATATATTTTTTTCTTCAGTTGTATCACTTTTTGTTTCAGACATTTTGATACTCTGTTCTTTGGTACATATATTTATATTTGTTAACTCATTCCTATGAATTGACCCTTTAATCATGAACTGTCTTACTTCATCTCTGTTTGATAACTGTATCTTAAGGTCTGTTTTGTATGATACGGTAGCAAATGCACCTTTGGTCACTCTATGGTATATATATTTTCCATCCTTTTACTGTCACTCTATTTTGAATCTGAAATGTGTCCCATGCAGACAGAATAATTGAATTGTGGTTTTTAAAATCCATTCTACAAATTTGTCTTTTGATTAGAGGACTTAGTCTATTTACATTAAATGCAATTACTGATAAGATAGGATTTATGTGGGATATTTGGATATTTCTTTACCATATGTTTTATGTCTTTTTTTCCTCCATTTCTTCATAGTTCCTTACTTTATGTTAAACACATAGTTTTACTATACTATTATAATTGCCTTATTGTCAGTTTCACTATATTTTTAAGTTATTTTCTTATTGGTTGCTCTAGGATTTGCAATTGGCATTTTAGCTTAAAACAATCTAGGATGGATTAAGAACCAACTTAATTTCAATAGAAAACAAACCTTTTGTAACTATTAGCATTTTCTCCTTCTTTCTTTGGGCTATTATTGTCATATAAATTTCATCCTTACATATTATAAGCCCATCAGTGCATTTTAATAATTATTGTTTTCTATGATGTCTTTTAAATCAGACAGGAAAAAATACAGAAACAAACAGAAATTCACCTACACTGTCTTTACATTTACCTATCTATTTACATTTTTTGGTGCTCTTTATCATTTTATGTAGAGTTACTGTCTAGTGTCCTTGCATTTCAGCCTGAAAGATTCCC